>NW_028274807.1:163786908-164089939 GCF_037043125.1 Eumetopias jubatus
AGTGAGACAGTAAGCTTCTTAGGGGCCAAAACCATGTTTCAGGTATCTTTTGTGCCCATGCACTGAGTAAAATTTCAGGCATGCAGTAGTTTACAATTAAAAAAAAAACTTTTAAAATAAACTTTTTCTTTTTTTTAGAACAGTGTTATATTCACTGCATTATTGTGAAGATAGTGCAGAGTTCCTGTCTATCCCACACCCAGTTTCCCTTATTCTTAACATCTTCTATTAGTGTGGTAAATTTGTCACAAGTAATGAACCAATATTGATACATTATTACTAAGGCTATACTCAGAGTTCCACAATTTTTCCCTTAATGTGCCCCCCCTTTTGGGGGGAGAGAGAAGCAAGCAAGGGGAGGTGGGGGGGAGGAGAGGGAGAGAGAGAATCCTAAGCAGGCTCTGAGCTCAGTGCAGAGTCCCATGTGGAGCTTGATCTCACAACCCTGAGATCATGACCTGAGCTGAAATCAAGAGTCTGATGCTTAACTGACTGTCACATTAAGGTGCCTCCCCTTAATGTCCCTTTTTGTGTTCCAGGATCCTATTCTTGATGCCACATTATATTTCATAGTTATGTCTTCTCAGCCCCTCTTGGTTCTGACAATTTCTCAGACTTTCCTTGTTTTTAACGACCTTGGCCGTTTCAAAGATAATTGATTAGGTATTTTTGTAGAATGTCCTTCAATTGGTACTTGTGTGATGCTTTTCTAATGGTTAGACTGATGTAATGTGATTTTGGAAAGACCACAGAGGTAAAGTGTCATTCTCATCACAAATCAAGAGTACATACTAGTGATATCACTTGCCGATGTTGATGTTAACCTTGATCACCCAGCTTGTGGTAGTGTTTATTTTCTCATCCGTAAGTTACCCTTTTGTTCCTCCGTTTCTGTGCCATGCTCTGGAAAAAAGTTACTGTGTGATGCCTACACTTAATGACTGATGAGTTATGCTCCACCTCAAGGGTAGAGAATCTACATAAATTTTGTTGCTCAAGTTGTTTGAGGTTTGGCTGTTGGGAACTCTTTCACTTGGCTTCTGTATCCCTTCCCTTTGACATACTCCCACGGTTATGTGTGAACGAGCACTTTCTTTCTGGAAACATAAATGCTCCAGGCTCATCTTTTATATGTCATGTTCCAGTCCAATAGTCAGCCATTTTTCTAAGGAGCCCTAGTTCCTTTTTTTGGGAAATGGTATTAGAAACTAAGATTTTGGGTCCTAGATGTGCTAGGTGCTACTTGAGTATTGTTACTTCTAGGCCATCTGAGTGACAGAACAAAGAGATAAATGTGTATAAATTAAGCTGTGTATATACACATCTGTAAATATTTCTATATGTAACCATTTGTCTATATTAAACTAAACATGAATTCATACTGAGGTTTCCAAGTCTAATTCCTTACCACTCGGATCATTCTAACCACCTCCACTTCAGTCAGAAACCTGGCTTCCGTGCTCTGCTATCCATTTATATAATTCTCCAAATTCCAGTATACATTTGAAGTGGTTTCAAAATTGTTAATCTGTGTACCTGTGGGAAACAACTTTATCGACTAGAACACAGTGCTTATTGATAGTTCCTCTTGCCTTTAGTCTCACAGACTCTTCTTACTTCTAGCGTTACTTGGTCAGCACTTTATTTCTCTATCTGCTTTGTGAGGTTGTTTCATATTTGTAATAGATTTAGATTGTTTTGTCACTTCTGCATTTTATGCTGAGATCCCTTTACGTCTTAAAGGATTATTTAAAAATTTGCATACATTGGGTACCGTGGGTGGCTCAGTCATTAGGTGTCTGCCTTCGGCTCAGGTCATGATCCCGGGGTCCTGGGATTGGCCCCAAGTCGGGCTCCCTGCTCCGTGGGAAGCCTGCTTCTCCCTCTCCCCCTGCTTGTGTTCCCTTTTGCTGTGTCTCTCTCTGTCAAATAAATAAATAAAATTTTTAAAGAAATGTGCATACATTAAGGCTTATTCTCTGTGCTTTAACACAGAATGGGTTTTGACAACTTTTAATACCTTATATTCACCATTATGGTGTCCTGTAGTTTCACTGCTTTAAAAAATTTGTCGCTCACCTATTTAACTCCCCTGATACCAGCCCCTGGCAACTATTGATCTGTTTACTGTCCCTGTAGTTTTGCCTTTGCCAGAATGTCACTATTTCAAGTTTTAAAAAGTGTTTTGAATGATTTTTTTTATGAACACAGCATTTTGTTAAGTAGTGGGAGATACAAGTACTAGACAACCAACACTCTGGAAACATTTTTTTCTATTGAGATAAAATTCATTTAACGCAATTCATCATTTTAACCATTTAAAATGTACAGTTTGGAGGCTTTTAGGTACATTCACAATGTTGTGCAACCGTCACTACTAATTCCAGAACAGTTTCATCAACCCAAAAAGAAACTTTGTATTAATTAAGCAGTTCCTCTTCCCATCCTCTGGCAATCACTAGACTGATTTTTGTCCCTATGGACTTGCTGATTTTGTACATTTCATTTAAGTGGAATTATATAACATATGGTCTTTTATTTCTGGCTTTTGTTTAACAATGTTTTTAAGATTCATCGACGTTGTAGCATATTTCAGAACATAATTCCTTTTTTGTGGATGAATAATAATCCATTGTATTTTGTTCATTTATCAGTTGATGGACATTTGAGTTGTTTTCACTTTTTGGGTATCATGAATAATGCTGCTATGAACATCCATGGAAAGGTTTTTGTTTGAACATGTTTTAGGTTCTTTTGGGTAGGTAATGTGTTTCTTTTGATAATTTTTATTTTCATATTGAAAGGGAAGTTACATTACCCAGTGGCTTATTTGGTGTAAAGTGCTGAAAGAATGCTCCTTTCTCTTGGCATGGTATTTATCAGTGAATAGTGAAATATAATTTTCCTGTTGTCTTTGTAAAGAATTTTGGTCCAATTGGGGCAACAGTAGGTAGTCTTCCTTAGAATCCTGTTAGAGGAACATCCTGAATTATGGTGTGTACCATTTAGTTATCTTTCATAGTAGCAAGTAGTTTCTCATTGTGAAGTTGGATCAGAAGATCTGCTTGTGGTCTAAAGGAATCTCTGAGTGTATGAATTATTTTTAACATTATGTATTCAGAGGGATAGTAGGCAGGATTCCCATTCTGTAATCTATTTGACATTAGTGGTATTATAGAGGTTTTATTCTTATAACCACATTTCCTCTGAGGTTTGGACTATAGTAAAGTGGCATTAAATATTAGTGTTTTCTTTTTCCTTTTTTAGCACCCAACCCTGAACCTTTGTGTGTGTTTTTTTTTTAAGATTTTAATTGAAGAATTTTTTTTTTTAAAGACTTTATTTATTTATTTGACAGAGAGAGACACAGCGAGAGAGGGAACACAAGCAGGGGGGGAGTGGGAGAGGGAGAAGCAGGCTTCCTGCGGAGCAGGGAGCCTGATGCGATGTGCTGCTCGATCCCACGCCTCTGGGATCATGACCTGAGCCAAAGGCAGACGCTAAACGACTGAGCCACCCATGCGCCCCCAACCCTGAAGCTTTGTTTTGCAGTGATTGCTTCAACACCTTTGCTTTGATAAATTCAATTTCCTCAGCAAGACTTGGCAAAAGTGTTCTTGTTTTGCCAATTTGGGGTAGCTTGACCAATTCATTGAAATCTAATGCTGTTTTTCACACTTCTTGAAAGCAAGGAACATGGGGCACCTGGGGTGGCTCAGTCGTTAAGCGTCTGCCTTCGGCTCAGGTCATGATCCCAGGGTCCTGGGATCGAGCCCCACATCGGGCTCCCTGCTCAGCCGGGAAGCCTGCTTCTCCCTCTCCTGCTCCCCCTGCTTGTGTTCCCTCTCTTGCTGTCTCTCTCTCTCTCTGTCAAATAAATAAATAAAATCTTAAAAAAAAAAAAAGAAAGCAAGGAACATTCTTTGCTGGCTTTACTTCTAAGTGACTTTGAGGTTCCCTGGAGACGAGAATATAGATAAATTATATACTAACCACCAACATACTTTATCCCAAGAATATCTCTGTAGGCAAGCCCTTTTTTTTTTTTTTTAAAGATTTAGATTTATTTGACAGAGACACAGCGAGAGAGGGAACACAAGCAGGGGAAGTGGGAGAGGGAGAAGCAGGCTTCCCGTGGAGCAGGGAGCCGGATGCGGGGCTCCATCCCAGGATCTTGGGATCATGACCCGAGCCAAAGGCAGACACCTAATGACTGAGCCACCCAGGTGCCCCAGTAGGCAAGCCCTTTAAAAGTGTTTGTGTAATACAACACTGGGCTGGAACCAAGAATATTTTAATTTTACTTGTCTAAAAACTCATTATTACTGGACCAATAACTTATAGCTTGGGACAGTTTTTTTGGAGAAAAGAGAATATTGACTCTACAGGGATGTTGTGATAGGAAATGAGTTCTATTAATCAGCGTACTTTATTTTTTGAAGACAAGCATTTTGGAAGATAGGTGTATTGTGAAAATTTTTGTTAGTGCTCCCCCCCCCATATTTTAACAATGTAGATGAATTTGTTACCTCATTATAATAAAAGTCTTTGTCAAATAATGTATCTATATTCATTTACTACTTCCAGTGCTCTTCATTTTCCTGTGTAGTTAAAGATTTCTACTGGTACTTTTCCTTCTGAATGAAGGACTTATTTAACATTTCTTGTAGTGCAGGTTTGCTGGTGATTAATTTTTTCAGCTTTTGTATGTCTAAAGAAGTCTTTAATTTGCCATGATTTATAGAAGCTATTTTCACTAGATATAGAATTCTAGGTTGACAGTATTTTTCTTTAAGTATTTTAAAGATGTTGCCTCACTGTCTTCTGGTCCACATTGTTTCCAGTGAGAAGTCAGCTATCATTCTTTATGCCTCTGTATATGATATGTGGTTGTTTTCTTTTGGCTGCCTTCTATTTTTCTTTCAGTTTTTTTTTTTTAAGATTTTATTTATTTGAGAGAGAATGAGAGAGAGAGAGAGCACATGAGAGGGGGGAGGGTCAGAGGGAGAAGCAGACTCCCCGCTGAGCAGGGAGCCCGATGTGGGACTCGATCCCGGGACTCCAGGATCATGACCTGAGCCGAAGGCAGTTGCTTAACCAACTTGAGTCACCCAGGTGCCCTGTACCAGAACTTTTAAAAACTGAAAGAAATGGGCGCCTGGGTGGCTCAGTTGGTTAAGCAACTGCCTTCGGCTCAGGTCGTGATCCTCGAGTCCCACATCGGGCTCCCTGCTCAGCGGGGAGTCTGCTTCTCCCTCTGACCCTCCCCCCTCTCATGTGCTCTCTCTCATTCTCTCTCTCAAATAAATAAATAAAATCTTTAAAAAAAATAAAAAATAAAAGTTCTGGTACAGTACATGTAACATAAAATTTACCATCTTAACCATTTTAATTGTACTGTTCAGTGGTATTTAGTACATTCCTATCATTGTGCAACCATCACAACCATCTTTTTCCAAAACTCTTCATCTTGCAGAAGTGAAGCAGTACCTATTAAAAAAGCACTCCCATTACCCAAGCCCCTGGTAACCACCATTTTACTTTCTGTTTGTGATTTTGACAACTTTAGGTAATTCATGTAAGTGGAATCATACAGTATTTGTCTTTTTGTGACTGGGTTACTTACTTAGCATAATGTCATAAAGGTTCATCCATGTTGTAATATGTGTCAGAATTCCTTTCCTTTTTGAAGCCAAATAATATTCCATTGTATGTATAGACCACATTTAGCTATCTGTTTTTCTGTCAATGAATGTTTGTGTTGTTTCTATGTTTTAGCTCTTGTGAATAGAGCTGTGAACATGAGTGTACAAATACCTCTTTGAGGTCCTGCTTTTAGTTCTTTTGGGTATGTACCTAGAACTGGAATTGCTGGATCATATGATAATTATATGTTTAAATTTTGATTAATTGCCATGCTGTTTTTCACAGTGGCTCTGTTGTTTTCTCCACATTCTTGATAACATTGTTATTTTCTGTTTTTTTTTTTGTTTTTTTTTGGATAGTAGCCATCCTAATGAGTATGAGATGGTATTTCATTGTGGTTTTGATTTGCATTTTCTTTTTTTTTTTTTTAAGATTTTCTTTATTTGAGAGAGAGTGCATGCAAGTGTGAGCATGAGTAGTGGGGAGGGGGCAGAGGGAGAAGCAGACTCCTTGCTGAGTAGGGAGCTGGGTGCAGGGCTTGATCCCAGGATCCTGAGACCATGACCTGAGCCGAAGGTAGATGCTTAACTGAACTGAGCCACCCAGGCACCCCTGATTTGCATTTTCTTTTTTTTTAAATATATATATTTTTAAAATATATATTTTTTAAAGATTTTATTTATTTATTTGAGAGAGAGAATGAGAGATAGAGAGCACGAATGGAAAGAGGGTCAGAGGGAGAAGCAGACTCCCTGCTGAGCAGGGAGCCCAATGTGGAATTCGATCCCAGGACTCCAGGATCATGACCTGAGCCGAAGGCAGTCACTTAACCAACTGAGCCACCCAGGGGCCCCTGCATTTTCTTAATAATTAGTTATGTTGAGCATCATAATGTACTGATTGCCATTCATATATCTTCTTTGGACGAATGTCTGTTCAGGTTCTTTGTCCATTTTTCTATTGGGTTGTTCATTTTTTGTGGTTTGTTGAGTTGTAGGCAATCTTTCTATATTCTGGATATTAATTACTTTTGAAATATATAATTTGCAAATACTTTATTCTGTATTCCTCTGGCTGCCTTTTTTTTAAAGATTCATTTATTAATTTTATAGAGAGGGCAAGCACATGTGTAATGCAAGCAGGGGGAGGGGCAGAGGAAGAGGGAGAAAGAATCCTTTTTTTTTTAAAAATTATTTATTTATTTATTGAGAGAGAGAGAGAGAGAGAGAGAGAGAGTGTGCACAAGCAGGGGGGAGGGACAGAGGGAGAAGCAGATTCCCTGCTGAGCAGGGAGCCCAATGCAGAGGACTTGATCCCAGGACCCTGTGATCATGACCTGAGCCTAAGGCAGATGCTTAACTGACAGAGCCACCCAGGCGCCTAAGAAAGAGAATCCTTAATCAGACTCCCTGCTGAGCATGGAGCCTGACGTGGAGCTCTGTCTTCTCTGGCTGCTTTTAAGATTTTTTTTTTCCCCTTACCTCTGGATTTAAGGAAATTGATTCCAAGTATTTCTTGGTGGAGTTTTAGCTTTCTTCGTTTCTTGAGCTTAGTGTTTGTTGAGCTTCTTCGATCTGTAGGTTTGTTACTTTCATCAAATTTAGAAAATTTTTGGATTGTTTTTTCAAATCTTCCCCCTGCCAAGATTCCAATTACACATATGTTATTAAGCTCCTTGAGTTTGTCCCATAGCTCACTGATGCTGTGCCCTTTTTTTTTAGTTTTCTTGTATTCTGGGTTTCATTTTGGGTAGTTTCTATTATTATGTGTTTACATTCACAGATCTTTTCTTCTGCATTGTCTTATCTACTCTTAATCCCATTCAGTGTATTTCATTTCAGTCTACTATATATTCTATAATTTGTAGTTTGATAGAAATGCAGTGACATGGCAGGTGTCAAGAAATACTATCTTTGCTGCCAAAATAAAAGGTTCCTAATTCTTTAAGCTATCTGAAGGGTATACAAAATCACCATATGTGTTAACTTAACCTTGTCTCTTGGTTTCTACATTGACTTCGTTTTTCTGCCAGACCTACCTATGTATTTTTTTCATGTTATTTTATATTTTCTTTTGACGTAGATACCTGCTGACATAGACATCTGTTCTATAATATTTGTTTTTTAAGGCACCAGAGTGCTTGGTCTGTTTGCCATACTACTTAATATTATTTATCTGTATTTGGTTGTATGATATGAGCATCATCTTGCTATAAAAGGCATGAAATACGTTTTTATACTTTGTTTTACTCTACTGCTTATTTATTACTAATCAGAGAGCTGGACTACCTGCTGAAGTGTACCTTTGATTGCAGCTGTCATTGATAACCCTAGTGCCACCTGGGCTTGGCCACTTGTCTTACCTCCATGTGATCTTTCAGTGTTACTAATATCAACTTAAAAAATTTTGCAGACTGACAACTGGTAATTATTTGCCAGCCAGTCATTTGCATTTAGTAGTATTTCTCCTCTTGCTCCCTGTCCCAGCGGGTGTTTCTCGAGGACACACCCACAGTTAGCACTTTCTTCAGATGCTGACACTTGGTGAACAGCAACTCTTGATCACAAGATTAACAAGATCAAGATCCGTACTCCCAGGCTGGATCTCTTTTCATATGGATCTTTTGTTTCTTTGTCTTTTTAAAAAATAACTTTCTGGGAAATACTTTGGATTACAACTGTTCATCCTCATCTATGCAAAGAAAGGAAAGCTGTTGTGCTGGGATTTTGAGGAGGTATGTCTTTTTTCTTCTATTGCAAAACTGCATCACTTAGGTACTCAGCATTAGACAATAATGACTTAACATTGACTCTTTCTTCACTAGAATTTCATTCTTACTCATTCACTTGTTCCATCTTCCTTTCTCCCATTCTCTCTCTTTAAGCAATTTTCATAACTTAATTAGAACTTTCTTGTTGCGTGGATATAGCAGCTCATTTCTTACATTCTTCCTGAATGTCATTGGACTCTGGGTTAGACTTACAAGTAACAGGAAGCTGTTTGAATCTTTATGCCTCAAGTCAGGATTGTGACTTTGATGAACAGAGTTTGTTCTCATTCTGCATAGACACTGGGAAAGCTTAGTATCTTTAGGATAATATGTAGCTGTATGATTTTGTAGTCTGGTTCAGTATCATTTGCAAGAGGAGGTATGATAGTAGAGTTTTGTTTTTTTTTTAAAGATTTTATTTAATTATTAGAGAGAGAGATGCGGGGCTTTATCTTAGGACCCCGGGATCATGACTGGAGCCAAAGGCAGATGCTTAACTGACTGAGCCACTCAGGCGCTCCTGATATTGGGAGAGTTTTTAACTGAAAATTGAGAGACTTCAATCCCAGTTTTGACATTGTTACTGCCATGCTTTGAGGTACAGTATGTTTGTTTTCTCATCTCCAAAATTGAGCTTAACATTACTTGCTTTCCATAAACCTCATGGGACTGTTGCGGGTCAGGTGAGAAATTTTGTGTGGAAGACTGTTATATCAGTGTAAAGGCTTGTTACTGCATTGCAGAGAGCTGTAGGCATCTTTCTTCTTTTTATTTTTTTAAATTTTTTTTTTTAAGATTTTATTTATTTATTTGACACACACAGACACAGCAAGAGAAGGAACACAAGCAGGGGTAGTGGGAGAGGGAGAAGCAGGCTTACCGCAGAGCAGGGAGCCCAATGCGGGCTCGATCCCAGGACCCCGGGATCATGACCCGAGCCAAAGGCAGATGCCTAATGACTGAGCCACCCAGGCGCCCCATCTTTCTTCTTTTTAATCAAAGACTCAGTTTTTATTTCTGCAGACTTTTTGATGGTACAGCCCTGTTATGAATCAGATTTTTACATTTCCATACTTAATCATGGATGAACAGTAGTGCTTATAGTGCCTAATTACATGGTAGGTGCTCAGTATATTTTAGAAAGTGGATTTGTTGAATGTGATGCTAAGAAAACATCAGTTTGTATGGTAAGGAACCATTTTACAAAATCTATTGGATAGTGTTTTGAAGAGAAATATTTGTTTATTTTATGCATTTAAAAATATTTATTGAGGGCTAACTAGGTTCTGGGCACTGGGGAAGAAAACAGATTTCTGCTTTCATAGAAGTTAATTTATGTTTTATGTGGGGAGATAGAATAAACAAGGTAAAAAAATAAAAATCATTTTATAATGACAAGTCCTAATGAGAAAAGTAAAAGCAGGAAAGAAGAATAGGGCATATTGAGGGGAGGGATTGAGTGGTCATAGATGGCTCACAGAGAAGGTGACATTTGAGTGAAAGCTTGAAAGGTGTGAGAAAGTAAGCCATGCAGATAAATGAGCGATGACAAGTGCAAAGGTCCTGAGACAGAAACTTGCCTGGGAAATGGCAAGGATTGAGGGGGGGAGTAGGTGCTTATCTTGTGCTGCCTCAGGGAAGTACTTTCCAGACTTTAATGTGCATATGGTTTAAGTAGGTGGTTGTTGTTAAAACTCAGATTCTAATTTTGTAGGTTTGAGGTAGGGTTCATTTCTAGCATGCTCCCAGTTGCTGCTGGTGCTGTTGTTCCTTTGTAGGGCTTTAGCTTTTAGGCTCAGTGAAATGGGAAATCTTCAGAGGGTTTTGGGTAGTGGTATGACATGATCTGATTTCCATTTTGACATCATGCCTCTGGCTGCTGTGCTGGTAATAGGCTCATGGTGGATTTGGCAAGAGGTAAGGCAAGAACACCAGTTAGGAGGCTCTTGCTGTAATCCAAGTGAGAGAAGACGACAGTTTGCACTGTGGGGTGGCAGTGAATGTGGTGACACATGGTCTGGTTCTGGATATATTTTTCAAGTAGAATCAGCTGGTTTTGCTGATAGATTGGATGTGTGCTCTGAAAGGAAGGAAGGAGTTAAGGACAATTCGAAGGTTTTTGCTCTAAGTTCCTGCAAGGACACCATTTATTCATATGGGAAAGACTGAAAGACTAACAAGTTTGGAAGGGAAGAACGGGAGCTCAGTTTTGGACATGTATTATAGATGCCTACTAAACTTAGTAGAGATGTTGAGTACGTAGCTGGTTTATGAGTCTGGAATTTAGGAAAGAGGATCTATTGTAGGTATACCACTGGGTGTTTCTGACAAAAACATTATATTTAAGTCAGGAGGCTGGGTGAGGTCACCAAGCAAATGAGTAGAGATAGAAGAAGTTAAAGAACTTAATTAACTCTGGAGTGGACCAGAGGTTAGAGGTCTTTAGAAGTGAGGAGGATGAGGAGGAACAGTCAAAGGAGACAGCATCAGCCAGGGAAGTAGGAAGACAGACAGGTGAGAGGGTATCCTGAAGCCAAATGAGGAAAGTGTTGTTATCAACTGTGCTAAATACTAAACAATTATGAGGAGGGCTGAGAAATAACTATTTGATTTAGCAGTGTGGAAATTATTGGTAATCTTGGTAAGAATAGTTTCAGTGAGGCAATGGGAGTAAAAATCTGATTGGAGATGTTGCCTTTCCAATAGTAAAACAGTCCTAAACCCTGATGAGGTTGTATTTAGGTAAAAATCTGCAACTCCTGATAAATGTCTAGGATAGGAGAAGATTAAGATGTTTAAGTACTGTTACTAGCGACTGGTTTGATTAATTGCTCATTTAAATTGAAATTGCAAAACGTGCTTTGAAATCTTTAGGTATTCTCAACCACTGATTCTTAGTTCTTGAATTTTTATTTCATGCCTTCAGGATTTTCAAATCATCCTTAGCAGTTATAAAAAAAAGAAGAAATGTGAGGATTTGTTAGGAACCAACTGGCTCTCAGCTACTCTTCTTTCCTAGGTTACATGGCTGAAAGACACTTTAAAGACTAATTGGGTTGTCAAAGGGGACTGTGAGAACCGCCTCACCTATCTCTTCCTTAGTGGAAGTGTTAATCTTTGTAGCATCTTCAACCTGATAATCTTGGGCAGACAACCAAAATAGACAAGTTATGCTTAGATATAACTTACTCAGTCTTTATGGAAGACCTCTTTTTCTTCATTTGTTTATTTAAAAAATATTTATCAAATACTTGCATGAATGTTTGGTTCTGTTGTAGCTGCTGGAGATGCAACGCATTAAAGTTTTTGCCTGACTGGAGTTTATGTTCTAGTTGGAATGAAGTAGCAGATTGGGACCAAAACTTGGTGGTGGTCTCTGTCTAGTACTGGTTGTCCTAAAGCTGTGTGGGCATATGCGAATCACAGAGAAATAAAATAATAGTAAATATATAACATAGAACACTATGCTGCTGTTAAAAAATGACACAAATTACTTTATTTCCACTAGAATTTACTAAAATTTAAGCTCCATTAGTATCCATGGATAGATATAAAGTTTATAACGTAAAGATAGCGTTAAGGAGGGCACGTATTGAATGGAGCACTGGGTGTTATATGCAAACAGTGAATCATGGAACACTACATCAAAAACTAATGATGTAATGTGTGGTGATTAACACAATAAAATAAAATTAAAAAAAAGATATAGTCAACTGTAAATAACAGTAGCAATATCTAACAGCTGCCTAAACAGTAAAGACTCTAAATTGTCTCATGTAAATAGAAACAAGGAAATAGGTGGTTCAGGGCTAGTTTGGTAGCTTGGTAATATTTATTAGACCCAGGTTTTCCCCCTCCTTAACTCTATTATCCTCAGTATATTGTTTTTTTTTTTTTTTCAGTTTCTCTGTGTAGCCTCATGGTTGTAGGATGGCTGCCTTAATTCTAAGCAGCACGACTAACTGCATTCAAAAACAGGAAATGGAGGGCAAAATATTTTTCTAATGGGAAGACTGGGTCATTTTAAACGGGGAGAAAATAATTCCCAGAAGTCTCCTAAACAGTGCTTCATGAACTTCAGGAGTATGTAAGACTGACCTAGGAAAATATAAATTCCACAAGTAGAGATTCTGAAATCTGTAGGTTTTTAGTGGGGCCTGGGAATTTGTATCACTAATGCACTCCCGTTTGATGCTGATGCTGTGAATTTGAGTAACACTGCCATATACATTGTCTCCTTACATTTCAGAGAGGGTCATATTGCTTTCTGCCCCTGACCCCAGGCATGTCTGGGAAAGTGATTACCTGGCAAAGAGAATATGATAGCCATAGTTGGCTTCGACTGATCATGAGTCATCTCTTGGGGTTGGGCACATTATTACCCTGAACAAATGTGAATTCTGATGAGGAAGAAGGGAGAAATGGCTGTGGGGTTGACAACTAAGCATCTGGCACTTTTGTTATTATAAAAGTTGCAGTGAATATCCATGCTCCAAAGAAAAGGTAGGTGTAGTTAAAATTTTTATAGATATTTCCAAATTGTGCTCTAAAGAATTGGAATCAATTTACATTCCCATCAGCAGTCTGTGCGTTTACTTCTTTCTACTGCTTACAAATTAGATATGTTATCTACTTTGATCTTTGCTACTCCGATAAGTAAAAAAATGTTATCACATTATAGATTTGTATGTTATTTTTTAAAGTAGGCTCCATGCCTAGCATGGAGCCCAGCGCGGGGCTTGAACTCATGACCCTGAGATCAAGACCTGAGCTGATATCAAGAGTCAGATACTTAACCTACTGAGCCACCCAGGCGTCCCAACATTATAGATTTAATTTACTTTGCTTTTCATCTCACACCTGTCAGAATGGTTAAAATAAAAAATATAAACAACAGGTGTTGGCAAGGATGGGGGGGAAAAGGGAACCCTAATGCACTGTCATTGGGAATGCAAACTGGGGTAGCCACTGTGGAAAACAATATGGAGGCTCCTCAAAAAATTAAAAATAGAGGGGCACCTGGCTTAGTTGGTGGAGCATGTGACTCTTGATCTCAGGGTTGTGAGTTTGAGCCCCACATTTGGCATAGAGATTATTTAAAAAAGAAAGAAGTTAAACATATGTGATCCAATAATTTGCTGCTAGATATTTACCCCAAAAATACAGAAACACTTATTCAGAGGTATACACACATCCCTGTGTTTATAGCAGCATTATTTACAATAGTTAAATTATGGAGGCAGCCCAGGTGTCCATCAATAAATGAGTGGATAAAGAAGATGTGATTATATATATAGTATATATACACACATATACATACAATGGAATGCTACTCAGCCATAAAAAAGAACGAAATCTTGCCATTTGCAACAGCATGATGGATCTGCAGGGTATAATGCTAAGTGAAATAAGTCTGAGAAAGACAAATACTATATGATTTCATTCATGTGAAATTTAAGAAATAAAATAAATGAGCAAAGGAAAAAAAAGAAGCCAACAAACAGACTTTTAACCAATGAGAACAAACTAATGGTTACCAGAGGGCAGGTGGGGGGGGGGGTGGGTGAAATAGATGATGGGGATTAAGGAGGGCAACTTGGGATGAGCAGTGGGTGATGAATGGAATTGTTGACTCACTGTATTGTACACCCGAAACTAATATAACACTGTTAACTATACTAGAATTAAAATGAAATTGAAAACTTTAATCACATAAAAAATTTACATTGCTCTTTCTGAATGAGGTTTGAAGATCTTTTTATCTATGTAAAAACAATTTATCTTTGCTTTTCTGTGAACTGGTTGCTCATGTTAGACTTTGCTTTTTTCATTGATTAATTGCTTTTTTCACTTAGGAATTTGTAGGAGCCATTTATATAATGAAATCAGTGTATGTGTTGTAAATATCTTTTCCCAGTTTGTTGGTCTTTTAAACCTGGTTTGCTTATTTGTTTTGTTATAAAGCACAATGTGGTTATATAGGCTTGTAAGTTCTCTTTTTGCCAAGCTTTATGGATCTGGATCTTTAATAATGGTATAATATGCATGCTTACTAAAAATTTTATAAATGATACTGAAACTGGGAGTGTTATCTAATAGGTTGCATCAGAGAAAATCGAGGCAATCTAAGCAGGATGAGGTATGAAAGTGACAAGATAGGTGTCATAGAAATGTAAAGTCTTACTCTTTAACAGAAATGATCTGGCCCAAAATAATTTTTTTCATTTGAGAGCCACCATAGTTTAAGGTAGTTAATTGTATGAGTTGGCTGTGAAAAGAGGCTAACATTGATGCATTGATGAATATTTATAGATGTACAGTGCCAAATTAAGATGTATAGTGCTAAATTAAGAGAAGTAATAGTCCCTTTGTTCTTGTACTGTCAGGTTATATCTGGAGTATTGTGTCCACTTATGGATTTTACACTTCAGTGGGACAATGATAATCTAAATTGTCCAGATGAATGTGACTAGAATATTGAGAGCTCTAGGGACCATATCTAATGAAGAACAATTGAAGAATCAGGAGCTGTTTTGCTACAGAAGATAATACTTGGAAACAACTATCTAAATTATTTGAAGAATTGTGTTAAGCAAGAGGGAGCAGACTCATCATCTGTATTGCTCCAGAGGACAGACAGTGGGTTAGAAGCTATGTTGGAGATGAATTTCTTCCCACTGTTGAGACCTTTTGCACAGTAAGACCTGTCCCACAGTGGGATAGACAAAATTATGAGGTCTCTGTCATTAGAGATATTCAAGTGTAGGTTGGGTGATCATCTTCTGGAGATAAAGGTGTTCCTGCAGTTTGGACTACATGATCTTCTTGTCCCTCCCAGCTCTTAATATTTTCTAATCTCAAGTAGACTCTCTCCTTTGTGCTAATATTGGTAACAATGAAAAGGTAATGAAAACTCTTGTTCACTTTAGTTCCTTGATAACTAAAGAAAAGACATAAAATGTTTTCCAACCAGCAAGAGAATGCAATGCCCAAAAGGCAGTTTTAAAAAAGTGTATAAAGCAGAAAACTAGAATACTAGATCTGTATATGGACTATTTTTATGTTTTTGACAGCATTTCTTTTTTTTTAATTTATTTTTTAAGATTTTATTTATTCATTTGAAAGAGAGGGAGGGAGAGAGCACAAGCAGGGAGGAGAGGGAGAAGTAGGCTCCCTGCTGAGAAGAGGACATGGGGCTCCATCCCAGGTCCTAGGACCCTGAGACCATGACCTGAGCTGAAGGCAGATGCACACCAGCTGAGCCACCCAGGTGCCCCTTGACAGCATTTCTTTTTCTTTTCTTTTCTTTTTTTTTTAAAGATTATTTATTTGACAGAGAGAGACACAGAGAGGGAACGTAAGCAGGGGGAGTGGGAGAGGGAGAAGCAGGCTTCCCGCGGAGCAGGGAGCCGGATGCGGGGCTCCATCCCAAGACCCTGGGATCACGACCTGAGCCAGGGCAGACCTGAGGCGAAGGCAGACGCTTAACGACTGAGCCACCCTGGCGCCCCCTTGACAACATTTCTTAAGGCCAGTCTGTCTGTCTCCCTCCCGCCCTCCTCCTCCCCCTCCTCCCCCTCCTCTCACCTTTCCTTTCCTTTTCCTTTCTTTTTTTTTTCTTGTTCCACAGTTCATTTACTGAATTGGGGTAGATGATTTAACAATAGATTGTGAGATAAGGCTGGGAGAGGAATTCTTTGCTTTCCCTCCCAGGAGCCACAGTTGTGTTATGGATGCTTATAAACTTTCCTGAATAGCTTTCTGTTGGGCAAGCTCTGATAACTACTTGTGTGTGGGTCTGAAACTGGAGATTGGCATACATACATTCTAGGAGTCTGGGAATTTCTTGGACTTATGGTCAGCTCCTGAGGGCTGCTTTGTTGTCCAGATGTTCAGGAAAGTGGCTGGTGGGAACTTGCTTGAAGACTGATAAAGCTGGGGGAAAGTTTGGCTCCACAGAGAGGCACAGCATTACTTTCCTGTGGCTTTTCTGTTAGTGGGTTGACTGGGGGCTGCATTGTTAGTCAAAAGCCTCACAACTGGCACCCCCGCACCCCCCCATTAAGACTAGTCTTTCAAGAGTATAATTTGGGACATGTTCTTAATTAACGATTGTTAGAGAGTTTATAATTTTATACTATATAATAGAAAGGAAATGTTGCCATAGTGTAAAAGAATGCAGGGATTTGTGTTTTAAAACTAGATTTAGTTCTCTGCTACTTGCTGTGTGCAATGGGAAATTTAATGATGAGATTTAATTTTCTCATCTGCTCTTGGGGGCAGTATCTGTCTTTCAGAGTTGCATATACTGGAAAAAATTTACCCTAAGGTTAATGCCTGGCATAAAAATGGTATGAAATTATTATTTTTTAAAGATTTTATTTTTATTTATTTATTTTTAAAAATTTTATTTATTTATTTGACAGAGAGTGTGTGAGACAGGGAACACAAGCAGGGGGAGTAGGAGAAGGAGAAGCAGGCTCCCCGCCAAGCAGGGAGCCCGATGTGGGGCTAGATCCCAGGACCCTGGGCTGAAGGCAGATGCTTAACGATTGAGCTGAAGTTCTCTTTTTGCCAAGCTTTATGGATCTGGATCTTTAATAATGGTATAATACGCATGCTTACTAAAAATTTTGTAAATGATACTGAAACTGGGAGTGTTATCTAATAGGTTGCATCAGAGAAAATTGAGGCAGACGCTTAACGATTGAGCCACCCAGGCGCCCCAAAGATTTTATTTTTTAAAGCAATCTCTACACCCAACGTGGGGCTCAAACTCAGAACCCTGAGATCAGGAGTCACATGTTCCACTGATTGAGCCAGCCAGGCACCTCAGATGACATAATTTTTTTAAGTAGAGGTTTTCTCTTTTATTTCATTTATTTTTTATTATTTATTAGAGAGCACAGAGGGAGAGTGAGAGGGAGAAGCAGACTCCCTGCTGAACCGAACGCAGGGCCTGATCCCAGGATCCTGAAATCATGACCTGAGCCGAAGGCAGATGCTTGACCAACTGAGCCACCCTGATGCCCCATAAAGTTATTTCTAATTATTATTAGTAGCAACTATTCTGTCAACATTACTTAATTTTTTGAGTCTTCTATTTATACATGTCCAGCAAGGTAAACTGGGAGATGGTATCAACAAATCCATTTGTATCTTTAAGTTTTATAAATATACACTGTAATTAATAACTACTTGTGTGTGGGTGTTTCCACATCACAGCCAGTTCTCCAATTCTGACACCAGTCCAACATTTGAATTCAATTCTGACACTGTGTACCTGGAGTTAAAGTGTCAGATCCTACAAATTAAAGGGCTCAGTTCCACAAGACTGCCCTCATTGTAGACACCAGTTGCAAGTCCTGGGCCACCTGTGCAAAAAAATTCTGGGGTTTCCATGATCCCTCCTCAGATTAAGTAATTTGCTGGGAGAACTCACAGAACTTGGAAAAAGCACTTTACCTATGTTTAAAGGCTTAAAAAGAATGCAACTCAGAAACAGCCAAGTGGAGAGGATGCATAGGGTAAGTATGGGGAGCTTCCCTGCCTTCTCTGTACCTCAGTGTGTTCACTCACTCAGAAGCTCTCTGAACCCTGTTGTTGAGGGGTTTTTGAGAAGGTTCTGTTACCCAGGAATGATTGGTTAAATCATTGGCATTGGTAATTAACTTATTCTCCAGCCTCTCCCTTTCCCCATATTGAGGGATGGGGCCTGAAAGTTTCAACCCTCAAATCGTGGTTGGTCCCTCTGACAACCGGTTCCCATCTTGAGCTATGTAGGGGTCTACCAAGAGTCACCTCGTTAGCATAAACTGCAGTGTGGTTGAAAGAGACTTGTTATGAATAACAAAAGACACTCCTATCATGAAATTCCAAGGGTTTTAGGAGTTCTTTGCCTGGAATGAGGGACAAAATCCAGATACAGTTGACCCTCACACAACATGGGTGTAAACTTAATGCAGGTCCGCTTACACATGGGATTTTTTTTTTTTTGATAAAAACATAGTACTATAAATGTACTTTTTCTTATGATTTTCTTAGTATTTCCTTTTGCGTACTTTACAGTATATAATGCATATAATGTACACAATATGTGTTAATCACAGTTTAAGTTGTTGGTAAGGCTTCCAGTCAACAGTAGGGTATTAGTAGTTAAGTTCTTAGGGAGTTAAAAGCTATATGCAGATGTTTGACTCCACAGGATGTTGGCGCCCCTGACCTCCTCGTGTTCAAGGGTCAACAGTAACTAGATACCGTTTTTTAGAACAGAGGGCTAGGTTTTAGAACATTAGTGTTGAATTCCCTCTGGGTCATTGATATGTTTCTTTTTTGGGCCATCGTGCCACGGTTTTGATTCTTGGTAATGTAAATAATAGTTGTTTTGAAATGTTTAGATGAAAGGTGGCATTGAAACAGCTAAATGCTAAATGAGCTAAACTTTGAAACAGCTAAATGAGCCTGGGTGGCTCAGTTGTTGGGCGACTGCCTTCGGCTCAGGTCATGATCCCAGGACCAAGCCCCACATTGCATTGAGCTCCCTGCTCCATGGGAAGCCTGCTTCTCCCTCTCCCCCTGCTTGTGTTCCCTCTCTCGCTGTGTCTCTTTGTCAGATAAATAAATAAAATCTTTAAAAAAAAGAAAGAAAGAAACAGCTAAATGCCATATTCTTGAGGGGTCTTTATCAAATTCCAGTATTGTTTCTTTTTCTGCTTAGACTTTTGTCTTCAGATGGCTTCACTCTAATCCTGTGACAAAACGAATTCTTCAGTGTGATATGACAACATCATTTTTCCAACAGGAATAAAGCTCATTTTTCTTAAACTATTGGGTCATGAAATTTGGGTAGAGGTGTTTTTGTTGGCTTATGCTTTTTAATGGTAAACAACAATCAGGACAGGAAAGGTAATTTGTGTGAAATTTTAAATTCTTTCCTACTTTAAAGTTTTTTTTTCTTCCCTCCTTTGCCTGCTTATTTTAACATGCTTTTTAGAGATGTGGACACTGTCTTGTCCTAATACAGAAATTTCCTTAGAATGTAAGCCTTAATTAATGTTTTTTTAAGACTACTTTTTAAAAAAGATTTATTTATTTGAGAGAGCGAGCAAATGAGCACATGAGTGCAACAGGGGCAGGGGGCAGAGGGAGAGAAACTCAAGCAGACTCCCCACTGAGCGGGAGCCCGATGTGGACCTGGATCCCATAACCCTTAGATCACAACCCTGAGATGATGACCCAAACCAAAATCAAGAGTTGTTCAACTGACTAAGCCACCGAGGTGCCCCAGCCTTAATTAATGTTTTAAATGTTTTTCAACATCCATGGAAAGCATCTTGGTAAACAAGAGTGGGCACTGGTCTAATATAGTACCTAGCAGAGTTCTCAGTCATATTCGGTACTCAGTAAATATCTTTTCTAGAAGTTAGAAGCCTTCATTCTAACCTTTGCTTCCAGCTACCTGTGTGATCTAATTAGAGTCTAATTCCTCATCTTTAAAATTGTGAGAATCCCTTCTACTTCTGATTCGGTGACTCAATTCATTCCTGGCGTACCTAGCAGAGTTCTCAGTCATATTCGGTACTCAGTAAATATCTTTTCTAGAAGTTAGAAGCCTTCATTCTAACCTTTGCTTCCAGCTACCTGTGTGATCTAATTAGAGTCTCATTCCTCATCTTTAAAATTGTGAGAATCCCTTCTACTTCTGATTCGGTGACTCAATTCATTCCTGGCCTTACTTTTATTTTTTTATTTTATTTTATTTTATTTTTTTTTAAAAGATTTTATTTATTTATTTGAGAGAGAGAGAATGAGAGATAGCACGAGAGGGAAGAGGGTCAGAGGGAGAAGCAGACCCCCCGCTGAGCAGGGAGCCCGATGCGGGACTCGATCCCGGGACTCCAGGATCATGACCTGAGCCGAAGGCAGTCGCTTAACCAACTGAGCCACCCAGGTGCCCCTGGCCTTACTTTTAAACATTTACTTTCAGTATGGCCTTTAAGTCAGTTTCTTGAAAACGAGCATACACAGAGTCAATCACCAGATAGGCTGATTTTGGAAAGAGTTGTGAAATAACCCACCCTGTGTGGCTTCAGTTATTTGCTTGGCCATATGTTTTTTTCTTTACTCTGGGAGAGTTACCTTCGGTTTTCTGCTCATACTAGGATGGGACTAGGTGTTTGTCAACTAATAGCTTTCTTTTTTTTTTTTTTAAAGATTTATTTATTTGAGAGAGAGAATGAGAGCGAGAGAGTACATGAGAGGGGGGAAGGTCAGAGGGAGAAGCAGACTCCCTGCTGAGCAGGGAGTCTGATGCGGGACTCGATCCTGGGACTCCAGGATCATGACCTGAGCTGAGGGCAGTCGCTCAACCAACTGAGCCACCCAGGCGCCCCCAACTAATAGCTTTCTTAATAACTATCCAAAGAGGATGGAATGGGAGCTTCATAGAATGATTATTTTTCCTGTCATATATATTCCTAAATAGTGCCATGTGCAACATTGTTTGGGCTCAGAGGAATATTATTTAAGCTGTTTTTAAAAGAAATTTGTTTTCTTAAGACAGGTTTAGAAAATCTGGCCAGTTGGGGAGCCTGGGTGGCTCGGTTGGTTAAGTGACTGCCTTCGGCTGAGGTCATGGTCCCAGGATCCTGGGATCGAGTGATCGAGTCCCACATCGGGCTCCCTGCTCAGTGGAGAGCCTGCTTCTCCCTCTCATGCTTCCCCCTGCTTGTGCTCTCTCTCTCTATCAAATAAATAAAATCTTAAAAAAAAAAAAAATCTGGCCAGTTGACTAACCTTTGTAAGAATTTTCCCCGTGTTAATGATACAGAGATTAGCGTGCCCTCTGCACAAGGATGACATGCAAATTGGTGAAGTATTCCATATTTTTATTTATTTATTTATTAAAAATTTTACTTACTTGACAGAGAGAGACACAACGAGAGAGGGAACACAAGCAGGGGGCGTGTGAGAGGGAGAAGCAGGCTTCCTGCAGAGCAGGGCGCTTGATGGGAGGCTCGATCCCAGGACTCTGGGATCATGACCTGAGCCGAAGGCAGATGCTTAACGACTGAGCCACCTAGGTGCCCCTGAGTATTCCATATTTTTAGAGACTCAGGGCTCAGCTCAGCCCCCTGTCTGTCCTCCCTACCTTCTTGAATAAAATAATTTAAAAAGAAAAAAATTTAAAAACAATTAAAAAAAACTTGTATTTTAAGTATGTCATATTTTGACAAAGAATGTAAATAATACTGAAGAAGTGTACAGTATTGCGATTGTCAGATTTCTAATATGATTTTAGAGTTTAATTTCTTTTACTTTGCAAAAATAATGGTTTCTTTTATAGTGTTTTAATAGTTAAGCTTTCTTTTTTTTTTAAAGATTATATTTATTTATTTGACAGAGAGAGACACAGCGAGAGAGGGAACGCGAGCAGGGGGAGTGGGGGAGGGAGAAGCAGACCTCCCGCCCAGCAGGGAGCCCGACGTGGGGCTCGACTCCAGGATGCTGGGATCATGACCTGAGCCGAAGGCAGATGCCCAACTGACTGAGCCACCCAGGCGCCCCCCCCTTTTTTTTTGAAGATTTTATTTGTGAGAGAGAGAGAGCACGAGTGAGCACAAGCACTGGCAGCAGGCAGGCAGAGGGAGAGGCCCTGACTCAATCCCAGGACCCTGGCTGGGATCATGACCTGAGCCAAAGGGAGCCGCTTCACTGACTGAGCCACCCAGGCGTCCCTAACCTTTTCTTTCTTGTGGTCCTAAAATAAGGTGACAGATTTGTCTATTTAAAGATTTTTATTGATTTATTTGAGAGAAAGAGGGAGAGAGCACATGAGAGCGGGGAGGGTCAGAGGGAGAAGCAGGCTCCCTGGACTCAATCCCGGGACTCCAGGATCATAACCTGAGCCAAAGGCAGTCGCTTAACCAACTGAGCCACCCAGGCGCCCCAGATTTGGCTGTTTAAAAAGTAAAATAAATTTAGCGTTAAGATAGTCTAATATCTGTTAGTAAAATGAAAACCAAAACAGTGTATTTTATTTCTGGTATATGGCAATGTGGAAGCAAAGGAAGGTTAGGAAGCCAAAAATCTAAGATACAGATTCAGAGCCACCATTGAGGTAGTAAGTATGCATTGAATGCCAACTGTGTACTTAGTATTGATAAGACATAACTCTTCAAGAAGCTTACTTTCCAGGTAGATAGAGGAAAACATAGCTAACTTTTTTCCCCCAAAGATTTTATTTATTTATTTGACAGAGGCAGAGGGAGAGGGAGAAGCAGGCTCCCCTGAGCAGAGAGCCTGATGTGGGGCTTGATTCCAGGACCCTGGGATCGTTACCTGACCTGAAGGCAGTTACTTAACCCAGAGAGCCACCCAGGCGCCCCCATAGCTAACTTTTGAAGGCCACTAATTTGTATTATGGGAATTCAAAGAAGGTAGAGAATAGGTGAGTGCTAAAGTGGTTAGGAGGTTATGATCTGCGGCTTTTATTTGGATAAATGTTGGAGAAAAGGAGTAAGACTGCAGGTATGAAAAATAACATGAATAAAAGCATGGAGACAAATTAGTCTTATATTTTGTGTCTCTGCATTTAAGAGACTAGCCTAACCCATTTGTTGACCTTTTGAAATTAGTTTTTAGATAAAGGCAGTTGGAGAGAGGGAGGATGGATTTCTAGAGGTAGAGCTAAAACAAAGGAAATGCAGAGACCCCATCTCATAGGTAGAATGAACTAGAGGGGGAAGAAACTTGCATAGTTGAGGACAGTTGGAAGTATCATGTTGTAATCCTGGAATAGGATGAAAAAGGTATTCAAAAATAACTTCCTGTCCTATTGTGAGAATAAACATCTGTAAAACATTGTCTACTGATAAAGAGTACTCTCCCAAAACATTAATTTTTTCAAAAGTTTCAAACCAAAACTTTAAAAAGTCAGTGACAAACCATAACTTTATATTAGTTTGCCAGTGGTTAATATTAAATAAACCAGTATATGAATTTTGTATGTTTATGGTAAATAATGCCAAGTGTATTGAAATTCTGATCTGGCCTGGATTTGTGAGTCCAGAATTTGTTTGTAGCAAGTAGTAAAAATATAACTGTGAGCCTTTGTATGCTATTAGGAAGCAAATGAGAGTTGAAGACTCTGAAGCCTAAGGTGTTTTTATTTCATAATCTAAGTTTAAAAATCAGTGGGGCAAAAATCGGGTATCAGGGGTACCTGAGTGGCTCAGTCAGTTAGACATCTGCCTTTGGCTTAGGTCATGATCCCAGGGTCCTGGGATCCAGCCCCACATCAGGCTCCCTGCTCAGCAGGGAGTCTGTTTCTCGTCTCCCTTTGCCTCTCTCCTTGCTCATGCTCTCTCTCTCAAATAAATAAATAAAATCTTTAAAAAAAAATCAGGGTATCAGGGCCACCAGAATAGTGGATGTATTTTATTTTGATCTGCCTGTCCTGTTCTGCTCCTAAGAACGTGAGAGTCAATAACAGGTTTGTGGACATTTTGCCACGATCTCTTTGTGTTCCTACATACCTATACTTCCTCTAGTTTTACTTATCTTGATTAATGGTTCATAGTTCACTTAGCCAAATAGTCTGTAAAACTTGGGGTTATCTTTAATTTCTTCCTATTCCTGGCGTTTATGTTGACTAACGTGTATTTTACTTCTAAAATGTTTCTTCTTTATTGAGCCTTTAGGATGTACATTTGTTCACTCATTCATTCTTTCATTTATTCTGGCACATTTATTGAGCACCTATTATGTACTAGGCACTGTACAAGGTATTAGGGATAGAGTGGTAAATAAGATAGATCAGTTTCTTGCCCTTATAGATCTTATCCAAGCTTTCATCATTTCCCCTGCATCCCCTTTGAGTTATTGTGAAAGTCATTCTTCTTCTTTCTGGTTATAAATATAATACATACTTATTTTAAGAAGTGCAAGGATTATAGAAATGTATAACGCTGAAAGTAGGAGACTGCCTCTATTCTCATCCACCAGAGATAGTGCTGATAAAAATTTGCATTTCTCTAGGTTTTTTTTAAAACATAGAGCCACAGCTTTTTTTTTTTTTTTAATTTTATTTATTTATTTGACAGAGAGACACAGCGAGAGAGGGAACACAAGCAGGGGGAGCGGGAGAGAGAGAAGCAGGCTTCCTGCTGAGCAGGGCCCAATGCGGGGCGATCCCAGGAGCCTGGGATCATGACTTGAGCCAAAGGCAGACGCTTAACGACTGAGCCACCCAGGCGCCCCTAGCCACAGCTTTTCAGCACATCTCTTTGTCTTTGTCATTTCCTGTGTATGCATTCCAGCCGCTACCAGATACCTTGTTAAAAAGTGGAGTTGATTGTTAGTTTTTAGGTCAAAAACCCCTCCGTTTTTCTGTCACCCACAGAATGAAGTCTAAACATCTTAGCATTGTGATTATAGCCCATTTATTTTTGGTCCCCATCTATCTTTCTTGTTTCTCCAGAAATTTTCCCAGAAGTGGTCCTTCTTAGAAGTGTAAATAAAAGGTACCAAGTATGCTGCATTAGTGTCCCCCATGTGACAAATAATAATGGAGACAGGTTGATATAAGTACAGTGATAGTTTATTCACCTCTGGTCTGTGTGCTTGCCCTGTTCTCACTTTGGTTACAGTAGTATAAAAAACTACAGCAGTATTCTTTTTTTAAATCTAAGTAATCTCTCCACCCATCTTCGGGCTTGAACTCTTGACTCTGAGATCAAGAGTTGCATGCTCCACTGACTGAGCCAGCCAGGCATCCCTGCTGGTAGGGTAGGGTAGCGTAAAGAAGTTGAAGCAATCTGAAATACCATCCCACAGGAATGATTACCGTTAAAGTTTTTGTAAATATCCTTCCATACATGTCTCTTTGAAAATGTATACACATACAGGTATATGAATATAACATAATTTTACATAAATAGGATAATATTGTAATGCTGTTTTTTTGTCTCAAACATAGGTTTTGGAGACTTTTATGTCAATAAGAGACCAGTGTTTAAAGTAGTGTATTTCAAGAATGAGAAGCTTGAACTTCTAGAGCAAATGTTATTGCTTGGGAGAGTGAGAAGCTGGTCTGACTTCCCTGACCCTCCAGATTACAGTAGATGTTGCTCCTCTGGGCTTCAGTGGCACCTTGGCTGTCCCATCATAACCCTTACCACAATCTGTTGTTTGTTTGCCTGCGTAAACCAAAGTCCCTTGTATCTATATCTTTGTTTTCCTTAGGCCTAATACAGAGCCTGACATGTAGTAGGCATTTCAGTGTTTGCTAATCGGATAAATGGCTGTATGAATGTCTTTGGTGAAGTAAGATGGTATGCCATGAAGAACTTGCTGCATATATTCTTTAAAACCATCCTCAGTTTGCCTTGATTATTTATGTACCAGATAACTTTTTGGTACTAATTCAGTTTACCAAGGGGATTTTACAGCTGAGAAAAGAAGGTACTGACTGTAACTTGGTTGACAGTTATAATTCTGATTATAAATTGATTAAAATATTAGTGCCGTGAGACAGATGGGTATGAGACTTTGGATAATATGAACTATTCCCCCACTCCCTTAGTGTAATTATCACTTTAGGTAAGATAGTATGCCACTTCTAACTGGGCAAAGGTACAGGTGTGGTATGGCGAATGGAAGGCCGGATTCAACTTTGACTCTGCCGCTTGTGAGCTATGAAGGCTGAGGTAAGTGCCTTAACTATTTTAGGATTTAGTTCATTTAGTAAATGAATAATTGGCGGCTCAGGCTAGACCAACGCCGAAATTTTGTAACTGAAATAAAAGCCATATTCATCTCAGTCCATTGAGGCCTAACCTGCATACTCTTTACTTTCTCACTCTAGACATGTAAATAAATGGCCAAAACTTAAGGCAAGAGAGTATGATGCCTTAGGAACTCCCTTGGAAAAATCTACAGAATGAAGCACAAGGTAGCATCATGACAGTTTTTAGAGGGAGTGTGAACCTGAGAACTTCTTTTGCATTCTTTGTATTATTTCAAACTAGTTCTAGATAAAAATAATTTTCTCTTGGGGTGCCTGGCTAGCTCAGTTGGTAGAATATGTGACTCTTCATCTCAGGGTCTTGAGTTCGAGCCCCACATTGGGCATAGAATTTACTTAAATAATTTTCTCTTTGGAGAATAAGGATATGGCATTTGGGGAGGGTGAGTATGTTGATTAAACTAGGATTGGTTCTGCCCTCTTGTCTTTTCTCACTCTCAGAAGAATCTCAAGATTCAATCTCATTGTCTTTGAGGCACAAAGGTTAGATTGGTGATAGAACAGAGTTGGGAGACCTGTTTTTCTTCTTGATTTTGAGATACCAAAGAAGATTGCTTTACTTCTCTGTGCTTGATTCTTTTTACTAAAAGAAGATGAAAATCTGACTCTTACTACATCATATGCTTTGGGATAATGGGATTATTCTGTGGAATACTATTTTTTTAAATTCTGTTTTTAAAACTGTATAATTTCCAGTAAATGCACACATTTAAGGTATACATAGCTCAGTGAATTTTTGCATATGCATAAAGCTGTATATATACAATTATAAACACCAATCTGATTCAGATGTAGAATATTTTCCTTCCCTCAGAAAGTTTATGCCCCTTTCCAGTCAAAATCCTTTTTTGAACACTTTGCTTTATTATTCATTTTAAGAAGCCAATAACAACAAATCTTGACATTCTTTATGTTTCATCAGTAATTTGAGTCTTGAACCCTATACTAAGGTCTGATATGTAGAGAGTAAGGTCTTCAATCTTTAGAAATAGATAAGGCATAATTGTGTTAAAATGTCTTTTTTTTTTGAGAGAGAGAGAGAGAGAATGAGAGACAGCATGAGAGGGAAGAGGGTCAGAGGGAGAAGCAGACCCCCTGCTGAGCAGGGAGCCTGATGTGGGACTAGATCCTGGGACTCCAGGATCATGACCTGAGCCGAAGGCAGTCGCTTAACCAACTGAGCCACCCAGGCGCCCTTAAAATGTCTTTCTAATAAAATCTTAATCCAAGGTGAAGAGGGAGTAGTTTTACATTGATAAGGTGGCAGTATTGTTTACCAGCATTTTCTTTTCTGTGTAGACTCTTTTCTAGAAGTTTTTGGGTTGTCTGAAAGTAAATTTATTTGGAAAGTTGTGTGTAGGTAGGGGAGAAGGAAGGTGGTTAGCCAAGTGAATGATGAGCTTGTTCCAGGTCTGTGGGTTCTGTTGTTCCTGTACCTGTGCTAGTGTGTAACCCTGTGAACAAGACCTGACCTCATTTTTTACATCTAATATTCACCTTTTTGTCTGAGACAGTGTGAATCTTTCTAAAGTTTTGCGGTGCTACTTTAGTGTATACCTCAGACTTGAGCTATTTATTATGTAATCTTGTTTGCTAATTTATGTATCTAAATCTTTTAGGAGTTTTAGATTTATGGAAAAGTTAAGCAAAGATAATAGAGTTTCTGTATACCAGGTACCCATTTTCCCTTTCCTGACATCTTGTTTTATTAGCTTTGTTGAGGTATTTTTCACATACCTTAGAATTTACCCATTTAAAATGTACATATCAGGGGACGCCTGGGTGGTTCAGTCGGTTAAGCGTCTGCCTTTGGCTCAGGTCATGATCCCAGGGTCCTGGGATCGAGTCCCGCATCGGGCTCCCTGCTCCGTGGGGAGCCTGCTTCTCCCTCTGCTTCTGCCTCTCTCTCTGTCTCTCATGAATAAATAAAATCTTAAAAAAAAATAGTGTACACATCAGTGGTTTTTATAGTATTCAGAGTTGCATAACCATTTCCAGAGTATTTGCATCACCCCAAAAAGAACTTCTGTACACATTTAGCAGTCTTTTCCCATTTTCGCCCCCTGTCCTAGCCCTAGGTAACTATTTTCTGTCTCCATGCCCGTTCTGGATATTTCATATAAATGAACTTAAACAGAATGTGGTCTTTTCTGACTGGCTTCTTTCACTTAGCATGTTTTCATAGTTTAGCCATTCTGTAGTATATGTCAGTTCTTTTTTATTGCCAAATAATAGTCCATTTTGTGAATATACCATATTTATTAATGAATTGACATTTTGATTCCCTTTTTTGCTGTTATGAACAATGCTGTTATGAACAATGCTGCTATGAACATTTGTATACAAGTTTTTATGTGGACTATCAGAAAAAAAATCTTAAATTTGAAGTGTGCCTATCAATAAGAGTCTTTTTGTCCCCTTGACAAGTATGTTGGAAATGAAGAGGTAATCAGGCAAAACAGAGGGTAACTTGGGGTTTGTATGTTTTAATCCTTTTATTCTTTTCCTCAGACCTTTGATCTCCACAAATGCTTGCAGGTGTTGAAACATGAGAACATTAAACAAAAATTTTTTTTGATCTTGAGTACTAAAAGCATTTTCTTTTTATAAGAGCATATGTAAAATGAGAGATTACATTAAAATGATCCTTAAAGTCCTGTGATTCTTGGATTTAGTCTAAATTTTCATTATGCCTTGAGGCTGTTAATGATTTGCTGAAATATCATGGAGGATGCTGGTCAAAAACTGTAATACCAGCATTGTAAAACTTATCCCCATTTAGAGAGGTAGCTGTGGTAGAGTAGTTGAGAGGTTTAAATTCTAGCTCTTCTACTTGCTGGTTGTGTGACCTTCAATATACCACTTAAGCCTCATTTTCCTTATCTGTAAAATGTAAAGTAACAGCAAGGATCTTACAGGATTGTTGTGAGGATCAAGTAAGATAATGTGTTAAGAAGGAATTTGAAACTACAATGTGATATACAAATATGAGGTGATGCTATAAAAAGCGGTCTCTAAATCTAGAAACAACAGTAGTTTCATATTATTGTCTTTTGTCTTCAACTTACTGATTCTTCCAACTTCCTGTAAATTTATGATTAGCCTTGATTGGTGATTTCCTTTTCTTACCAGATTGAGGGGGGGAAAAAAAACCCAGTGGCAAGAACTCCCACAAACAAGTTAAGGTTGTTGTGCCCAGGGTAATGAGAAACACCTGCTGTAGCATTCCTAGCAGGAGCCAAGATGCTGCTGCCACTGCCTATGTAGGTGCCTGGCATTTCCTAAAATAATTATTTTTATTCTTATTTTTTAAAAGATTTTATTTATTAGCAAAGCAAGAGAGAACGAGCAGGGGTTGGGGCAGAGGGAGAGGGAGAAGCAGGCTCTCCGCTGAGCAAGGAGCCCGAGGTGGGGCTCTATCCCAGGACCCTGGGAACATGACCTGAGCCAAAGGCAGACGCCTAACTGACTGAGCCACCCAGGCGCCCCTGAAATAATTTTTATTAAAGATTTACTTATTTGAGGCGAGAGAGCGCACATGTGAATAAGCGAGCACGGGGAGGGGTAGAGTGAGAGGGAGAGAAAAACTTTAGCGGACTTTTTGCTGAGCTTAGAGCCCCACACAGGCCGATCTCAAGAACCTGAGATCATGACCTCAGATGGATGCTCAACTGACTGCAATACCCAGGGGCCCCAGTTTTTTTTTTTTTTTAAAGATTTTATTTATTTATCTGACAGAGACACACAGAGGGAACACAAGCAGGGGGAATGGGAGAGGGAGAAGCAGGTTTCCCGCGGAGCAGGGAGCCCAATGTGCGGCTTGATCCCAGAACTCTGGGGTCATGACCTGAGCCGAAGGGAGACACTTAATGACTGAGCCACCCAGGAGCCCCAGTTTTTTTTTTAAGTTAGTACTTATGTTGTGCTTATTCTGCATGTTAACCTTAAGAAAACTCAGTAGTAATGGACTCATGGTATCTCTCTTCCTGTTGGGTCTGCAATTATCAGTGGTAGAGCATAAGAGCCTCCCCTCCCCCCCACTGGCCTCCTGAGTCCATTTTAGTGAGGTTTCCCTTTATTAATTTTCATACATACCAGACCCTGTTCCAAGTGTTTTACCTTTAATCTTCACAGTGATTCTGTGGGGGTAAGGTACTGTGGTAACCCATGAGGAAATTGAAGGTTAGCAAATTAATGATGGTTGGTGCTGCAATACTTTGAAACTTTTCCTTTTAGGTAGAGCTCAGGCTTACATTCTTACCACATCTTTGCACTATTAGCTTTCAGTGATAGGTTATTGTAAATATTATCTTTAATTGCCTCTAGAAACACCTGATAAGATTTTGGGGTAAGTAAGGTCCCGGAGTTCTGTTTTTGTCCAACTCTGAGTTAGAAAAATTAGGAATAAATGAAAGGTGTTGGTTAGGGTACATTGGTGGTATTTCTTAAATCCCCTGCTTTGTCAGTATTTAAAAAAAAAATTATTTGACAGCACACACATGAGCAGGGTGAGGGGCAGAGGGAGAGAAAGAGGGAGAAGCGACTCCCTCCTGGGAGTCTAAAGCGAGGCTCTGTCCCAGGACCCTGAGATCATGACCCAAGCCGAAGTTAGATGCTTAACCAACTGAGCCACCCCAGGGTCCCCCTCCACCCCCAGCTTTGTCAATTTTAAAAGGAATGCTTTTTACATTTTAATTTTTTTGAAATTGTGTGCATTTAATATGGTAATACTTCTCCTTGAAAAACTATTAACTCAAGTAAGGTGTGCCTTTTAATCAGTTAACAAGGTCTAGGATCAAAATGCAGTAATGTTTAGTCCATTTGACTTTTTTAGTAAACACTTACCAGTGTGCCATTCATCACCTCTATACATAGCCTTTCCATGTTCGGTGCCAACAGCCAGATGTTCTGTTAACCAGCTAAGATTGGGTTTTGAGACTTAACTTTGTACCTCACTGTCCTTAAACTTCCTGTGAGAATATCTTAATGACTCAGAGACAGAAGTACCTCATTGCCATGTTTTGCCTTACTAGCTGCTGCTAATTTAGTGCATCAGCTAGGTGAAGGGGAAAGTTAGCAAATAATTTCACTGGAGACAGGGCCACAGTTAAAACTTGAAAGTCCAAGGGCAGTTAATGTTTATTGCATAAATTCAAAACATTGTTTTATTTTGGGAAACTACCTCCATCTGGTCCTTGTCCCTGTCCCCTGACAAGTAGTAATCAATTCTCATCTTTGTAGTTTTGTCGTTTTGAGGGTGCTGTATAAACGGGAGTCATATAACCTTTTCAGATTGGCTTTTTTTATTTGCTAAGCATGATGCGCTTGAGATCTATCCAATTGCTCCTCCCTTTTAATTAGTAGTATTCCATGGTATGGATGTACCAGAGTTTGTTTAAACATTGATCTATTCAGGGACATTCATGTTTCCAGTTTGGGGTATTACCAGTAATGCTGCTATGAACATTCATGTTCAAGTTCTTACATGAACATATGTTTTCATTTCTCTGGGATAAATGCCAAGGAGTGAGATTGCTGGGAGGTATGATAGCTGCATGTCTAATTTTATAAGAAACTGCCAAACTTTTCCGTAACGGCTACACCATTTTACATTCCTACCAGCAATGTAATGAGACCACTAATTTTTTTTATTGCTTGTTCGTTCTTTTTCTATCAAAAAGTGGTAGAAGATGCCCAAAATTTAAGAAAAATTTATGTGAGAAAAATCATAAAAGTGAAAGGTCAGTGCATTGATAGAGTTGTTTTTAGCAGAATGTACAGTTTCTCTCAGGAGAATGAAATCATAGTTTTAGATTGTTTGCTTTGGCAGTCTTTTGTTGACCTTGTTTGAAGAGAATAATTTTGAAGAATGAGGAAGGTTTGTTACTAAGTTTTCATGCAAGTCATTGGTCATTTTGGAATCTTAATAACCAGTGTTTCTTTAGCTCTCATAATTTCTCGATAGATGTTTTATCTTTTCCTAAGTTGTTAATAATTTCTGTTGCTGTAGACTCTGCTTATAACAGGATATCTTACTTTATTTGCTTTTTCTGTTTTGTTATGAATTATAATACCCACTGTCTTTATGACTTAGAATTGTTGAAACACCATAGGGAATTGTTTGCTTACCATGAAAATAGGCGAGTCCCCTAAGTAACCATATCCATACCCAGGCTTTACTCAGTCACTGTGAAATAGCGTGGGGTTTTTTTTAGGCCAAGGAAGCTATCCAAGAATTTTGTGAATAAGGGTGGGAATTGACCTTGCCAGAATTCATGGGGAAGATGTCTGTCTTCTTGTTTTGTATGGTGGAAAAGGGTTTTTCTTCCAAACATTGCCCTGCTTTCTTCTGCTTTTCTCACTGAACATTTTTTTAAGTGTCTAGAGATTTTAACTTTGTTAAGTATTAATTTTTAGTAGACTTTTATTTTCAGTAATTTATCTTGAGATAAGTTGAGTAAGAGGCTCAGACTTAAAGATAAACCAGAGATTTGTCTTTGCTTTGGGACTTGACAATAAAATGTAAAAAAAATCAGTGATTTTGTTACGAAAACTAATCAAACCATTTAGATTGCTGTATTTTAGAGTATCAATGGAGTTTGACTTTTCGATGGTTTTTCCTTTATTTTTTTTATTTTTTAAAGATTTTATTTATTTGACAGAGAGAGACACAGCAAGAGAGGGAACACAAACAGGGGGAGTAGGAGAGGGAGAAGCAGTCTTCTGCTGAGCAGGGAGCCTGATGCGGGGCTCCATCCCAGGATCCTGGGATCATTACCTGAGCCAAAGGCAGATGCTTAACGACTGAACCACACGGGCCCCCCTGCTTTTCTCCTTTAAATAGGAAGCCACCGGAAGAAGGCCTATGCTAAATAAACTTCATTATTCCTGCTAAAGGGACCTTGCTTGTTTTTTTTTTTTTTAAAGATTTTATTTATTTATTTGAGAGAGCAAGAATGAGAGAGAGAGAGAGAGCACATGAGAGGGGGGAGGATCAGAGGGAGAAGCAGACTCCCTTCTCAGCAGGGAGCCCGATGCGGACTCGATCCCGGGACTCCAGGACCATGACCTGAGCCGAAGGCAGTCGCTTAACCAACTGAGCCACCCAGGCGCCCTAAAGGGAATTGCTAAAGGAAATTAAATATAGTAAGGATTATGATGTGGGAACATGACCTGTATTGAATGTTTTGTGATTGTTGGCAACTGAACTTTGACTTAAATAGCCTAGACCATGTTCAGTGGTTCTTGAACGTGGTTCATGTTTTTGTTCTTTCATGTGGTATGCTTCTATTGAACTACCCAGCCATTGGGGATATAATGTGTAACACAACCTAATGTGATACCATCCCCTGTGGAACCAGTAGTGGAGAAGGTAAGTATTAATATTAAATTAAAAGCTAAATTAAAACTGTGACAGTGGGATAAGTGATATTAATGAAATTTGACCAGATTAGAAAATGCATCCTCAAGAAATATTTGTGTTATGATTTAAAGGAAGAATAGATGTTAACTTGGCAAAGAGAGGAGGGATGGTTGTCCAGGCAAAAAGAAGAGTAGGTATAAAGGCCCTGTGGCAGAAGGGAAAATGGTGAAATGAGGACTCTTAATTAAGGCTACCGTGGCTTGAGAACTGAGAGCTAGAGGGAAAAGGAACATGGTTTGAGGTAGAGAGATAAGCCTGCCCATGCAGGTTTTTATAGGTAGTGTTGAGAAGGTTTTGCCTTTATTCTAAGAAGAATGAGGACCCATTAAAGGGTTTTAAACAATAAAGGACAGGGTCATACATGCTTTTTTTTAAGATTTTATTTATTTATTTGACAAAGAGAGACACAGCGTGAGAGGGAACACAAGTAGGGGGAGGGAGAGGGAGAAGCAGGCTTCCTGCTGAGCGGGGAGCCCGATGCGGGGCTCCATCCCAGGACCCTGGGATCATGACCTGAGCCAAAGGCAGACGCTTCATGACTGAGCCACCCAGGTGCCCCTCATATATGCTTTTGATGAGAAGACTTTATACTGCAAGAGAATGGATTGAAGGGGTCAGAGTGGGTGCAGGCTATTGCTTAGGAAGTTAGTCTAGTTTGGCTGAGAGGTGATGGTAGATTACTTAGAGTGGTATTGGTGGAGAGGATAGAAAGGAATTCATTCAAGAATATTTAGGAGACAGCAGAATTTGGTGATGGGTAGAATATGAAGGGGGAGAGTGAGGACTCAGGTTTCTGGCTTAAGCAACTTAGTTCTTTTCATTGAGAAAAGGAGCACTGAAAGAGATAAGTTTTTTTTTTTTTTTTTTTTTAGGGGAAGGTCATGAGTTAGGTGTTAGATGTCTAGAACTTGAAGTACCTTATGGTGATAGCTAAAAGGAGGTATCTTAGTGAAGAAGAGAACTCATAGCTTAGATTTATATTGTGTTTAGTTTGTATTATTTTGTTCTTAAGGTACATGTGTGGAAATCGCTTTTCTTTATAGGTATGCTTACAGGTACTTTTCTTATCTTTACGTTTTTATAGTTTAGTATATATACTGCAGTTTTAACCAAGGAATAGGTATTGGGTAATTACTTGCTGGGTGAATGATTGAATCAGTAATTTTAGTGCTTTCCAGAAACATTGTTCTCCTGCTCATGTTTCCTGTGTGTGGGCAAATAATTAAGGCTATGTTTTAAATTGATATTTGCAGTTAATTAATACTATACTCCCCCTTCCCAACAATCTCTTCCCCTTCCATAAGCTTTCTATTTTTATTCTACAATTTTATAAAATGTTAAGACATAAATTACCTCATTGCTCAGAAGCATGTTGTCTAATGGAATCAACATAAAATACTGTATTTTTGACTTTGAGTTATATTCTCTATGCTAGCTCATTTATAATGTGATGAAGTAGCATCTCTGAATATTTTCCTATTCTCTTGATCTTTAAAAAGATTAAATATATTGGGGGCTCCTGGATGGCTCAGTTGTTTAAGTGTCCAACTCATTGCCCCTCAGGTCACATCTCAGCGTCACGAGATTGGGCTCTGCACTCAGCTGGAGTCTGCTTGAGATTCTCTTTCTCCCCCTCTCTCCCTCTTCCTCCGTTAGCGCTCTCTCGTGCATGTTCTCTCTCTTTCTCTAAATGAATAAATAAACCTTAAAAAGATTTAAAAAAAAGATTATAAGTATACTGAATTTGTTGTGTTGTCTTTTATAGGTGAGTTGCCTTGATTTCAATTGAGCAGATGTTTGACAGAATTTATAGGACAGTCTTTTTCTACTCACCCTGCTGGATGTTTGATCCACTCAACTGACAGCTTTATTTCTTTTTCCTTAAAAGCCAGAACTAGGCCTACAGGAAGGAAAGGAACGTATGCTGGAGCCAAGGGCTGGTACTACCTAGGTCTGTGGCGGTGCATATTCAGAATCTTTGCAATTGGTTGGCCTGGATCTGTCAAAATAGGTTTGGTTGACTCTGGCTGTGCAGTGGTTTATTCATATGCTTCTTCTTCTTCTTCTTTTTTTTTTTTTTTTAAAGATTTTATATATTTATTTGAGAGAGAGAATGAGAGATAGAGAGCACATGAGAGGGGGGAGGGTCAGAGGGAGAAGCAGACTCCCTGCCGAGCAGGGAGCCCGATGCGGGACTCGATCCCGGACTCCAGGATCATGACCTGAGCCGAAGGCAGTCGCTTAACCAACTGAGCCACCCAGGCGCCCTATTCATATGCTTCTGAGTGGTGACCTGGGAATGAATGCATTGTGAGTATAGTTTGGAAAATTGTTGTTTAGGTTGCTCTGGAAAGGGAACAAAACTCAACCCCAAGAAACCCCACTGTTGAACAGGTCTTAGGTTCACTGGTTTAATTTTCGGTGAATGCTGTCCAGTGATTAAACCTTTGCTTCATCTTAGCAGCAAATGCCAGTATTTTGGATGCAAGTTATTTCATGAATGGGCTTTGTGTTATAGGAAGACAAAATGGGAAATAATATCTGTATTTTAGCTCTGGCCTAAGTAGATATTGTTAACATCAGTGTATTAGATATAAAGTAGGCTTTCTTTTGGTTTTAGGGACTAAGATATTATAAGGTTTTACATTTTTAAGGCACTCAAACATTTGTAACTTTAGTTGCATTGTGAGAAAGGATATACAAAAGAATAAGACATTACATATTTGAACAGTGTAGGTAAAACAACATGAATTGATGAGGTAGTAGTATCCTTTTACATTTTTTTCTTTCAGGGTTTAGACTTTATTACAGATTTTGCATCTATCTTTAGTAAAAAAAAATAGGCGTTTCAGTAAATACCAACAGTTTTGAAATGTTACCTAACCTGAGTGTTAATTAGAATAGAATTTACAATTTTGCAATAAATGTAATCCTTTCTAATATGCTTGTGTGTATATATACATTTTCATATATGTGTATGTATGTGTATATGTGTGTATTAAATATAATCCTTCCTAAATCTAACTCTGATAAATTTAATTTATGGTCATGATACGGTGTATCTTCAACAGTAAAAAACAAAAAAAAAACCCAGCTAACACTGAGTGTTTGCTTACTTTGTGACAGGCAGTCTTTTATTCTTTACAATAACCCTATGGAATGAGAAATATTTTAATCCACACCTTAGAGATAAATTAAGTGATTTGCTCAAGGACCCATAATTAATAGGTGAGTGAGCCATAATAGCAGAATATACTTACTGCATGTTTAAAATTCTACTTCATTTGGGGCATGTGGGTAGTTCACTCAGTGAAGTGTTTGACTTCACCTCAGGTCATGATGTCAGGGTCCTGGGATTGCGTCCTGCTCAGCAGGGAGTCTGCTTGTCTCTCTCCCTCTGCCCCCTCTCCCTGCTTGTGCTCTCTCTCTTTCAAATAAAATAAAAATCTTAAAAAAATTCTACTTCATTTAAGAAATACTGAAAATTTTTGTATGAATGTATACTTTCAGTATACCATTTTATTCCAGCTTCGAAAGAATTTATATCTTTAGGATTGTTGAGGAACATGCAAAGTAAATTATTATTATTATTATTTTTGAAGATTTTATTTATTTATTTGACAGAGAGACACAGCGAGAGAGGGAACACAAGCAGGGGGAGTGGGAGAGGGAGAAGCAGGCTTCCCGCAGAGCAGGGAGCCAGATGGGGGGCTCGATCCCAGGACCCTGGGATTATGACTTGAGCTGAAGGCAGATGCTTAACGACTGAGCCACCCAGGTGCCCTGCAAAGTAAATTATTCTAAGCTACAGAAAATCTATTTTGTTTTATATGGTAGTGTTTCATTTGATCAATATTGAGGGGGATTACAGGGTTATAAGTGTTTCCAGATTAGTAAAGTTTACCTCTTGAAGAAGTATAATTTTGAAAGAAATTAGCTGTTTTAGAACAGTAATTTTTCTAAAATGTGTGTTCCTTTTCAGTCTTGTAAGAAAATTTTTTTCACCATTTATTTATTTAAAGACTTTATTTATTTATTTGACAGGGGGAGACACAGCGAGAGACGGAACACAAGCAGTGGGGGTGGGAGAGGGAGAAGCAGGCTTCCAGCTGAGCAGGGAGCTCGATGCGGGGCTCGATCCCAGGACCCTTGGGATCATGACCCTAGCCGAAGGCAGACGCTTAACGACTGAGCCACCCAGGCACCCCTTTTTTCCACCTTTTTAAAGATAGTATTCTGTGTATAATGGAATCTGTTCTTGATAACTCAGGGCTTTCATTAGGACCATTAATTAATTTCTAATGCAGTACTTTTTTCCTTCTCCTTTGCTCCAAGTTCTCTTATTATTTGTATGCACTGCTTCTTCTAATCCTCCCTTTATTTAAATAATTAAACTTGTCAGAATTGTATATAAATCAAGAGTTAAATAGGCCTCGGGGCGCCCTCCCCAAGAGTTTCCTCACGTCCCTTGTAACCCTTTATAATCTATTCTTCCCTTCAATTCCATCCACAGGCAACCACTATAGATTAGTTTTATATGTATACATACATATATATGTATATTATGTAAATGTAATAATAAAGTTTGTATTCTTTTTTGCTTGGCGTCTTTCAGTCTAATGTTTTTGAAATTCATCGATACTAGTTCATGTATTGATAGGTTTTTTTCTTTCTGTTGTTGAGCAGTATACCACTATCTGGGTTTGTTTATCCATTTCCCTATTAATGGACAGTGGGATATTTCTAGTTTGGGGCTATTACAGATAAAGCAGCTATAAATGTCTATGTACAGGTCTTTGTGTGTTTGTATGTTTTCTTTTTCATGGGTAAAAACCTAGGAATGGAATAGATGGGTCATATGGTAGGTATTTGTTGAATTTTGTAAGAAATTGCTGTATTTCCTATTGCTGTAACAAATAACCACAAACTTAGTGGCTTAAAATAACACATATTTATTAACTTCTGGGGGATCAGAAGTCTGAAATGGGTCACACTAAGTTAAAAATAGAGATGTTGGTAAGGCTATGCTCCTGTGGAGACTTGAGGTGGGAGAATCCCTTTCCTTTCCTCTTCCAGCTTCTAGAGGCTGCCCGTACCTCTTGGTGCCCGATCTCCCCCCCCCCTTTTTTTTTAATGATTTTATTTATTCACTTGACAGAGCATAAGCAGGGGGAGTGGCAGGCAGAGGGAGAGGGAGAAGCAGGCTCCCCGCTGAGCAGGGAGCCCAATGTGAGGCTCTATCCCAGTACCCTGGGATCATGATTTGAGCCGAAGGCAGATGCTCAACTGATTGAGCCACCCAGCTGCCCTAAAGTAGTTCTATTTTAACTTTTTTTTTCTTAAAAGATAATATTTTTCATTTTAGAGGGAGCACAAGTGGGGAGAGGGGCAAAGGGAGAGGGGGAGAGAGAATCCTCAAGCAGACACCCTGCTGAGCACGGTGCCTGACATGGGGCGCAGTCCCACTACTCTGAGATCAGGACCTGAGCGGGAATCAAGAGTTGGTTGCTTAACTGACTGAGCCACCCAGGCCTCCTGCCCCCCTCCCCCTGATAGTTATTTTTCAGTCTTTGTCTAATAGCTGTGCCTTCACGTCTTTTCCAGGGACAGTTTCTTTTGGTTTATTTTTTTCCTTTAAATAGGCCATACTTTACTGTTTCTTCGTATGCCTTGTGATTTTTTTGTTGAAAACTGTACATTTGAATCAAATAGTGTGGTAATTCTGGAAATCCAATTCTCCCACTTCCCTAGGGGGTGCTTTTTTTGTTGTTATTATTATTTTTACCATAGCAGGCTGTCTCCTCACTAAGGGTCATCCTGAGGTGTAAATTTAAGGTCTTCTCAGGTCTTTTCTGGGCCTGTGCTTTTCCCTAGGAATGTGCAGTCGCTGTCTGATTTTTCTCTGTGTATGCAGTTGCTTTTGAATGTCTTAGTCCTTAGTGTCTGGCTCCAGGTATTGGAAAAAAGAGAAAAATAAAAGTGGAAGGAAAATGACACCAGCCCTTTAAATGCCCTGGAAATCACTATAGCTGGAGACGGAGGGCCTTGTGACAGCTTAGAGGTAGGGGAATTGCAACAATGATGGGCAACTGCTTCTTTGCTACACCTGTGATCAGAAAGAGCAATCAGTGATAAGGGCAGGACAGGGTTTTGTTTTGTTTTGTTTTTCCCCACGTAGGTTCCACAAGCTGTGTTCAGGCTGCTCTTAGAACTTTGCACAGCTGCCTTCTATGTGGCTAGATGGGGGCTGGGTAGCTGCTACTGTGCTAAGAATTGAAATTGATTGAAATTAACTGCAGTTTATTGTCTGAGCCTTCCCCTGGACTTGCAAGCCTTAAATAGATTCCAGGGTTCCTAAATAGTTATATCAGATAGATTCTGCTCATGCAGTTGTTATCTAGGTGGGTAAATATTCCTGGGGCTTCCCACTCTGCCATCTTCCCAGAATCCTCTCTTGAGACTTAGGTTTTGATGTCGCAGTAGATACTATCAGCTGTATGACCTCAGAGAAGTCACTGAAGTTCTTTGGGCTCTAGGGAAGTATGGGTTTGTGGGGAAAGTTTTTAGGCCGGTAATTGCTAAGACTCTCTCTTACTCTAAAGCATAGGATTTTCTAAAAATTTGCATGTACTTTTCTTCAATTTTGGTGTTAATTTTTTAAGATTTTATTTATTTGACAGAGAGAGACAGCGAGAACAGGAACGTAAGCAGTGGGAGTGGGAGAGGGGGAAGCAGGCTTCCCATGGAGCCCGGAGCCCAATGCGGGACTCGATCCCAGGACTCTGGGATCATGACCTGAGCCGAAGGCAGATGCATAACGACTGAGCCACCCAGGCGCCCCTGGTGTTAATTTTTCAGTTTGAGAAGAAAGACTAACATTTGGAGGTTATAAATAACTATTGAAAAAAACTTTCTGGTGTTTGAACATTTCTATTTACCCAGAGTATTTGAATTGTACATGCAGTTTATTTTCTTTTGGGGTTTCTTATTTTCTCCAGTTTGATGTTCCTTTTTGGGGTGCCTAAGAAAACTGTAGGTTTGACTCTAGGAAAATACATGGCTGTTCTAATTGGTGGTAAGTTTGGTGAGATCTGTTAGGACTTTTATTCCTTGGTTTGGAAAAAAAAATTGTTAGAACCGATAGGGTAACTGCATTTCTCTAATGATCTGAAAAAGTTCCTGTGGTTAACTTGCTTTGGTGGGCATTCGAAAGCATGTCAATGCTTTTGGTTCCCTTGGAAGAAGTAAAATACTTTTAAGAACTATCAGATTGTAATTCAGGACATCAGTTCTCTTTCTCTTTCCTGTGATCAATAATAATTTGTATTCTTTCCCATGGTAAAGTTTCTACTTTGAGTTATTTGGTTGACTTTTTCATGGTTTCTTCCTCTTTAGGCTAGTGAGTATCTTTCCCATAGCTTCGCAGCTGCACAACTAATTTATTTTCCTTTTCAATAGATGTTTCCAATGCTGATGTATACAGAATATTCTAGAGATATTTAGAGATGAATTTTTGTCCAGTATCTTCACTTTATAGAAGGGAAAACTGATCACCATCAGATAATCCAAATAGCTATATTGTTTTTTGGGGGGCTTGGGAGGGGAGTAGTTTGCAGAGAAATGGGGCTTTTGCTGGAAGGTGGACATAGGGTCAAGGGATATTTTCTTAAAGTGGGAAAAATTGTAGTGTGCTTGTATGCTGTTGGGAATAATCCAATAGAAAGGGAGAAATGGATTAGAGAGAAGAGAGAATTGCTTATAGTTGATTTGCTTGAATAGGCATGTTAAGTAGAGCAGTTGATCATGGTAGGAATACCAGCACTTCATCCTTACTAGCAGTAGGGAGTGCTGATTGTATGGACTCAGATGCCAGTAGATAAGTAGATGTGGTAGTAGTATGTGCAAATACATACTTATTTTTTCAGTGACACCGGAAGGTAAGCCATTAGGGGGAGTAAGGATAGGAGCGGGTATGTTAGATTTGAAGAGAGTTAAGAAGTATGAAATCGTCCTCTGTGGAAATGGGGGGAGTGAATGTACGAGAGTTACAGAATCTTCTCCCTTTCCCACTCCCCCTGCTTGTGTTCCCTCTCTCGCTCTCTCAAAGTAAAAAGATTTTATTTGGGAAAGAGAGATTGAGAGAACGAGTGGGAGGAGGGGCAGATGGAGAAGCAGACTCCCAGCTGAGCAGGGAGCCGGATGGGGGACTTGATCCCAGGATGCTGGGATCATGACCTGAGCCGAAGGCAGTTGGTTAACCGACTGAGCCATCCAGGTGCCCATATAATTATATTTTAAAATAATGTTTTGAACATTTAGAATGTTCTACACTCCATTGAAAATACTGTTCCCGTTTGAACATTTTTTTTTTTTTTTAAGATCTATTCATTTGAGAGAGAGTGAGCACAAAGGGGAGGGGCAGAGGGAGAAGCAGACCCATCGCTGAATGCAGAGCCCTGTGTGGGGCTTGATCCCAGGACCCCAAGATCATGACCTGAGCCAAAGTCAGAGACGCTCAATGGACTGAACCACCCAGGCTCCCCTGCCTGAACATTGTTTTTTTGTTTTTTAAAGGTTTTATTTATTTATTTGAGTTGGAGGGGGCAGAGGGAGAGGGAAAAGTACTCCCTGCTAAGCAGGGAGCCTGAGGTGGAGCTTGATGCCAGGACCCTGGGATCATGACCTGAGCGGAAGGCACCTGTGTAATCGACTGAGCTACCCAGGCCCCCATGCCTGAACATTCTTGAAGACTGACTTCTATAGTTCACTGAATATATAAATACTAGGTTTAGATTAAAAAGAGAATTGAATTGCCTGAGTTGAATTTTATCTGGTTAAGGTATTAGTGAGAAGTGAAATAGAATAAAAATTATGGAAATATAATTGGTATGTGGTAGGCCAAAAACCTACTCTTTTTTTAAGATTTTTTATTTATTTGAGAGAGAGAGAGAACACAAGCAGGGATAGCTGCAGAGGGAGAGGGAGAAGAAGGCTCCCCGCTGAGCAGAGAGCCCAGTGGGGGGCTCGATCCCAGGACCCCGGATCATGACCTGAGCTGAAGGCAGATGCTTAACTGACTGAACCACCCAGGCACCCCAAAAACTTAAAATTCTTAATTGGCTTGTAACTTCTTGGTTATCATATTTAGGTGTTTTTAATACACTTGTGTGGTTTCTTATGGTTGGGTTAAGGGCAGGTAGAAATGCTGGAGAGGGAGTAAGGGTAATCTATAGGAAAGGGCGAGAGCTCTGTGTTTTAATTTTTTTCTTTTATTCTTCCTATTGTTATTACTAGATACCATTAGGGAACAATTATTCTAGGAACTGTGAAAAATATGTTCTGTGTATTATTATATTTAATTTTCACAACTCTAGGAATTAGGTCTCATTGTCATTTTATCAATGAGAAAACTTAAGACTTGCCATCTAAGACTTTACCGGAAGATACACAGCTAGTAAGTATCTTTAAGTAACTGGCTCACTCTAAAGTCCAGGATCTTAACCATGTGCTAAATTGTCTCTTTGTTAACAAGACAGTCTTACCCAGGATTTAAAAAAAAACAGATATCCCTTTGAATGTCCATTAGCCCTGGAGACTCTGTTTTCTAACATAAACTCACATGACCCCTTTTTGGAGAATTACTATTTAACGCTGTATTCTTTTTTTTTTTTTAAGATTTTATTTATTTATTTGACAGAGAAAGACACAGCGAGAGAGGGAACACAAGCAGGGGGAGTGGGAGAGGGAGAAGCAGGCTTCCCGCCGAGCAGGAAGCCCGATGTGTGGGGCTCGATCCTAGGACCCTGGGATTATGACCTTAGCTGAAGGCAGACGCTTAACAACTGAGCCACCCAGCCACCCCAATTTTTAATGATCTTAATAGGAATTGTCTTCAGTTGCTTCATTTGTTCTGTTCCTTATTCCTCTACTGTTCGAGGATGTCAGGAATTTTGACAGTCTTTTCTGTGCTAGGTTGTCAGAAAGAAGCCCCTTGTAAAACTAAGTATGAGGTAGCTGACATCGCTCAAAGCATTCATTGCTGTATGTGATGAAAATGAAAGACAGCTTGAAGTATATGATATTTAAGTTTCTTGTGGATATGTTTGGGGAGAGAGTGAGGATTGCCACAGGAGGAAACTTAAAAGAATTTCTTAGTTTGAAAGAAATGAACATACAGAAGAGAAACTTTCTTTTCCCCTTTTGGCTGCCCTCACACCAAAGTATTTGGGAGACACTGACTCCCTCAGAATTTTCCTCACATGTCACATGATGTTTTTCCAGGGTTTTCAGGGTATCTTCCCTAATATTTCAGGACTCTTGCCATTGTGCATTCTTAGACTCTTTGGGAACGTTTCCGTGGACTCTTTCTGGGAACCCTGAAAGTGCTTTCAACCTGTATCAGTGAAGGTTGACTGGGTGATCAAATGTTCCCTCTTTCAGCTTCAATGGCAAGGATTTACCTTCTTCCCTTTACTGATTATTAACTATTCACTTTCAATAATAGATACCTGATTTATACTTTATAGCATTTATTTATGTATCTTTATTTAAAAAGTATTTGGGGATTATAGGCTTCTTAGGAAAGCTGGATGTCTTTACTTTCCTTACCTTCATCTTGATGTAGTAATTACCCATGGGAGTAAAGAGTAATCTTTTTGGGAGTTGGTGGGAGTATCTATAGACAGATGTTACAGATTAACTGTACTTTTTCGTCAGGGTATTCTCCCTCCTTTTTTCATCTATTAAAATGATTTTTCTATTTTCCATGCTCTGTTTCCATGGTCATACATCTGTAACAGGCGCGCGCGCACGCACACACATACACACACACACACACACACACACCCACCCACCCAGGACATGGGGCTTAAGGCCTGACCCATATAGAAGGAGTTCTAGAACATTCTTAATACACTGTGATTCCTAATACAGGTTTGCTTTTAAAACAAGTACCCCCTACATGTGCTGAATAGCCTCATACACATCTTCCCCTCTCTCCATTTTTCTTTTCTGGAGGGACCAGGATATGTTTTCAGAATAAAGGGGGCAGGGTGTCTAATTTTTAGATAATAGGTAGCATCAAAGAAGAAAGTATTTTGAGGGTTAAGAGCTTTCTTACTAGTTCATGAGTTAAGTCAGAAAGCTGAAATAAAGGATTCCGTTTTCTATCAGCTGCCTTCTTAGACCAGATTTTGGGATGCGGATCAAAACATGCAGGTGATTTTATAAGACCACAAGTAGAACCGAGGCAGAATGAACCAAGGTTGTTCTTGTGGATGCCTTTCAGGAATGGTAAAAGAAGAGGGGAGAGGCAGGAAGACAAGGTAAAAACTACCAATGCAAACCTTGGATTTGATTTGTAGGTTCCTGAAAATGTTAAAAACAAAAAACAAAAAAACAGCCCTAATGTTGGATATTGTCTCAATTTATTCCTCCATCTGCATTATATGCATAGGATTTGTAAGTTTCAAACATTTTTACTATTTTCCTTATGTATAGCCATAACTAATATAAACTCTTTGTGGATGCTAAATGACAAGTAGTCCACATTCTGCATGTCTATTCGTATATCTTCATTCACTCCTAAATTCATGGCAGTGTTATTTAAACCTACCTTGTTTTTCTAGATTTTTCCATAGATACCCTCTATTAGGCTAAGGGATTTCCCTTATCTTCTTGTTTGTTGAGAGTGTCATAGACGTTTGAATTTTAGTTGAGTGCTTTTACTGCATCTATTGTTATGATCATGTGGTTTTCTTATTTAGTCTGAAAGTGTGAATTACATTCATTGCTTTTTTTTTAGTGTTCAGTCAGCTTTAGATTGCTGGGGCTAATATTTTGTTAGAGGTTTTTGCGTATATGTTCACTTGGAGTATTGATCTGTAGTTTTTTTGTAATGTCTTTGTCTTGTTTTAGTATTAATGTTGGCCTCATGAAATGAAATGTTCCTTCCTCTTTTCTGCAAGAGATTGTGTAGAATTATTATTTCTTCCTGAAATAGTTGGTAGAATTAGCCAGTAAAACCATCTGGGTCTGGAGTTTCCCTTTTTTGAGGAGTTTCCCACTACAAATTCACTTTGTTTAGATACAGTTACTCGGGTATCTGTTTCTCCTTGTATAGTTCTTGTAGTTCGTGTCAACTTTGAAGGAATTGGTTCATTTCATCTAAGCTGTCAAACTTATGGTCATAGAGGGGTTTGTTGTATTTATTATCCTTTTAATAGCTGTTGTGTCAGTGTTAATGTCCTCTCTCTTTCATTGCTCTTAGTGGTAATTTGTCTTTCCTATTTCTTGGTTAGCCTGGCCAGAAGTAGAAGTTCATCTTTTCAAAGAACCAGCTTTTGCTTTCATTGGTTTTTCTCCATTGTGTTTCTGTTCTCACATTCATTGATTTCTGCTCTAGTTTTTTTATTTTTTAAAAGATTTTATTTATTTGACAGAGAGAGACACAGCGAGAGAGGGAACACAAGCAGGGAGAGGGAGAGGGAGAAGCAGGCTTCCGGCAGAGCAGGGAGCCCATGTGGGGCTCGATCCCAGGACCGTGGGATCATGACCTGAGCCGTTTTTAAGTACTCTCTACACCAGGCATGGGACTTGAACTCATAACCCTCAGATCAAGAGTTGCATGCTCCACTGACTGAGCCAGCCAAGTGCCCCTATTTCTGCTCTAATTTTTATTATTTTTTCCTTCTGTTTGATTTAATTTGCTCTTCAAAGTTTCTTTCTTTCTTTCTTTCTTTTTTTTTTTTTTAAAGATTTATTTATTCATTCGAGACACAGAGATAGAGAGAGAACATGAGCAGGGGGAGAAGCAGAGGGAAGGGGAGAAGCAGGCTTTCCGCTGAGCAGGGAGCCCAATGTGGGGCTTGATCCCAGGACCCTGGGATCATGACCTGAGCCGAAGGCAGAGGCTTAACTATCTGAGCTACCCAGGCACCCCTATCTTCAAAGTTTCTTAAGGTAGATGCTTAAGTTATTGATTTTAGGTCTTTTCTAATATATGCATTTAAAACTATAAATTTTTCTCTGAGCATATTTTAGCTGCATCCCACAGTTTTGATGTTTCATTTTCACTTACTTGAAATACTTTTAAATTTTTTTCTGAGGTGCCTGGGTGGCTCAGTTGGTTAAGCCTCTGACTTGATTTTAGCTCAGGTCATGATCTTAGGTCATGAGATTGAACCCCATGTTGGGCTCCGTGCTGGGTGTGGAAGCCGCTTAAGATTCTCTCTTTCCCTCTACTTCTGCCCCTCCTCAGTGTGCTCACTTGAGCATGCTCTCCCTCAAAAAAAAAAAAAAAAATTTTTTTTTTCTAGACTTTTTACCCATGGGTTATTTAGAAGTATATTGTTTAATATCCAAATATTTGGGGCAATTTTCCCAGATCTTTGCTATTGGTTTTATTTATTTATTTATTTATTTATTTATTTATTTATTTATTTATTTATTTATTAAAGAAATTTATTCATCCATTCATTCATTTGACAGAGAGAGTGAGAGAGCACAAGCAGGGGGAACAGTAGAGGGAGAGGGAGAAGCAGGCCTCCCGCCAAGCAGGGAGCCCGATGTGGGGCTCGATCCCAGGACCCTGAGATCATGACCTGAGCCGAAGGCAGACGCCCAACCATCTGAGCCACCCAGGCGCCCCTTTGCTATTGATTTTAATATAATTTCATTGTGGTCTGAGACTATACTTTGTACCACTTTTAAAAAACGATTTTTAAGGGGCACCTGGGTGGCTCAGTCAGTTAAGCATCTGCCTTTAGCTTGGGGTCCTCCCTCTCCCTCTGCCCCTTCCCCCGCTCGTGTTCTCTCTCTCTCTCTCTCTCTCTCAAATAAAATCTTAAAAATTTTTTGTTTTTTTGTTTTATGGCTCAGAATATAGTATATCTTTGAATGTTGCAAGTACACTTGAAAAGAATGTGTATTCAGCAGTTACTGGGTGAAGTGTTCTGTAAATGTCATTTAAGTTAGGTGGTAGTGGGGCGCCCGGCTGGCTCAGATGGTTAAGCGTCTGCCTTCAGCTCGGGTCGTGATCCCAGGGTCCTGGAATCAGGCCCCGCATCGGGCTCTCTGCTCGGTGGGGAGCCTGCTTCTCCCTCTCCCTCTGGTGTTCCCTCCACTTGTGCTCTCTGGCTCTATTGCTCTGTCAAATAAATAAATAAATCTTAAAAAAAAAAAGTTAGGTGGTAGTACTATTGAGTTCTCCTTCCTGATTTTTTTTTTTTATTAAAGATTTTATTTATTTGAGAGAGAGAATGAGAGAGAGAGAGCACGAATGGGAAGAGGGTCAGAGGGAGAAGCAGACTCCCTGCTGAGCAGGGAGTCCGATGTGGGACTCGATCCCGGGACTCCAGGATCATGACCTGAGCCGAAGGCAGTCGCTTAACCAACTGAGCCACCCAGGCGCCCTCCTTCCTGATTTTTGCCTACTTGTTTTAACAGTTACTGAGTTGAAAGTCTTTAAAGATTTTACTTTTTTTAAATTTACTTATTTGAGAGAGAAAGTGAGAGAGCATAAGCAGTGGGGTGGGGTAGCAGCAGAGGGAGAGGGAGAAGCAGGCTTCTTGCTGAGCAGGGAGCCCGATGTGGGGCTTGATCCCAAGACCCTGGGATTATGACCTGATCCAAAGGTAGACACTTAACCGGCTGAGCCACCCAGGTGTCCCTATTTGTTGCATTTCTTTTTTCTTCTTTTGCCTTCTGTAGTGTGAACTGAACTTTTTATTAGTATTCTTACATCCTCCCTATTGACTTATTTTTACTTATTTAAAGTGGTTTTTGGGGTTCCTGAGTGGCTCAGTCAGTTAAGCATCTGTTTCTTGATTTTGGCTCAGGTCATGATCTCACGGTCATGGGATCCAGCCCCATGTTGGGCTCTGTGCTCAGTGGGGAGTCTGCTTCAGGATTCTCTTCCTTTCCCTCTGTCCCTCCCCCTATTCACACACACTCTCTCACTCAAATAAATAAATAAATCTATAAAAAATGGCTTTTAGTGGTTGCCTTTGGATTTACAGTATTCATTTAAAAATAACCTGAGTAGGGGCACCTGGGTGGCTCAGTCGTTTAGCGTCTGCCTTCGCCTCAGGTCATGATCCCAGGGTCCTGGGATTGAGCCCCGCATCGGGCTCCCCGCTCTGCCGGAAGCCTGCTTCTCCCTCTCCCACTCCCCCTGCTTATGTTCCCTCTCTCACTGTGTCTCTCTCTGTCAAATAAATAAATAAAATCTTAAAAAAAAAATAACCCGAGTATACCTTAAAATGATACCACTTTACATGTAGTGCATATATCTTAATAGTGTATGTTCCTAAATCTTCCTTTCACTGTAACTGTTGTTAAATATTTCGCTACGTATGCTATAAATACCCAGTACATTGTTCACTACTTTAAACAATTTTATTTTAGAGCAATTAAAAATATGAAAAAGAAAAGATTTTATTTTACCTTCATTTATTCATTTTTTGGTGTAAATCCAAGCTTCTTACCTTATCATATTCCTTCTGCCCAAAGAACTTCCTTTAATATTTCTTATAGGGTGGATGTGCTGGCAATGAATTCTCTGTTTTTGTCTGGGAGCATCTTTATATCTTCTTCACTTATGAAGGATATTTTCACTTGATATAGAATACTGGTTGGGCAGTTTTTTTTCAGTATTTTGAAGTTGTCACTCCACTGTCGTCTTGCAAAACTTCTGACTGCAAGTTTATTGTAATCCTTATTTTTATTCCCCTGTGTGTAATGTTTTTCTTCTCTGGCTACCTTCACGATTTTCTCTTTGCCTTTCAGCAATTTAAATATGATATGCTCCGGTGTGTGTATTTTGGGGGGGGGGAGGATATATTTATCTTGTTTGTTTTTTGGAGTTTCTTAAGTCTGTAATTAGGTGTCTTGTCACTAATTTTGGTAGGTTCTTGGGCATTCTGATTTTTTCTCCATTCTTTCTCGGCATTCTAAGTATGTGTATGTTACATTGTTTGATAATTTCCCACATTTTTCATATGTTCTTTCCTGTTTTATTTTCCTACTATATTTTCTTTACGTTTCAGTTTGGGTGTTTCTCTTAGCTTCTTTTCAAGTTCATGGATTCTTTTTTCAGCTGTTTGAAGTCTACTAATAATCTTTTGTTATTTGTTTCTGTGTTTTTATTTCTAGAATTTCCATTTGATTCTTACGATTTCCATCTCTGTGAATTTACCTTTCTGATCTTGCATGTTGTCTACCTTTTCCATTACAGTCTTTAACATATTAAACGTGTTTTAAATTACCTGATAGTTCCAAAATCTATGTCATATCTGAGTCTAGTTCTGATGATTGCTTTGTTTTTTCAAACTGTTTTTGGCATACTTCATGATATTTTTGAATGCTGGGCATGTTGTATAGGATAGGAAATACTGAAGTAAATATTTTACATGCTTAGAGAAGACTGCAGATTTCCTTCTGCTAGTCCTTTAAGGTAGAATTTGTGTTAATTTGTTAGAGGTTGGGCTGTGTTTGAAGTTTATTATTGCTATGGTTACCAGAGTTGATACTTACTTGTTTTTGCCATGGGAACCCAGAGACTTGACATTTTCCTAGTGTCCCTTGTCTAGGAGTGTCCGTTATCTCCTTGCTTGGCTTTGGCTTTACCTTTGTGCTGTTTCTCAGAGTCTGTCTCTTGCAGCTATATTCCACTGTTACTGTTAGAGCTTGTTAGCATGGTAATGGAGGGTAAGGGGAGTTCTGTGATGGTCTATTAAGCCTCAGATTTAGGCAGGTACTAGAACGTGGGTCTTGGAGGTTGGGCCTTCACAAAACTTTACCTGCCACTTCTTTGGGTAGAGCTTCTCCTTGTTCTTTCTACCCAACTGCAGTATCTAGGTTAATTTTTTAAGCCCTTAAATTAGCCATGTTTTTTTTTTATTTTTAAAGAATTTTTTATTTATTTGAGAGAGAGAGAAAGAGCACGAGCCCGGGGTAGGAGCAGAGGGAGAGAGAGGAGAAGCAGATTCCCTGCTGAGCAGGAAGCCCTATGCGGGACTTGATCCCAGGACCCTGAGATCATGACCTGAGCCACCCAGTTGCTCTCAAGGTTTATTTCATTTTATTATTCTATTCTATTTTATTTTATTTTTATTTCATTATTTTGACTTATTTTAATTTAATTTACTTTTTAAAAAGATTTTATTTATTTATTTGACAGAGAGAGACACAGGGAGAGAGGGAACACAAGCAGGGGGAGTCGGAGAGGGAGAAGCAGTCTTCCCACCGAGCAGGGAGCCCAATGTGGGGCTTGATCCCAGGACCCTGGGATCATGACCTGAGCCGAAGGCAGACGCTTAACGACTCAGCCACCCAGGGGCCCCAAGGTTTTTTTTTTTTTTTAAAGATATTTTAAAAAACTCATTTATTTTATTGAGAGAGAGAAGGGTGGGGTGGGGGTGAAGGAGGAGGGAGCAAGAGAGAGAGAATCTGAAACAGACTCCACACTGGGCATGGAGCCTAAGTCGGGGCTCCATCTCACGACTGGCAAGATCATGTCCTGAACTGAAACCAAGTGTTGGATGCTTAACCAACTGAGCCTCCCAGTGCCCCTGGCCAAGGTTTTTAGAGCTCTCTCACCCCTGCGTTAAGGTCGTTAATTTAGAGAGATAGTGAGATTGAGTGCCAGTATTCTCCGTCTCTTTCTTTTCCTCCAGCTCTAGTGGGATTCTGCCAGTGTTCTCAGGGTACAGGCCTTGATGAATTTTTCTTTGTAGATTAAGCCTTTTGTTCCAGAGGGAGATAGGGGAACAATGTCTGGGCTGATTGGCATTGCCTGTTCTACTCTTCAAGCTCCATAGGGGTGAGTGAGGGCAAGGATGAGGAACTTTTTCTGCATTGTCTCAGATCCCCCCCGCATTAGAAATTCTTTTGAGGTTCCTGGAGAAAAAGCCTGGGGTGGGAACTCTCTTAGCATTTTAGTCCCCAAGGGCTTTACACTCTCATGTTAGCCCATATTCAGTCTGTTTTTTTTTTTTAAGATTTTATTTATTTATTTGAGAGAGCATGAGAGGGGGAGGGTCAGAGGGAGAAGCACACTCCCCGCTGAGCGGAGAGTCCGATGTGGGACTCGAACCCGGGACTCCAGGATCATGACCTGAGCCGAAGGCAGTCGCTTAACCAAATGAGCCACCCAGATGTCCCAGCCCACATTCAGTCTTAAGCAGTTTGTCAAAATTTGTGGTTTAAATCCTCCTAACTTCGGTGGAGTTCTTCCATACTCTTAGGACAATATTTCCTTTAGTCAGAGAGAAAGCTTTCCCTCCAGGGTTTTAGGTGTTGCTCCATCCCTGTTATATTTTTTAAAGTGTATGTATTTAAGTATGTATGTTTTTTTAAGTATAGTTGACATACAGTGTTACGTTAGTTTCAGGTGTACAGCTTAGTGATTTGACAAGTTTATGTATTATGCTACATTCACCACAAATGTAACTACCATCTGTCCCATTACATCGCTATTACAATGTCATTGACTGTATCCTTATGCTGTGCCTTTTATTTCCATGCCTCATCCCATAACTGGAAGCCTGTATTTCCCTCTCTCCTTCACCCATTTTGCCAACCTCCTATCCCTGCTGTATTGCCTAAAGGTTGGATGAGGCAAAAATGGGGGTTGGAGAGGGGAGTGTGGTTGTTTCCTTTCTCTGAATGTTAGGAATCCACATTGTGGTCAGAGAATAACTTGTGAGACTTACCTTAGGGCTCAGCATATGATCACTTTTAGTAAATGATCTCTCAGTGCTTGATACAGTATTTCTTCTGCAGTTATTGGGTAGTGTAGGTCTGGTTAATCATGCTATTCAAATTTCTATTTTTATTTTTCTTCCCTCTTTCTGGGTCATTTGTTCTGTCAGCTACTGGTATTAAAAGTTTCCCCATTATGATTATATGGATATTTTTTACTACTTAAAATTCTGCCAACTTTCACTTTATATATTTGAAGGCTCTGTTATTATATGCATAGAAATTTTGTTATATCTTACTGATGAGTTATACATTGAATCCTAAGAATTATACACCTATAAATGCTTTTTGCATTAGAGTCTACTTTAAGTCCTTTTTTTTTAAGATTTTATTCATTTATCTGACAGAGAGAGACACAGCGAGAGAAGGAACACAAGCAGGGGGAGTGGGAGAGGGAGAAGCAGGCTCCCCGCTGAGCAGGGACTCCATCCCAGGACCCTGGGATCATGACCTGAGCCAAAGGCAGACGCCTGTCGACTCAACCACCCAGGCGCCCCTACTTTGAGTACTATTAATATGGCTAGAGAGGCTTTCCTTTTCTGTATGACCTTTCCATACTTTTCATTTTTTTTTTTTTAAGATTTTATTTATTTATTTGACAGATAGAGAGTACAAGTAGGCAGAGAGGTAGGCAGAGGGAGAGGGAGAAGCAGGCTCTTCACTGAGCAGGAAGCCCGTTATAGGGCTTGATCCCAGGACCCTGGGATCATGACCTGAGCTAAAGGCAGACGCTTAACCAACTGAGCCACCCAGGTGCCCCTCCATACTTTTCATTTTTAACTGTTTTCTATCTTTGTATCTTAGGTGTGATTCTTATGAACAACATAATAGTTGAATTTTGTTCTTTATTAGTGTAATTATTTTTGTCTTTTGATCTGATTACGTTAGTGTAATTATTGGAATATTTGGGTTTACACTTGACCTCTTACATTTTGCTTTTTATATGTTCTGCTTGTTCTGTGATCTTTCCCTCTTTTTTTGTATTCATTTGGGCATTTTAATTCTATATTTTCTTTCTATTTAATGTATCAGTTAAATACTATTTTACTATTTTTTAAATGTTTACCGTAGAGATTGAAACATGTATTTTCTTCCTTTTTAAAAAATGTTTATTTTTTCAATACATAATAATAGTCATAAGGCACAGAATTCAAAAGGTACAAAAGATTATGTGATAGGAAGTCCTTTCTCACATTTACCTACCAGCCACCAGGAAATGTGTATCCACCAGTACAGTCATGTAGCCTCTTTTTTTTTTTTTTTTAAGATTTATTTATTTGAGAGAGCATGCGCATGTATGCGTGCACACAAGCAGGGGGACAGGAAGAAGCAGGCTCCCTAAGAAGCAGGGAGCCCAATGCAGGACTTGAGCCCAGGACTCTGGGATCATGACCTAAGCCCAAGGCAGATGCTTAACCAACTGAGCCACCCAGGCTCCCCCATCTAGCCTCTTTCCTTACTCCCAAAACTGTTTATTGGTCTTCTAGCTGGGTTTCTAAGCTTCTGTATCTTGGTCCATATCTTCTTTCTTATTTATTTGTCTTCTCAGCCTTCAAAGCTCAGCTAAAGCTTCTTTCCCTTTCATGAAGCTTTCCCGAACAAATTTAATCTTAACTGATCTTCTAATGGTAATTGCAGTTTTCCTCACACATTTTAGCTTTAATGATATTCTTTTGTGCTATTTTCCTTAAGTTTCAAGTATGTAAATCTTACTTTCTGTCCCAGATTGTGAGTTCCTTGAGGGCAGGATAATATGCTTGCTTGCTTTTTTTTTTTTTTTTTAAGGTCCCTTTTCCCTTTATTTTTTTTTATTTTATTTTTTAAAGATTTTTTAAATTTTTATTTATTTGACAGAGAGAGACACAGCGAGAGAGGGAACACAAGTAGGGGGAGTGAGAGAGGGAGAAGCAGGCTTCCCGCTGAGCAGGGAACCTGATGGCGGGGCTCGATCCCAGGACCCTGGGATCATGACCTGAGCCGAAGGTAGACGCTTAATGACTGAGCCACCCAGGCGCCCCAGGATAATATGCTTTCATTTGGTCTGTGTAATGCTGAGCACATAGCAGATGCACCCCAAATACTTGTCTAATTAAATTGCCTCTCTGGTAATGGCTGTCAGAAGATCATTTCTCCACAAAAATTTCAGTTTTCGTGCTTCCTGATTCTCAATTGTTCATGGTAGATACAGTGTTTAGAGTTTGTTTTGAATGCAAAATTGCAGATAAAGAATTGCAAGCTACTTGAAAAAATATTTGCTTATAAAATTGTTATGTACTTGTCTTGCATTTCATGTTACTTTAAGATTAGAATTAATAGACATTCCTAATTCAGTATCATAGTGTAAAAATATTCATTGCTATTTAATGACATGCGTACTTCCTTAAGTACTAACAAGTGAACACTCTTTTTTCCAAAATGTCTTCTTTGTTGATTATAGTTTTTCTTGATTATATTTTTGAAAAATTAGAAAATACTGAAAATACTAGAAAAAACTATCCTACTCCTACCAGTGAGAGATAAATGTTAACATTTGTTATATATAAACTCAGTTTTTTCTATGTAAATATAGTTAACTTCTCCCCTCTAAGTTTTTCAATTTGTAATTCTTAATGTTTGCTTTTCAGCTTGTCCTAAAAGGATTCCTGTACACCTTGGAAGTGCTTGAGGAAGAGTGATAAAGGCAAGTATACAACTCTCTATGGTTAGTGAAATAACTTGGTTCATAGCCAAACCAAAAAGCTTTGGTCACTGTATCAAAAAAAAGATAATTTATTAATTTGAATGGTTTTCCAGAGCACCCTCCTAAATATTTACCAGACTTTTAAAACAACTTTTAAATTTATCCCTGATATTAATTTGTAGTGGCTTGTTTCTTGAATGTGAAGTAATGTCGTAATACGTCTTTGGTGAAACTGTTGTAGAAAAATTGTTAAAAATTCTGAGAATTGAACAAAGTTCTCTGAAATGCCTGCTCTGTAAATAGCTACCTTTTCCTTTTCTTTTCCCTCCTTTGTAGTCCTTCCCCTTGTCCCTTTTCCCCATACCCTTTTGCTCCCTATTCTCTGTCTACCTTTTCTAGTTTACTTATAAGAACTTTACTTTTCAGAGAAGCTGAGTGAATAAAAGAGAAGCCAACGTTTCTTTCTTACAAAAGCACACTTAACTTTCTGGTTGAACTTCTTTGTGTTAAACCAGGTATCTCAATATTATTATTTGGAGAGTTTTATAAACTGAGCAGCTGTATACTCATTTGAATTTGCTGTCTTAAAGAAGAAAATAAGGGAGTCCTAAAAAACTTTGACATTACGAATTCCTTTAGTGTTTGCATTCTTACTGTCAGCAATTTTATAATTACTACATCATCATTGTCTTTGGTATTTTGGGCACAGTATTTCACCTTCCTTAATATTTGGCATATATTGAAAGGTAACCTTAAAGATTTTCTGTTGGCCTACAGAAAATTTTAGCAAGCTTCAAAATTTTGGCCATATTTCTTGTTTGTGTTGATATCACAGCAATAATGCAGGTGATAGCTACAAGTGTATATACTAATACATTGTAGAGGTAGTTCAGCAGGTTGTTTTTCAAAATTCTTATCTTACAACTTGATATTTAAAGCTTAATTTAGGTTTCTTTAGGGTTCCATGCAAGTAAGCCTCTACTAGTTAGTACAGTTAAGGAATGTCTTGCCTTTACAAATGTTAGAATTCATTACTGTTCTAGTGTATAACCTTTGCAGCTGTATAGATGGCCTGTGTAAGCTTTGGCTTGACACCCTATTTCTAGGTTTTCCTAGGAATGCTGGCATTTTTTGTTTGTAATCATTTCCAGTTATTTGAAAATAAAAATGATGTACAAATGCTATTGAAATCTCAAATGAAGTTACTGACATTTAAAATGTACTATGTTTTCCTTTTTTTTTTTTTTAATAAGAAGCAGATGCCCGCTTGATTAGTTTATAACACTGCCCAAAGAAACAAGTTTACAGATAGTATCTTTATACGAGACAAGTAGGTCATTTGGCTTTCCAGCTAACCTTGATACCATTCCTTTAATCATGGTATCTTTTACTCTCATGGAAAACTTATTTTATATTTTTTGTTTCCAAAAACAAAAAAGTCAGTTGTATTATTTAGCTAATACAATACAAATAAGGAAAAGAGTAAATTACTTCCTTATTGTCAGTCTGCTGCTTTCACATCCTCACATCTTCTTAGGGTCTAAATTGCCTAGTACAATAAGAGATTAGTTACTGGATTATCTTGGTTACATAACTCTTACTCTCTGAGGCGCTTAATGCTTTGCAGAGTGGAAATAATTCAATAACTATTAGTCTCCTCTACAAACTCATGAGGGAAGGTGAGTATAATTAAATACATGTACTATTGGCAACATTTTTGCCCTCAAGGAGCCCCAGAAAACTCCAGTAAAGGTCAAGATAGTCATTAACCTAATAAGGATTAAGGGATTCTTTCTTGGCTCCCCCAATGGGACGAGGAAAAAACAAAAGCAGTGCACAATTAGGACAAGGGTAAGAAGCCCCATTTCAGTGTGGCCACAAAGAATTTGAGCAGAAGGCAGTGAAATTTCCCATTCCCATGAGTAGTTTGGGAGCAAAGAATTTTGTGGTATTTAGAAAGTAGGAAGGTACTGGTGAGAGATAAATGTCCTTAAGTCTGTCACAACATTTATGCCCCTGAGTCACAAAGAGGTCAGGAGGTGGGGAAATAGGCATGAAAAAATATGGACAGCAGAGCCACAATGACAGTACCATATATATACATGGTAAGGTCTTTTGAGAGTAATTACCATGAGGAAGACCCTAGCAGGTTTGTATGCCAATCCCTCTGAACTCCAGCAGCCTTGAGTTCACAGTGAACTCTTTTACATCCAGCTAATTTATGATGGCTACTTGGTGGCAAGGAGTCTCCATATCCCCACAGCATGAGGGGCCTCATTGGTAGTGACTTAGGCTGTTCAAAGTACGTGGTAGTGTAGGGAGTTTTAAAGCTTGTTGAACAAAAGGTTGAGGGAAAATAGGGGAATAACTTCCCACACCATATTTTGTCCTCTCTAGCAGGTTCTGTGCATTAATACAAATTTATATATTTGCAAAAACTCAGTAAAAAAATACTACCTGTTTCTTTCCATTAAGAAAAATCTCATTCCTACCATCTTCCCCTCCTCTTTTTTTTGCATGTAATTTCCATAACCATAGCAGTTATGTTGACTTTACATCTCTTAGTTTCAGCTTCCTTTTAATTTCCTGAGTTTAATATTGGTGTGTGGTTGCATTTTGACCTTTCTTTTTTTCTACCCTTCCTTCATACCCAGTTACTGTGTTACTTCTTTGTTTTTGAATTTGTGTGGATATGTGGAAAACTTCTGTCAGCGATGACACTATTCAGAGAAAGGGATTTCTTTGAATCTCTTTTCTTTTTTTGCAGGGTAGGATAGGGTGGATACTGATTCCAACTATCCAACACTTGTCCATTTGAGATGTAAACTATCTTGCCTGCTGTTCCCCACCTCTGGAATGACTCAATCTCTTTTCTTGATAGCTGGTACTGAGCAAAGCTCTAGTCTCTCTGAAGATATAGTCTGTGTGGATCATTTGCTCTTATGGTGCCAGACGGTCATTTGTGCTTCAGAGAATTCAGCTTACAAGATTTTTATTTCCTTTTTCTTCTCAATAGAGCAAGCCTATCACCCCTGTTTACCAGTGAACTTGACAAATATGAATGGTAACAAGAAATTCCTCTTTTTCATTAAAATCCATACACAGTTGGATTGGGATATCCACTTCTCACTGTTCTTTGATTTTACTTTGCTGAGTTCCAGCATATGGACATTTAACTGTGGTTATGAGTGAGAGGAATTAAATTGCCTCAGCTACACTGTACATATTGAATGGTCTGTTCCCTCTTGATTTCCCAAGTAATGGCTATTCTGTCAACTGTTATTATGGTTTCCATTCCAAGATGACTCCTCTAGTATCCAGTTCTTCATATATTGAAACTTGTAGGGATTTTTTTTTTTTTTAAACATTGCTGTTTTCATTTGCTATGTACTTGTTTCTGAGCTTTTTCTCCTATTGTAGAAAATAATCATTACCCACTATCTAGAAAACTGTCTTTTAATCTTCTGATTAAAGATTGCTTAATGATAGTGCCTATTTGTTTGGCTAGAGGCATGTTTTTCTTTAACACTGGAGATTTTGCATGGATTTATAATAAGAGGCTCTTTTCTTTCTTTCTTTTTTTTTTTTAACATTAGATAGGCATGAAGCCTCCGTCTCACAGCTGCATGTGTAGTTACTGTTGAAGCAAATGCCTACCTAATTTGACAGTCTTGGTGTGTTTAAGTTTTTGAGTTTGCAAATAAGCGTATTAAGTCTACTGATGGAGCCTTTGGGCAGTGAACAGTTATATGAGGACCCTGATCCTGGAGGCAAATCCCAAGATGCAGAGGCCAGAAAGCAGACAGAATCAGAACAAAAGTTGTCTAAAATGACCCACAATGCTTTGGAGAACATTAATGTGATTGGCCAAGGCTTGAAGCATCTCTTCCAGCACCAGCGCAGGAGGTCATCAGTGTCTCCACACGATGTGCAACAAATTCAGGCAGATCCAGAACCTGAAATGGATCTGGAAAGCCAGAACGCATGTGCTGAGATTGATGGTGTCCCCACCCACCCCACAGCTCTGAATCGTGTCCTGCAGCAGATCCGAGTGCCACCCAAGATGAAGAGGGGGACAAGCTTACATAGTAGGCGGGGCAAACCAGAGGCCCCGAAAGGAAGTCCCCAAATCAACAGGAAATCTGGCCAGGAGATGGCAACTGTTATGCAGTCGGGCCGACCCAGGTCTTCATCCACAACTGATGCTCCATCCAGCTCTGCTATGATGGAAATAGCTTGTGCTGCTGCTGCTGCATGTCTGCCAGGGGATGAGGCAACTGCAGAGCGGGTAAGTCTGCTAGATTTCCTTTTTCTGCTAACTTACTGTTCTTTGAGCTAGTATTCTCCACATTTACCTTTGGTAACTAAAAAGAGGTACCTCAGCAAGTACCTCAAAGTTGTGGTAAAAAATAGTTTTGTTTTCATTGAATAAATGGGATGAATAATATTTATTCTAGCAATTGAATGGATGCTTATAATTCCTGTTTGCTTCCTAACATATTGCTGTATTTTATTTTACCCTTTTGCTAAAACCTTCAGTATCCTTCATGTGTTTTTTATGTGTTAAAAGGCTCAGTTTTATGGTAGAGTAGCAAAGATGCTTCGTTTGTTCTTGTTTTGGTTTTGCACATGAATTGACTTTCTTACATTAATGAAGGCAAGAAAGTTCTAGAATCTGAGTTTTTCTGTGCTTAGCATGAGTATATACTAAATTGCTTATAATTTTCATATACACTGTAACACATCATTGGCATTCAATGTACATTTGCATTCTCTAGTAGAGCATATGCATTCTTATAATTTACTTTTTTTTTTTAAGATTTTAAAAATTTTTTGAGAGAGCACGAGTGCATGAATAGGGGGAGGGGCAGAGGGAGAGGAATAGAGACAAGCGGACTCTGCACTGAGCGCGGAGTCTGATGCGGGGCTTTATCTCATGACCCTGAGATCAGTACCTGAGCTGAGACCAAGAGTCAGATGCTCAACTGACTGAGCCACCCAGGTACCCCTATAATTTACTCTTAATAAACAGGTTTTTTAGGTCTGCCTGAATGGGACAGCTAGGCTTACCAATTTAGAGGAAACTCTTTTCATATAACTTTTTTTTAAAGATTTTATTTATTTATTTGACACAGAGAGAGAGACAGCACAAGTAGGCAGAGTGGCAGGCAGAGGGAGAGGGAGAAGCAGGCTCTCCACTGAGCAGCGAGCCGGACACGGGGCTCCATCCCAGGACCCCAGGATCATGACCCGAGCCGAGGGCAGCTGCTTAACCAACTGAGCCACCCAGGCGCCCCTCTTTTCATATAACTTTCACTTCCATGTCTTATGGAAGTTATGGTTAGTTGAGGCATATAGAAGATATAGTTCTGCTAGGGTTTGAAAACAGGTACATGTAGCCAGGCAGGTAGTGACAATGAGTGAACCCATGTTACGTGACTTGGACAAACTGAAGAGTGTAAGTGCTGTCTAAAGGGGCAGTGTCGTCTTAGCTTTAGTTGATTGTTTTGATTTAGGACTGTGAGCCCAGTCTTGCCAGACCTTCTGATTTTTCAAGAGAAACTTGAAAGATAGCTTAGTAATCTTGTGATTTTTGACATATTATGGAAGCCAAACAACACATTTATGGGCTAAGTCTGCCCTGTAAGTTACCATCTTGCTATTTTTTGGCTTTACTTTTATGTATTCCTGAAGGTTTTGATGATTAGTCAGTCGCTTAATTCTGTGTCTGTTTCTGGCATAGGTAAATTTATTTTACTGGATATTTAGCTTGGAAATCCAAATATTGAATCGAGTACCTTTAAACCTCTCCTATTTAAAGGTGACATTAAAAACAAGCAAACAAGTAATGGACAGTAAATCACTTCAAGAATTAAGCCTGTCCAGATAACATATCCATCAGAATAACAGAATCATGAGAATAAAGATTCAGATCATTAAAATTAAAGGTATAAATGAAGAAAAGTAATATATATTTATGTGCAAAGTAATATATATTTATGTGCATAATAGCTATCTTTGAAATAAAAAAGGTGTTTGGTCATTGACAAAGGACAAAAATGTTGACAATAAAACCTAACAGTGCAACTATATAATTCGTCTTAATCTGTACCAGAGAACACCAAGACATTTTTTTAAAGATTTATTTATTTATTTTAAGAGAGAATGAGCGAGTGCGTGCATGCCCAAGCCCGGGGCGGGGGGGGGGGGGGCGCGGGGAAGAGTCTCAAGCGGACTCCATGCTGAGTGCAGTCTGATGCTAAGTTCCATCTCACAACCCTGAGATCACGACCTGAGCCGAAACCGAGTTGGATACTTAACTGACTGTACCACCCAGGCGTCCCTAAGAAATTTTTTTACTAGTGATTCTGAGATTATAGACTTTTATGTTAAAAAGAAAATTACAGGTAAAGCATACTGTATGCATTTATATTATTTTGAAAAACTTCATAGAGGGGCACCTGCGTGACTCAGCTGGTTAAGCATCTGCCTTCGGCTCCAGCTCTGAGTTGGGCTCTCTGCTCAGCGGGGAGTCTGCTTCTCCCTCTCCCTCTGTCCCTGTGTGTCCCCTCCCCCGCCTCGTGCTTTCTCGCTTCACTCTCAAATAAATAAAATCTTAAAAAACAAACAAAACTTCATAGAGAGCCAAGGGAGAACATTTTTAAAAAATTGTTTCTTTAATACATGTATTTACAGCAAAACCACCAATTTCATTTTTTAAATTTTAATTCCAGTGTAGTTAACATACAGTATTATATTAATTTCAGGTGTACAATTTAGTGATTTCAACAATTCCATATATTAGTGCTAATCAAGGTAAAGGTACTCTTAATTACCTTCACCTGTTTCACTCATCCGCAACCATTTGTTTGTTCTTTATAGTTGAGAGTCTGGGTTTTTTTCCTTTGTTCTTTTGTTTCTTAAATTCTACATATGAGTGAAATGATTTGCTATATGTCTTTCTCAGACTGACTTCGCTTAGCATTATACTGTCTAGATCAGTCCATGTTGTTGCAAGTGGCAAGATTTCATTCTTTTTTTATGACTGAATAATATTCCATTGTGTATATATACACTATATCTTCTTTATCCATTCATCTGTCAGTGGTCACTTGGGCTGCTTCCATTACTTGGCTATTGTAAATAATGCTGCAGTAAACATAGGGGTGCATGTATGTTTTCAAATTAGTATTGTATTCTTTTTTTTAAAGATTTTATTTATTTATTTGAGAGAGAGAGAGAATGAGAGATAGAAAGCACAAGAGGGAAGAGGGTCAGAGGGAGAAGCAGACTCCCTGCTGAGCAGGAAGCCCGATGTGGGACTCGATCCCAGAACTCCAGGATCATGACCTGAGTCGAAGGCAGTCGCTTAACCAACTGAGCCACCCAGGCGCCCCTCAAATTAGTATTGTATTCTTTGGATAAATACCCAGAAGTGGGTATTTTGGCAATTACTGGATCCTATGGTGGTTCTATTTTTAATTACTTTAACTTAAAACCAAGACCTTAAGTTTTTAAAATATAAACCTACTGATTGGACTTCTATACCTTTCTTGTGCTCATTGCATGGACTATAGTTTCCAGTTTAAAAATTTTTATAAAGTGGAGTGATAACCTGGTGATACTTATGAAGCAGTGTGGGACAGACTCTTAGATTTTTTTCCCCAAGACCCTTAGATTTTAATAATCTTTTGAAAGGCCTTGCCCACTTTAAATTCATTTTTAAAAAAGTAGTGTGCTTCTCTTGAGTCTTTCCAAAAGCACCTTAGTTTTCATAGAAACAACAGCCCTTTATTTTATACTCTTTATCTTATTGGTTTATATAGTATTTAATTAAACTGTTTAATTATAGTGAATATAACAAACTGATGTGGGAGCAAGATGTATATGGAAGTGTACCAACCATGAACATTGATTATCCTGTGAATATAAAGTCTGCATATCTTTAAGAGAAAATGGAAAGTTTAAGAATGAATGGCAAGTTGGTTAAGTGGAGATTAGTCTGGAGACTTTCTCCTCTGTTGTATCTTAGTAGGAGAGTGTTTCAAATTCTAAATACTGGCTTCTCTATTTTTGTATCTTTTTTTTTTTTTTAAACTCATGTCTGAGGATGAAATGTTTTAATACTGGTGATAATTGCTTACGTACGCTGATATTTCTGTCTATATGTTAACATTCTTATACACGTGCATGTACATGTACCTGTGTACAAACATAACCCTAGAGACACATGTTGAATTGATTTTCCAGTATATCCATTGTGTTTGAAAGCCACCTGCTTCTGCCTTAGCCATCTGCCACATAACCGGTCTGGTTTTCAAAGTAGGTTCTTGGCCTTTAAGTTAGATTCCTTTTCAAAATTCAGATTTGCAAATATTATTTGTGCCTAATATATAAAAAGCATGGCTTTGATCTCATGATGGAAATGAGCCCTGGGTGGAACAATTATGACATGTTGAACACAAAGGTTCTCATTCCCTTCCTTTTTGGATTTACGAGTGTATGTCTTTTTCCCACAGAAAAATCTTATTACACATCCACTCTGCTGCAATATTTGAAATGTGTTCTTTTCTAAAAAGTAAATATATGGGCACTTAATAAATATATGCCATATATAGTTGGTCAAATTATATCACTTAAAGGATCATCTTCAATTTCACAAAGGCAGTTTTTTCTGTAAATGCTTTGTGATTTGAAAGTTATATAAAGTTAAATATTTTGAATTTGAAAGAAACATATTTAATGTAGAAAACATTGAAAATGCAGAAAGTAAAAGAAGGAGAAACCAAAAATAAGTATTGCCAATAGTTTGGTTTGTTTTCTTAATATACTACTTACTTAAATATGAAAAAATATCTAGGAGAAAATTTATTTATTTATTTTAGACTTTACCTTTTTTATTTATTTTTTTAAAAGATTTTATTTATGTATTTGACAGAGAGACACAGCGAGAGAGGGAACACAAGCAGGGGGAGCGGGAGACGGAGAAGCAGGCTTCCCCCTGAGCAGGGAGCCTGATGCGGGGCTTGATCCCAGGACCCTGGGATCATGACCTGAGCCCAAGGCAGACGCTTAACGACTGGGCCACCCAGGCGCCCCTAGGAGAAAATTTAAATTTAGTTCCGTTAAGATTATTTTTAAAATAAAACCAGAATCTTATTACTAAATGCATAATTTTATGTCTGTTTTGATTCAAATTCTGTCTTGAGCATTTTTAGATATCCATAAATATTCTTTTTTTTTTTTTTTTTTAAGATTTATTTATTTGAGAGAGAGTGAGAGCAAGTTCCGGGGAGGCAGAGGGAGAGGGAGAGAGAAACTTAAGGAGAGTCCGAGTGAGGACAGAGCCTAGCATGGGGCTTGATCTCATGACCCTGAGATCATGACTGGAGCCAAAATCAAGAGTTGGATACTTAACTGACTGAGTCACCCAGGCGCCCCCCCCATAAATATTCTTTCATAGATTTTTACTGATTACATAATAACATATTTTGTTGTAATACCATAATTTATGGTAACTTTTTATATATTGAGTAGGAGATAGAGAAATGAAAGTATTTAAATTTCCATTGTACTTTCTTTTATGTAGGATAATATGCGAAATACTTATTAATCGAGATATTTAGGAGTGGTAGTAATGATAGTGATAGCTATGTTCATTGTGTGCTTATGTGGCAGGCAATATATTAAACACATTATACAGCAGCCCTATTTTTTTTTCTTGATGAAGTAGCAGAGGCATAGAGAAAGTATGCCATGGTTTCAGAACTTAAATACTAAATGTAGGCCATTTACATTTACATTTTGATGAGTATGTTTTAGTAACTCCTCTGTTCTAGGCATTATCTGATTCAAAAGCTGCTTTCACCTACCATACCAGATGGTCTCTCCATTTTAATATGCTGGACATTGGTCTGAGTATTTGGGAGATCCAAGAATGTACTTTTACTTTCTGTACTTTAAAATGTAAACTTCATCTATATGGATAATATGATAGAAACAATCAGCTATTGGCACTAAATTTATGAAAATTCAGGATTAGCATTTCATACACAAGATAGTCTTACTTCAAATCCTTCTGAAATCCTTCAGATTTTTAAAAATGGCTACTACATAAGATTGTTTCTGTTATACTTACTATTCACCTTTAAGGTTGTCCGGGGTATCTGAAAACTTTCTGATCCTAGACTCAGTGAACTTACAGTCTAGTTAGAGAAATAGCAAACAATATAAACCAGTATCTGGAGGCGCCTGGGTGGCTCAGTTGTTAAGCATCTGCCTTAGGCTCAGGTCATGATCCCAGCGTCCTAGAATGGAGCCTCCGTCAGGCTTCCTGCTGCTTCTCCCTCTCCAGCTCCCCCTGCTTGTGTTCCCTCTCTCCCTGTCTCTCTCTCTGTCAAATAAAGAAATAAAATCTTAAAAAAAAAAAAGGCAGTATCTGTATGATAAGTGTATGGACAAGTTGAGAAGATGAAAGATCCTTTTGGTTTGAAGTGAATAGAAAGCTTAGAGGAGGAGTAGGAGGTGGCTGCATTGATTTGGATCTTGTAGGGGAAATAGGATTTAGATCTGTGAGTACGTGAGGGTAGAAGAAAGGGTTATTTCAGAAAGGGGAATGAACAAGGAAATAGAATTTATTGGCAGGATAGTTAATAGAGTGGTCAAAGAAACATGCATGTCAGCTGCCTCAGGTCATTTTTGGAATGAGAGTATAAACTTGTCTCTCTTTTTTCTCTCATATCATCTATTCAACATACTTGACCAAATTTCTGAATGTCTGTTATATGCAAGATATTCTGATAAATGTTGTGGTGCACATTTAGGTACATAACACTTGTCCCAATCTCTTAAGATTTTTAGAACTAGCCAGAAAGAGAATATGTACAGCTAGAAGAGCAAGTAATTTATGAATTTTTTAAAAAGATTTTATTTATTTATTTGAGAGAGAGAAAAAGAGAACACTCCTCCAGGGGGGAGGGGCAGAGGGAGAAGCAGGCTCCCCGCTGAGCAGGGAGCCCAAAGCAGGGCATGATCCTAGGACCTGGGATCATGACCTGAGCTGAAGGCAGAAGTTTAACTGACTGAGCCACCTAGGTGCCCCAGTAATTTATGAATTTTAATAAAGCACTTTAACATAAATTATCTCACTTGATCTTCTTAGTAATTTTATTAGATGGTAATGACGGTCCTTATTGTCATTAATTCACAAACTAGGAAGCATAAGTGATTTCAGGGTCACAGAACTTGTAAATAGGAGTGAAGCTTTTGATTTCTGTAGGCTAGTTCTCTTTCTGTAACACTCTGCTGCCTCCACAATATTAATACAAGATAGAATGTGTTAAGTGCCACAAGCAATATAAAAATGTGTTTAGGGAAGGAGTAATTCTGTCCAGAGGAATCTGGGAAAGACTTTAAAGAAGGGCTTTAGGATGTTGGCGTGGGTAATGGGAAGTAAGGATCTCCTCTAAGTTAAAGACTCTTGAATAAAACAAATTCATGTTTTCTTAGTAAACATATACTCTTTCAAGGTGTATGGACTTGAATGATATGGCCTGTCACGTTTTGGCTGATGGGTTGAGAGAAGACTTAGAACTGTCCACAGGGCTTGTAAGAGGTGCCACGTCTTAGCTTTGATATCCCTCCCAACATCTAGTAGGACACCATTTTGCGTTCAAATATCACATGCAGAAATAGCATTTTAGGGTATTTTTTGAATAATGAGCAAATCCTCTTCTCTGCATCTTAAGTGTTGTATTCTTTGGAGTTTTAACCATAACCATACCACTCTTTTCACTCTTCTGTGAACTTAAGTGCTGTCATACTTTCAGCTTCTACCAAATACTGGTCTCCAACTGGACCAGTCCTGTGATTTTCAGAATTAGTTATCTCACTGTCTGTTCGTTGTCTGCATAGGTAATTCTAACACATCATTTCCAAATTTAAATTCATCATCATCTCTCATAAACCTTTTTATCTTCTAGTATGTTTTCTGTCTTAGTTGTTTCCAAACTTGTGTGAATATGGAAGAAATCATTTAGGACACTAGTTGAAAATAAATTTTTATGCCCCACGCCCAGAATTTCTGATTTAGAAGGTCTGGTATGGAGCCTAGAAAACCCTATTTAAAAATCAAGGCCCCAGATGATTCTAGTGCAATCAGCCCATGAGTTTGAGAATCACTAGATCTGACTTTCTGGAGCCACCAGTCACCCACGTTGGCATATAATAACCTTAAGAGTTATTCTGGCACAGAATAACCTTAAGAGTTGTTCTGATCTCTTTTCACTCCTCAATCACACAATCCCCAAATTTGCCCCTGTTCTCCATTCCTAAGTTCATGCCTTAGATTGGGCCTTCATTCATCTCATTGCCCTTTCAGATCCTTTCTCTGTGCGGCATGTAGCCTGTGAGAGCTACCTAAAACACAAAGCAAAGGATGCCATTTCCACTGCTTAAAAACCCTTCACTGGCTCCACCATTATGTGAGGAGTAAAGAAAGTTCCTTAAAATGACATGCAAGGCCTTCCATGATTTAGCCCTTGTGTACTTATTTACCTCATGCCATTCCCTGCCTCATACAGAACCTAGCACTTGTTTCCCACACTTTTTATTCTTCTAAAGTTTTCATATTTCCATATCATGGTTAATGCTTTTAGTCATTTAGTCAGCAAATATATATTATCTGATATGTTCTAGGCACTGTGGATATTATGATGAACAAAACCAGATGTGATTCTTGCTCTCATGGAGTTTATAATCAGATGGGGACATATATTAAACAATCATTCAAAACAAGTCTAAATTTTCAACTGTGACAAGTGCTACTGGAGCCTATCATAGGGACATTTGACCTAGTTAAGGAAGTCCGGGTATGACTTTCCTGAGGAAGTGAAAGAGATTGAAAGGATAAACTGAGGTTTATCTGAATGAGGTAACTGAGCTGCAGGTACAAAGGCCCTAAGAATGGAGGAGTTTTGCTGCATATAAAGGATAGAATGGCAGGTGTATATACTTGGCCTGTGTGTATGCATGCAAGTGCATACCAGTTAAGGCTGGAGAGATAGGTGCAGTTCATACAGAGGTTTGCAGACAAGGTTAAGCAGGTTTTCTCAACCTACAAGGATGAGTAGCATCAAAGAATTTTAAGCAAGGCTTGGGGGTAGGGGAGAGTGCAGTATGAACTTTGTGATTAGAGACTATAACTGTGCTTATAGCATGGAGAGTGGATTGGAGTAGATTTAGATTGAATGCAGGTAGATGAGCCAGCAGGCTATTATAGCAGTCCAAGTGAGAGAGGACAGTAATTTAGATCAAAGAATTGATGGTAGAAGTGAAGACAAGAGTTATGTGAGGGCAGGGTATCTTATTCATATTCCCTATGCCTAATACTTCTGCCCTTGGTTTATCTGTTCAATGAATTTAGTAGTAAATAGACATGGGAGCAAGAAAGGAGATCTGATTAGTGAGTTTGAGAATGTATATGGCTAAATCTTTGAAATGGAGTAAGACTTCATTCAGTCATTCATCAGTATTTATTAAATACTATGTGTTTAGGCAATGTTCTAGGTAGTTCAGATACATCAGAAAACAAAACAGGCAGAGATTTCTGCCCTTACGGAGTTTTCTTCATATTGAAGGAGATAACGTATAATTTGTTTATTACATTTGTTGTATGTTATGTTGTGAGATGATAAGTATTATGGAAAAAAAATAAAATGAGATAACAGAGATCAAGAGGGTGTATGGAGGGGAGGTGAGTTGTAGTTGTAAAGTGGGATGGGGTAGGCCTTATCGAGAAGGTAACATTTTAGTTAAGACTTGAGGAGAGAAGGAGTTAGTCATGTGGCGGGCTATCTGGAGGATAAGTATTTAAGGCAGATGAAGTAACCCTAGGGTGGGAGCCTGCCTGAATGTTAAAGGAGTGGCAAGGAGGCCAGTGTGAAAAAGCTGAGGGAGCCTGGCACCGTAGTAAGAGATAGTTCAGAGAAGTCACAGATGGCCAGATCAGGTAGAGTTTCATAGACATTGTAAGGACTAAATGAGATGCAGAGCCATTAGATGTTTTGAGCATAAGAGTGATATAATAATCTGACTTTTTAAAAAATATTTTATTTATTTATTAGAGCGAGAGAGCACAAGCTGGGGGAGCAGCAGGCAGAGGGAGAAGCAGACTCCCCACTGAGCAGGGAGCCTCATGTGGGACTCTATCTCAGGATCCCAGGATCATGACCTGAGCTGAAGGCAGACACTTAACTGCCTGAGCCACCCAGGTGCCCCCATCTGACTTATTTTTTAAAGAATCACTCCGACTACCATGTGAGTAGACTGCAGGGAGTCTAGGGTAGAAGGAGAACGGTTAGGAGTCTGTTGTAGAATCTAGGCAAGAAATTATGATGGCTGAAACCAGGGTCTTAGCAGCCTTAAATAGAGCAGTCAGATCAAAGCAAGAGAATAACAATGATCAGTTTGAAGGTCCTGAATAGGATTCCCTAGAAGGCAAGTGGAGTTGATTAGCAAGAGGGGTTCTCTATGAAGAAAGGAATAATGAGTGTTGATGTAAATTTTATGCAAGAGCATAAAATACCTTAGAAAAACTATTAAGTTATTGTAATGGAAGACCCAATGAAAGAATAAAAGCTTATGATGGCTATGGAATGTGTGTTTTCATGACTATAGGCTAGAGATAGGCCATATTTTGAAGCAGTGGTAACATTCATAGTGGTCCTGAAGTCAAGTATACATTTTATGGTATAAATTGAGATTATTTAAGTAAATGCTTTGAAATTTTAATGTAGTATGTAAGTGTGCCTCAGTGTTAGGATACTGTTAATGTTTAAAAGTGAAGTGGTAACATAAGGGAAGAAATGGACAGTAGAATTAGGGGAGAAAGGAGGCCTTCAAATTCAGAATAGTTTAGTTTGGTTACCTCAACGTTTTTACATATAATCATTGTTTCGTGGTGAGTCAAACTTTGAAACACTCAGATTACTTGTAAGATTATTAAGTCAGATTTTATACTTCATCCTCAAATTGAAGAGTAGTAAATAATTATCGCCTTAAAATTTCCTTGATTATAATGGAAAACAATTTAAGAAGAAAAAGGCTTCTGTCCTGGATTTGCCATTTACTAGCTGAGTGATTTTAAACAAGCTTGTTACTTAACTATCTGAATTTTATTTTATTATTATTTTTTTTAAGATTTTATTTACTTGAGAGAGTGTAAGAGCAGGGCTGGGGAGGGGCAGAGGGAGAGGGAGCAGCACACTCCCCACTGAGCAGGGATCCTGATGTGGGGCTCGATCCCAGGACCCTGGGATCATGACCTGAGCTGGAGGCAGATGCTTAACTGACTGAGCCACCCAGGTGCCCCAGCTATCTGAATTTTAGTGCTCTTGCCAACTTTGTTCTTTGAATATATGATGTAGAATATGAAAAATTGTACAGATGAAAGTGCAAACCTGGGTGAGTGCACCAAAAGCTTCCATGGTGATGTCTCTGTTTATGTGCTCTTCTTTTATATCTGTTACTAAAACACTGTGGGATCAGAAACAGTTTTTTTGCTATTGTTTGTTTTTCATACATTTGCTCAGTAAGTGTTTTTATGAGTATTTGACCTAACATTGTTTTTGGTCAGTGCTCTACAAACTTTTTCTGTAAATAGTGATAGTAAATATTTTTGACCATCTGGTCTCTTGCAACTATTCAGCTCTGCATTGTAGCATGAAAGCAGCCACCCACAATATGTAAATGCATACCTGGGTTTGGCTGTGGTGAACAGTGTCTGGGCTGTGGCCCACACTTCATCCACCCCGGTTTTAGGTGCTGAGAATATATGAGTGAATAAAACAAAGAATATTTGTCTTCGTGGAGTTTACTGTATAGTAAGAGGAGTAACATGTAAATAAAATAGTTATCCCCTACTTTTCAAAAAGTTCACATTAAACTTTTGCTTTTATGAAAGACCTACGTTAGTGCTTGTTTTGGCTAACTGAAAAAAATCTGAAGAGGAATTTTGCTTTTACAAAAAAAGGTGAAAAGTGACGGTGGCGTTCAGTGTTTATTTTGCAGTGGGCAGTTACAGAGGTCACACCCCTAGCAGTAAAAGTAGCACTGCCAAGCTCCTTTCCTGGTAACTACACTCAGCATCTCCGCATCAAGCTCTTATAGCTTTGAACTGTGAGCATCTGTGTCTGTGAGCATCTGTGCTTTATCTCAATTTATTTTATGCATCTGTTACCAAGATGTGTCCTAGGGTATCAGAAACACCTGAGAGAGGTTACTTTTTGAGTCTGGGGATCAAAAATTTTTTCATACAAATTAATGGTGATTGCTTTTCTTTACGCCATTTCAGCTTTCAGAAATTTTCATATGAATGCTGTATTTTGGAAAGTGTGAGAAATCTATATAAAATATTACAGTTGTGAAGGGACATGAATTCTAGGGCAGGAAATTTTAAGTACCTCCTTGATACGTGGGCACATATCTGAAGGATGGGAGGAAACCAAGAAATATCTGCCTAAGGAGCAGGCTGGGCAGAGGGAAGAGCAAAGGGAAAGGTTCCAAAAGCCTCTGTTATAAAGAAATTTTACTGAAATTGGTTTTTCTTGGCATTGTTAAGGGGAGAGGATGATAATGCCCGTCAAGGCCATAAGTCATAACCTCTTGTTTATGCATGCCAGATAGGTGAGGAACAATACTTAGAACAGTTCTTACTAATGAGGATTTGATTTATGTGTATTAAATTTATGTTGTATGGTTTATATGTTAATGCTTTTCACATTGTGAAAAATTCAACTGGGTAAAATTTAAAGATCTTACTGGCTTTATTTAACAATTCATAACTTGGGCAGCATCCCTTATAGCAAACTTAGGAGCTCTGAAGAGCTGTACAAAGTTTTATAGACAGAAAGGACCAGATACAAGGAAGTTTCACTAGGCAAAAATCAGATTGATATTGCTGTGTTTACTTTCCCTGCAGGGAGTCTCAGGAGTTATCAGGTAGATTACCTAACTAATACTGATTGGGTAATCCCTGATTTGTTGGTTTAAGAGTACCTTTCTGGGAGAGGTGAAACCGTAACTAGATTCTCAGTTTGATAACGTGGGGCTTAGTAGAAGTGACTCCATTTTTAGCCAGTTGTCTTGTTTTTAAACTATCTTAGATCCTTTTATGTAGCTTTTAAAGATTTTATTATTTATTTATTTATTTGAGAGAGAGAGAGAGAGAATGAGAGAGAGAACACGAGAGGGGGGAGGGTCAGAGGGAGAAGCAGACTCCCTGCTGAGCAGGGAGCCCGATGTGGGGCTTGATCCCGGGACTCCAGGATCATGACCTGAGCTGAAGGCAGTTGCTTAACCAACTGAGCCACCCAGGCGCCCCTTTTATGTAGCTTTTAGAATAGTCATGTCAGTTACCTCTTCTAAGGTATAGTTTCAGGTACCTTTTCTCCCAAAGTGTATTTGTCCACTTTGTCACATTCTTTTTATGTACATACTTGAATATACATAAATACTTAATACTATTCAGACACATTTCTAAATATGGAAATTGAAGTTTTCTTTTTCATTAAATGGGACATTTCTTTATGCTGAAGACTTTTTATTCCACCAATAACTATCTCTTAAGTATGCCTCAGTTGGAGATTAGCACTTTGAGAGTTATGAGAGCTACATATAAATTGTGTTACGGCCTTATTCTCAAAGACCTTACAGTCTTGGGGGTTGGCAAGATTTATTCCACCAATAACTATCTCTTAAGTATGCCTCAGCTGGAGATTAGCACTTTGAGAGTTATGGGAGCTACATATAAATTGTGTTACAGCCTTATTCTCAAAGACTTTACAGTCTTGGGGGGTGGCAAGATTTACGATTTATGTAAGTGGCAACTAAAGAAGCAGTGCGATGTGGTGTAATCAAGTCCAGAAGTCAGGGGCCTGCGGTTTTAGATTCTGAGAATGACTTGTTTCTGTTATTAAATATCACTGTGACCTTAAACAAATTAAATTTCATAGGTTTCATTTCCTTCATTTTTCAGATGAGGTCATTACTTCTAATTTGAAAATGCCACAGATTAAACTTGTACTTCCCAGTCTTTTTCATGGTACACATAGAAAATAAAAATATCTGTCCAGCACAGCAGGGTAAAGTGATGACATGTTCATAGCCAGGGTAGTTGATCCAGTCACTGTAGGCTCCACTTGACCACCTGGAGGTCTGAGGTGATTAGTATCTACAGCATAATTGTAACCCATCCTTGTGGTTAAAAGCTTCAATAGAACAATATAAAATCTGATGTTTACTGAATTAAGGGCAGTAGAAGTTCAGAGAAGGGGGAGCTAAGTATGTGGTCATGTTACCGTCAGGGACTTTATAGAGCATGTGCTCCTTGGAGGATGTCTTAGGAGTATGAGGCACAGTAAGTATAGATCTTCTCCATCCTAAGACAACACAATACCTGCAAATTTCAAGTTTCAAAATAGCTGAGATGTGCTTATTTGTTTGCTTATGAGAGAGAGAGAGAGAGTTTGTGCATGGGAGGTGAGGTGGGAGGGAGAGAAAGAGAATCCCAGGCAGGCTCCATGCCCAGAGCGGAGCTCAACATGGGGCTTGATCTCACAACCCTGAGATCATGACCTGAGTCGAAATCAAGTGTCAGATGCTTAACTGACTGAGCCGTCCAGGTGCCTGAGATGTACTTTATAGTTTTCTCCTTCTTGGAGAAAAACGAAACAAAACCAAACCCCAATTGTGAGTCTCTGGAGGGCTAGGAACATGTATTATTTATCTTTATTTCCTACCTAGAACCCTAATCCTAACCAGTATGAGGACTGGTAAAACATTTAGAGGAAGTAATGAGAGAAGATTGGAAGAGTGCATAATTATGTATAGCTGATTCTTAAAATCTCTGTTTAGGGGAGAAGGCTTTGATTTAGTATTATAAATGTGAAACTAAATAATTTGGATGATGTGATTGGAAATAGGGAGCCCTCAGTATGGATTTTTGAAAGGTGGTTTGCATGTTGAAAATGTATTTTTTTAAATAGTTATGATCAAGATGGAATAAAATAGGAAAAAAGCTAAGGTATCAGGGAGCTCCCTGAGAAGTTATTGTCATGTAGTGTAAGCATCTACCAGCTTTATAATAAAACATTCAGTTGTTTATTTCTATGGGAAAAGTCCTTTTGAATGTCATTGTTAGAAATGGTTTGTAGATTCCCAGACTGGCCCCAAAATTCCATTCCTCCAAACTCTAGGTGAAATATTATACACTATTTCACAATTACAGTGGTAACTAAATAGTGAAATAATACTAAGCAATGCTATTTAAATACCCCTTATTTTATAAAACAGTAAAAATAAATAAGATCTTTTTTCTTGCCATTAGTTCTGAGAAAGAATAAGCTTAATTAAAGGGAAATGCGAAGGTAGATGCAAACTTTGGAAGCTAATGAAGGGAAAGTTCAAGGTTAGTCATCCTAGTCTGTTAAGGTTACTATCACTTCAGAGCTCACTCTTTCATTTTCCTGTTAATAGGTGAATTTAGAAAAATGAGTATTATCTTTATTAGGCTGCAGTTAGGGAAGTTTTGTGGGTTATTTACAGTATGGACAGAGAGAAGGAGAATTTTTTTGTAATGCTTGGCTGGATCTGGAAATTAAAGAGTAAAGGGTTGGGGCAGGCAGGTAGGGTGGAAAGAGGAAGTAGGATTACTCTTCCTGGTAATCCCCTCTGTTTGGTGGCTAAGAGCCCAAGTGCTGGGATGATTTCACACTGAAAAGGCTGAACCAACCTGATAGAATCATGATTTCCAGGTCTACATATGGATTTTCCATAAAACAATTGGATAGCTGTGGGCAGAGGACAAGGGAAAGGCACTGCCTGTCACCTTTCCCCATACTGGAGGGCCCATGTAGCACTGCCCCAGGTGATTTTTCTGCCTCCAGGCTGGCACATCAGGAGCAGAAGCAGCTTCAGGCTGCTTTCCTGGGCCCATATCTCCACAAGGTGGAATCGGGGCTGGGAATGCCCAGAAGGACTTCTCACCAAGGCCAACACTTGGCAGAGGCACAGAGAGCTCAGTGTCTGCTGCTTTCTGGAGTCCGTCTTTGAATTAGCTCTCAAAAACCCCATTCTTTCTCATTCTCAATCTCATTCTTAAACTGATTAAGATAATATGTAGATTTAGAGTTTGAGGATTACCCAGGGTTTATAAATAAGGGACCCTGCCACCTTGGTTAATCACGACAGGATGGCATCCAGCTCTGTTAATATGAAAGGGAGTTTTGTTTTGTTTTTTAAGTAGGCTCCATGTGGGGCTTGAACTCACAGTCCTGAGATCAAGACGTGAGCTGAGATCAAGATCGGGATTCCTAACTGACTGAGCCACCCAGGCACTCCTGAAAGGGAGATCTCTTAAGATTGAATTAGTTGAGCTATGAGCAAAACCTGAAAGCTCAGAAGTACTGTTCTGTGGGGAAGAAATGAGGTGGTGGGAGGGGTAGTTCCTATTGCTGACCACCAGGTGGTGCCCGTAAGCCAAGATCAGCAGGTGGAAGTGAGGTGATGACTGTCCTATGGACAGGACATTAATAAATATGGGATTATGACTTGAGAAATAATTAGCACAGGAGATCATTAGGATATGAGCTGGATTAAGTACAGTGACTATGATGTAGTCATAGTGTAAATATGCCCTTTGTAAATATTGAACTGAAATGATAACTATGGAAATGAATAGATAATAGAAGACTAGGTAAGACTTAATGACTGTTAGAATTTTAAAAACTTAAAGGTAGACAAAATTTAAAACCTAAAGATTTGCTTGGGAGAAGTAGTAAGATAATGTCCATTTTCCACAAAATAGCTGAAAAATTATAATCTTTGATGAACACCAATAGAGATTTGTTTTCTGTATATTTAGGGTCAGGTAGGTGACACTGTCAAGGGAATATTTTTTCTTGACAAGGGAATAATAGGAATTTGGAAAAGTAGGAATAATCCAGAGATGGAGATATATTTTGGCTTTTTAGTTGTTTTCTGTTAAAGGTACTTTATAGAACAAAACTTGGTTGCCAAAATAAGTAATCTTTAGTTTTATTGACCCTAGTTCAGAGGTCCAGAATGTGTGTTTCTTTTAATATAGTATATTTATGTAGTGGTCCAAGAGATATTTTGATTATCCTTAATGATCTTATATTGACATTTAATATGGTTGTCATAAGGGTGAAATTGAGGGTATATCTAGGATGTTCTTGAACTTGGTAAATTTGTTTTGCAGAGTTATCATAAGGATGCTTCTAAAGTGTTTTTTTATGTTTTTAAAAATATGAGTTACATTCCTCTGTTTGAAACAGCAGCTTTTGTGATGAAGGCTCAACATAAAACAATGTTCAGTTCACGCTTTAAGTTAGATATAACCTCCTTTTCCTTTACATTATAAAACAGATACATACTTCAGAGTAATTAGATCTCTAAAGGAATATAATATGTGGCCTCACTTCTGCTTTTCCCTTTTATTCACAAGGGATTTGGGTACTTTATCAGTAGCTTTGATTCTTAGTTGTGGGGGGAATTTTGGCAACCAGAGTCCCACTACTCTTTTGTTTATCCATAACACTGTTAAACTGTCTTCCCTTGTGACTATTAGTTTCCAAAGACTCATAGGTAGATAAATAGATAATCTAGACAGAAGGATAGACCAGGATCATGTATTATATAAGGTAATCACTAGAACAGATTGATTTTTTTTTTCCCCCCAGAGATGAGAGTACAATGTTTTATCTCAAGAAAGATAGGCAACTTTGGCAGGTTAGCACAATGTTGGGCTTAGTAAGTACTTGTTAAAAATTGATTTATTTTGAGTGCACTCGGTGGCTCGTAGGGGAAGATGGTGGCTGCTCCTTTGGAGGAGAGGGATTGAGAGGGGTGGAGGGAAGAAGTGGGGGGCAGGGGGAGACATTCCTGACAGTGAAGACAAACCCTTCGCTCACCATTCATTAGGAGCTCTGCTCAGCGCTGGAGGTGTCGTAGGACTAATACATCACCATAGCTACAGAAATTGGTTCTCCTCCCCGTTTTTTCCATATGCCTTGGTTCCAGCACCAAGCACCTCGACAACTATTTTATAAACCACCTGATTTGCACAGCAGCAAGCAATGCAGCAGCTTACCTTTGATGGAAAATGGATGAGAAAAGCAGTAAACTGAAAAACCATAGAGTATAATCCGTCTGTAATTAAGTATTTGGAGAATAGAATATGGCAAAGAGACCAGAGAGATACGTGGGCAATTCAGCCTGATGCAGGTTATTATAATGATTTGGTCCCACCTATAGGGATGTTGAATAATCCTATGAATGCAATAACAACAAAATTTGTTAGAACATCAACTAATAAAGTGTCCAGTATTTGTTGTTAGGTGGACTCCAGAAAGAAGACCGTTGGTCACTGGAGCTTCTAGTAGAGAGTTCACCTTGTGGAATGGACTCACCTTCAGTTTTGAAACAATATTACAGGCTCATGATAGCCCAGTGAGGGCCATGACTTGGTCACATAATGACATGTGGATGTTGACAGCAGACCATGGAGGATATGTGAAATATTGGCAGTCGAACATGAACAATGTCAAGATGTTCCAGGCACATAAGGAGGCGATTAGAGAGGCCAGGTTTATACACAGTATTCCATTTTCTGTAGTCCCTACTGTCATGGTTAAATTACTCTCTAAGTGTATTCTGGGTGCAGAGATGCATGGACTCTGTCAGATTCTGGGATACTTTCTGCACCCTATAAACACAATATTTTTCTTTGTTTTCACATGCTCACCATTTTGCTGGCATTTTTCTGAAGTAGTGTTGTCCGGGTATCAGCCTTTGCAATATGTTAGAGATGTATTGTCTGCCGCATTTTGCACTGGTTTTCTCTTTTCATTTATGGTTAATGTGTATAAGTTGTTCCTTTGTATTACCTACTGTGTAAGACAAGACTCTTTCATTCCGAATAAGGAATTCAGTCTTTAATTATTTAAAAAAAATTTGACTTACTTTGATACTATGTCATTGTGACCTATGGTCTTGTCAGTCAGTAGAAGAAGACTAGATTTCACTTTGGAGCTTTTATACTTAAGGGTTACAATATGTATTTGCATTGATTTCTGTCTCTTATTTTATATATAGATGGACTTTGAAAATACCTTTTCCTAAATAGAATCATTTTAGATATATAAAAGATGTTTGATTTTAAAAATCTTGGGGCACCTGGGTGGCTCAGTTGGTTAAGCGTCCCACTCTTGATTTTGGCTCAGGTCGTGATCTTGGGGTTGTGAGATTGGGCCTTGTGTTGGGCTCCACGCTGGACGTGGAGTCTGCTTAAGATTCTCTCTCTCCCTCTGCCCCTTCCCCCATTAAAAAATTAATCTTACGACAAGTCTCTTTGTAAAAAGAGTTAATAAGGATTTATTGGTTTATATATTATAAGAATATTCATACCTCCAGCCAAAGATCAAGTCAAATATCAAGAACTGACAAATATATTTTATTTTATCATAATAACATCTAACTGGAATAAGGAGCCCTGACTCACATTTCAAAGTTGTAATAATGAGGAAGTTAAGAATTTAGAAACTTTGGGTTACAAAATGAGTCCCTTGCAACACATGATTTTCAGCTAGTAGATCTGGCTGTTTCCAAGTGATTAGCAAAGACTCAGACTGCTAAGCTTTAGAGACAATCCTAACTAAACTCCTCATTTTACAGGCCCAGGGTTTAAAACCTGCTTGAGGTTATATAGCTAATTATGAAAGATACCAGGTCCAGATCCCTGGGTTCCCTCTGATTCTGTGTTTATTAGCATTCTTGCCTTTTTATCCTGTTGATCATGTCAGAGAACTGAAGAATAGCAGTTCTGTCAAGTAGGAGAAAGTTTTTTTCTTTTTTCAGATAGTGGTAACTAGATCAGCTTGTTTGAATGAGGGCAGAAATCTAAGAGCAGGGACAAAGACTGATTTCATCCTGTTTGGTTTCTTATGCTATTACTTTTAAATAATTCTTGTTTTCTTTTTCAGATGAGTAGCAATGGAAATAAAATACTGTAGTGATTCCTTAGAGTTACTTCAATACCATTCATCATTAAAATATGAGCAGTGACTTTCTAGATTCTTACATATCTAAACAAAATAATAAGAAAATGGAGTAATTATTTACAGGGTCTAAGATAAGGCCTCTTCTATTTACTGAGGTAACCAGTTAAATATACAGTCTCTGTGTATATTTCTGCATTATGAGGTTGAGGGTGGGGGGAAGAGAGCTCATAATTGTAGTCTCACACTGACCACAAAATAAAGTTGGAGAATTATAGTTAAGAAAGGGGGATGAAGGTGAGAACCATCCCTCTGTCATCTTCTTATTGCCCTAAGATAGCAAGAAATCTGCCCTGAGAATGCTGAATTTTATTTTATTTTATTTTTTAAAGATTTTATTTATTTGAGAGAGAGAATGAGAGAGAGCACGAGAGGGAAGAGGGTCAGAGGGAGAAACAGACTCCCCGCCGAGCAGGGAGCCCAATGCGGGACTCGATCCTGGGACTCCAGGACCATGACCTGAGCCGAAGGCAGTCGCTTAACCAACTGAGCCACCCAGGCGCCTGAGAATGCTGAATTTTAGTGACTCATTCAATAATTGAGAATCTTTTCCATGTAGTTGGTAATGATCTTTGCAAGGATGTTTTGTGGAGGTGAGTTTGTTTTAATATTATTATGTGGGATCATACTCAGCTTATCTTGTATCTAAGGTATGTGAGATCTTGTTTATGTATATAATGTAGTTTACATTGCATGTCAGCTTTTTGAGGTAGTTCTGATCTCCCTTTTTTAAATTTAATTTTTAATTTTTTACAAATGAAGTAATTAGGGCTTAGGGGAAATTTTAAACTTGCTTGAGACCAGAGAGTTAGTACATGGCTGAGTCTTAATTTTTTGTGCTCATTCCACTATAGCACAGATGCCTCAGTATTGTACATTTTTATCATGTACTTAGTGTGAGGGGTGTAATAGAAAGGCAGAGGGTATAGAAGATCTTAGAAGAATCTAGACTGCCAAAAAATCGGTAACCTGTTAGTTAGATGCCTACATCCAAGGAGACTAATTTTCCTGAAACACCTAAGGAAAAAAATTAAACAGTTGGTCTTAGCAATTAAAGTAAGCTATGAAGTCCAATAATTAACTCTTATATTAGAAATGAATAAAGTAGAAATTTAGATAAAAGAGTAGAAGTTTCCCATTGGTTTCCACATCCACTGTCAAAAGGCCACAGTGAGATTTCTGGAAGTCCAGAAGCCAACAGTCTTAACCTCCAAATAGTGCTTTAAAGTAGGAAATGCAAGGATATTTATCTTTGCTTCACGTAATTTGACTGGCAGGTAACCCGATGGTAGCAATGATTCTTTTTAAAACATTTATTATGATTATTATTTAAGAAGCCCCAAGACGGGGCTCGAACTCCACGAGATCAAGACTGGAATTGAGATCAAGAGTTGGACGCTTAACCAACTGAGCCACCTAGGTGCCTCAGCAGTAATTCTTTTTTTTTTTTTTTTAAGATTTTATTTATTTATTTGACAGAGAGATGGCAAGAGAGGGAACACAAGCAGGGGGAGCGGGAGAGGGAGAAGCAGGATCATGACCTGAGCTGAAGGCAGACGCTCAGCACCTGAGCCACCCAGGCGCCCCGGCAATGATTCTTTTTAATTCTCTGCTTTTAGGGTTGTTTCCCCCCTGCCAAGTTGCTACAGCTATCTGAAGGGTAAGGCAAGAATTCTGGAGCATTGTCCTAAAGGAAGTTCCACTTACCTTTTGAGACTTTTCGTTAACACAGTATCTTAGGTTGGAAGGTACTTCTACAGTCATTTTATTCAGCTCTGTCATATTCTCCCCAAGTGGTTATATGGCCTCAGAATCTCCCAAAGAAGTCCATTCTACTATGGATTCCTCTGTTAGACAAATCTAACCTATTAAACTGAAATCTATATTAAATTGTGTTTCTCCAGTTAGGGCCAATCAGAGTATATAGTGCCTTTGCAGGCAGGGATTTCTTTCAAAATATGTTTCTGAAAAATCCCTTTTCTAGGTGAATAATCCCTAATCCTTGGGGCTCCCCCCCCGCTTCCTTGATTTTATTTATTTATTTGACACAGAGAGAGAGAGTTCGAGCGCACAAGCAGGGAGAGCAGAGCGGCAGGCAGAGAGAGAGGGAGAAGCAGGCTCCGCAAGAAGCAGGGAGCCCAATGCAGGGCTCGATCCCAGGACCCTGGGATCATGACCTGAACTGAAGGCAGATGATTAACTGAGTGAGCCACCCAGTGCCCTGGATATTCTTTTTTTATTTTTTAATTCAGCAAATATTTATTGATCCAAGCATTCTAAGTGCTAGAATGCAATAGTGAATCCTTAGTATAAACACTATACTGTGAAATATTACTGTCTCTTATTTATTTATTTGTTTGTTTTAAAAGGTTTTATTTATTTATTTGACAGAGAGAGACAGCAAGAGAGGGAACACAAGCAGGGGGAGTGGGAGAGGGAGAAGCAGTCTTCCTCTAAGCAGGGAGCTCCATGCGGGGCTCGATCCCAGGACTTTGGGATCATGACCTGAGCCAAAGGCAGATGCTTAAGCGACTGAGCCACCCGGGCGCCCCTACTATCTCTATTTTATAAGTGAGGAAAACAGAAGATTGAGCTTGAAGTGATTTACCAAGTTCACACAACTGGTTAGAAGTTTACTGGATATGAGAACCATGCCTTTCTAGCTCCAGAAGTCATGCTTTTGACCACTATTCTGTTGTTGCGGGTCTTGCCAAGAATAATCTCATAGCAATCGATATAGTCTAGAATAGATAGCTCAAGGAGAAGGTTGGCCTAAAGAGTGGCTTAAAAATACTTTCTAGCTATGAGATTCAGAGGATTCTTGGGATACTAAATGAATTGGGAGCCTCCTGGGACTCGACTAGAAAACTACACAGCAGGTAGATTCTTGACAGTCACAGATCTAAATTTGTGGTTTCAGCAATTCACTAAGTACCCCAGAGGTCCGTGACAAATATGGAATGCTTCACAGATTTGAATATCATCCTTGTGCACGGGCCATGCTAATCAATTCTGTTGTTCCATTTTTGTATATATGCTGCTGAAGCAAGCACTGGAGTGTTCTTCCATATCATAGTTTTGAGTGCTTAGTCATACTGGTCCATCAACTTTTTTTTTTTTTTAAGATTTTATTTATTTGAGAGAGAGAGTGCATGAGAGGGGGTAGGGTCAGAGGGAGAAGCAGACTCCCCACTGAGCAGGGAGTCCGATACGGGACTCGATTCCGGGACTCCAGGATCATGACCTGAGCCGAAGGCAGTCGCTTAACCAACTGAGCCACCCAGGCACCCTGGTCCATCAACTCTTGATTATTCCAGTTCTTCAGTATTCCTCTTAAATTATGGTGTCTAGAACAGAACATAATACCCAGATATGTATATAGCAGGAACTAGAGCTGAGCTGTTACTTTCCTAATTCTAAGGTACTGTTTGGTTCTTTTAATGTACACAGCTCCATTTTGAAATTGTTTTTCCTTTTTGCAATCTGACTTATTTTTCTTATCTTTAATTTTCATTTGGTGAAATTCATAGAATTCAGTACAATTGAAATTTTTATAGATAGTGACTTAAACATGACAGATGCTTAGTAGTTTTGAGAATGTTTGAAAAGAAGACTTTTCTGAAGAACTTACCTCTTGTTTCTAAAATACTTGCTTTTAAGAGTGAGATGCTTTTGGGGCGCCTGGGTGACTCAGTCGGTTAAGCATTTGCCTTCGGCTCAGGTCATGATCTCAGGGTCGTGGGATCGAGTCCCACATCGGGCTGCCTGCTCTGCCTGATTCTCCCTCTCCCACTCCCCCTGCTTGTGTTCCCTCTCTCTCTGTCTCTCTCTGTCAAATAAATAAATAAAATCTTAAAAAAAAAAAGTGAGATGCTTTCAAATTATATCTTCTTTTACTGTGATCTTAAAGGTGGGAAATGTCACTTAATTTTTCCTACCTTCAGCACCTGATTTTCCTTACCTTATATTTGTAGTATTATTTAATGTATGGACATGTTCAAATCAGAATAATTAAAAGTTTTGTGGCATGTTTAAGAATCTAGTAATGTATTATACTTAGATCTTCAGGAACTTTTGTTTTAAAATCATTGCTCAATTCTTTTTGTTTTTGTTTTAATTTTTTTAAAGTAGGCTCCATGCCCATAGTGGAGCCCAACATGGGGCTTGAACTCATGACCCTGAAATCAAGACCTGAGCTGAGATCAAGAGTCGGATGCTTAACCGACTGAGCCACCCAGGCACCCCAACAATGTCTTCTTTAATGTCTGTTTGGTGATACTTGAAGTCCAAAGAGGTTTTGTCTTCAAAACAGAACAGTAATTCCCAGCTCAAAGTAATAGAAATTTCAGCCTACTGAGGTAAAAGTCATCTCTGGGATTGCAATAAAGTGTGTTTTCAGGAAATCAGATGTGATGACGGGGGAGGAGTCTAGGTCTGTACGGGACAAAGAGGAAGAAATTCTTCTTAGCCATTTATTTCCTCTTAGGGGAGGGTAAGATAGCAAATGTTGCTTATCCATCATATTTGTGATAACATGATCTTATACTTCACAGAGATTTTTTATTAAAAATAGTATTGACACTTTCATTGAGGCTGTTAGAAAAATTTGATCTTACAGTGCAAGTTGTAATCGGGAAAGCAGTATTTGATATTTGAATATTGCTTTCCTGGTTTGGATGTGAAATTTTTTAGTTGGAAAGAAATTCTCGTATTTGATTTCTGAGCTAGAGTCTTAATCAGATGTTGACAATTTAATTTGAACATAAATCATTTTAGCAAATGTCAGTGGCAGGGAATTCATTTCCTGGTTTACTTGGGAAGGATGTTACTAGGAAGCTTTAGTACCATGATTTCTAGAGGCCCTCTGCTGACACCCTCTGGTATTGCTGAGAGTAATGTTTGATGAAGTAACATGCTAATTCTTCTGTATTATACTAGTGATTCTTAACAGCCTGCAGTGTATTTTAAACACAATTTTCTTGGTTAATACTAATATAATCCCAAAGTCTTATTTTTAATGACCAACCAGGTTATGGAACTAATTCTTTTGTTTTTATTGAAGTATAATTGACATACAATATCCTTTAGTTTCAGATGTACATTATAGTGATTTGCTATTTTCAGACATTATGAAATGATCCCTAGTGATAAGTGTAGTTACCATCTGTCATCATACAGAGTTATTACAATATTATTGCCTATATTCCCTATGCTGTACATTATGTCCCCATGACTTACTTATAACTGGAAGTTTGTACCTCTTTATCCTCTTCATCTATTTCCCCTCCCCCTCTGGTAACCAGCAGTTTGTTTCCTGTATCAATGAGTCAGTTTCTGTTTTGTATATTTTGTTTTTTAGATTCCACATATAAGTGAAATCATATGGTATTTGTCCTTCTTTGATTTATTTCATTTAGCATAATACCCACTGCGTCTATTCAGGTTGGTGCAAATGGTAAGATTCCATTCTATTTTATGGCTAATACTCTGTTGTGTATATATACCATATCTTCTTTATCCATTCATCTATCCATGAACACTTTGGGTGGCTTATGAATCTTGGTTGTTGTAAATAATGCTTCAGTGAGCATAGGGATGCATATACCTCTTCATGCAATCCCAGAGTCTTATTTTTAATTACCAGCCAGGTTATGGAACTAACTGTTCATGAATGTTGGCCTAAATTCTGAACTTTGCAAAGATTCTTATGGTTAGTAAATAATAGGATTTTTACTTTGTTTAGGAAGGTTGTTTTGGTTTTAAGTAAGAGAAAGTTGAAAATGTACCTTGAAAACCTAATTTAATGTAAATGTGCTTCCCTTTTTACGATCCTAGATTGTAGAAGATCCTAGATACGGCAGCTTTCCAAAGACTCAATCTTTATTCCCTTGCCTTGCTTTTAGAATTTACTTACAACATGAACATTTTCTTTAATAACTTAAAGTATTTCCTATATTTGACTCTATTAAAGCATTTTGGGAGTATGCTCTAAATAGCATTGTAATTGAAAAGCTGATTTCAAGGACAACAATATAATTTTAAACGTTAATTAAAATGGACCTTGGTGTCTTCTTGGGATCACTTCCGATGTTAGTATTCTGAGGACTCCAGCTGAGGACTTTAAATGTAGATAAATTTAGTTAAATTAGGTTTAATTTTTTGATTTAGGTTGGAGAGATAATGAAAGATATCCTTATAGGTTCCTTTTTCTCTGTGGGTGTGTATGTGTGTATGTGTCCACACAGTTGTCACATGCATGGTAGACTTGTTGGAGAGCTGAATAATCCATTGCTCTGTACTCTTTTCCAAGAAAGTCTGTTTATTATTTTGATACTTTGAAAGCTTATTTGGGTGCCATTAATTTCTCATGATGAATATTTATTTATACGTGGTTCATGATACCATGACGATGAGCATTTAATATCCACCTTGGATCCATAATCATATAGGTAGGTTCCCTATGACCTACTATTTAAAAAAAATAAATAAAAGAAAGGACATTAACTGTCTAGAGTATTGGCCTCCAAATTATTTTCCTCACCCTCACCTTTAGCGTATCTTTAATATTTTTGTGTTACAAATCGTGCACATATAATTGTTCCTATAAATAACATCCGTCATATAACTTAAAAAATAAAAGGATGTGATAGTAATATAAATGGAAGTTATAATGTTTTCTTTCCGCAGTCCATTGGATTGTCTTGCATACATACCGGGGTGCATGTATCCTATATTTAGATCAAGATTAAAAGAATAATTTTCCTCTAAAGAATTTTTGGATAATATGAAAATCTTTTATATTTACCTTAGGATTGTGATGCTAACCACAATATAAGAACAGATTTTACAACAGAACTGTACAGTTTTGAGGTAGGCTGTATTGGGAAGATCAGGCAAAAGCTGGAGAACCACACATCATGCATGTTGTAGGAAATATCTGTGACTCCAGTTGAGAGTCTGGCTGGACTAAACAACCTTTGATACTCCTAAATTCTGTCACTGTAGGTAGGAATTCATAGGTGGAACATTTAAATTAGAAACACTGTAGGAAAGCCAGCCTGTGAATGAAGATCTGGAACAGGACTACACTGGGAAATTGTTCCACTTCTTCATCCAGACCTTCTGCTCTGAACTTCTCCTGCTGTTTTCTTTAGAAATTTGATGATTTCTGATTCTCAAGCCATCTCCACATAGGAGAAAGTTTTAATGCCTCTTATAAGCCTATAGCTTGACTATATGGGAGAGTAATATATAAGTAAGGAATTCCAACAATGAACTTACCGACAAACTTTTACTCTGCTTCTTTATACCAAATAAAAAGAGAAGCAAGGAGAAAGAGAACATGAAGCAAGTTTAGAGTGAACAGTTATTGTAAAGTGTATAATATCTTAGATTACTTAGTAAATAAATTCCCTCTAAAAGATGTAAGTACTATTTAATTAAAAATAATTTGTTCTGCAGTATAATTGAATAGCTTCACTTTTTTAAGCTCAAAATTGTATCACCATAAAAACAAAAACTTTAGTATCCATATACCCCTTCCTTTCTCTTTTTTCTTTTTGGTGAGGGGATGGTTTTGTGAAATCCAGTTAGCAAAGATAAGCCAGGAATAAACTTAACAGCTTTTTCACTATACTTGATTTGAGTATTGTGCTACAGAGTTCCTACTTAGGTTTCTCGGTTGTGGTGGTGGTTTTCTTCTCCCCTGAAACACCCTCTTCTCTCTCATTGTTCACATAGAGGCAGAAGCCCTTCTGTTCCAATGAGTCTAAGAGTCTCAAATGCTGGAATTGTGACTTGAGATTTTTTAAAATGGCTAATCCTGCGTTTGTTGAGATTTCCCTCTCAAGTACTACTTTTCTTTTTAAAATATGAAAACCACAGAAAGGCCATAAAAGTGAAAGAGAGTCCTAATTCTGATCTGTTTATTTCTGAGTGTTTCTTTCTATAAATCTTAATAATGGAGTAGTACATCATAGGAACTGAAGATCCGTATAACCTACCCCATATGGATGTTCTGTGGAAAATGTTTTCTGGAACTTTAGTGAAATAGAAGGTTATAGAACATAATATAATCTTGGGGAGCATATGTTGTGTTTATTAATAAAAGTCTCATATGTTAAGTGGCTATGCAAATACACATCTAAATAACCACCTATTATAGTGTAGCAGTAGAATATCTTAAACATTGTTTTCTGGTATTAGCTCACCAGAGGCTTTCCAACAACATTGAACTTGTTTTCAACGATTGTAGATTGTTCAGGCCACAACTATACATTCTTCAAGGTTGAAGAACAGTGTCCATGTTTTCTTTTGCTTCGAACTGTTGTCTGGTACAAGATGCAAAACAGTTGAAAACAATTTACCCACTTTGTTATTGAAACTGATGTTTGTGATTGGAAACATTTCTCTGATAAGCTTCTTTCCATTTTCCATTTTCCTTGGGTATCATACAGTGTCTTTACAAAATTTGTGATGAGTTACACCAAACATAGAATCAAATTAAGTTTAAGCAGATAAATACTTGTGAGGTTAATTTATTCTTCTTAGAAATGTTCCCCCAGAGGGCTTTCAGGTATACGGTGATCTTGCTTAAGTTTCTTGGCAAAAAGATGGAATTCAGGCTGTTTTCTGTTGTCAGAAGTTGAGCTTTGTGAGAATGGGAATAAAGATTTTATGATCTGATTACAGCTCAGGAGACTTTAGGCCACAGTATAAATTACCTGCCTTGGGATGTATATCCCTTGTTTTTTGCTCCTAGTCCTATGGCCTTATCTTTTAGTTGCATTCACGTGCAGAGATTTGTGGATTGGTACCAACATCTAAGACAAGCTTGACTTTTTTTATCTTGTTTTCATCATTATAAGGATTTGTAACTCTAGTGTTTTACTAAATAAAGTCAATTGAATAAAAAAATTTTCTTATTTAGAGGGGTCACACTTTGTCACATATAGACTATGTTTACTGAGTATTTTTTTCCTTTTAGTGGGATTTACCTAAAAATTAGGTAAAAAAGAATTAGCTACTGTTGAAACTGGCAAAAAAAAAAAATCTTTGCAAGAGGAATTGATGTTTATATAAGGAAAGAACATTCATCTGTGTCTCTCCTTTACTACAGCACACAACTACACTTTACTTCTGGTCACGAGATGTGTGGCTTCCTCCCCACCGACACCGAGCACTTCTCTGCAATACCAGCTGGGTGTTCCACAATTTGATGCAATTCTGACCTTACCTGAGGATAGGTTCAGATCCCACAGAGTAAGAGCACAGCCCCACAAGACTGCCTCCCCTCCCCCTTCAGCTGCCATTGGCAAATCCAGGTTTTCACCTGTGCTTTGACCAGCTGGCTATAGATCAGATGATCCCACCACTCACCCCTTGGGTTCCATTAATTTGCTAGAGTGGCTTACAGAACTCAGGAAAATATTTTACTTACTAGATTACAGGTTTATTATAAAAGGATATAACTCCAGAATGGCCAAGAGATGCAAAGGGCAAGGTATATGGGAAGAGGCGCAGAGCTTCCATGCCTTCTAGGTATGTCTCCTTCCCAGAACCTCCATGTATTCACCACCCTGGAAGTTCTCAGAACCCATAGTTAAGGCATTTTTGTGGGAGCTTCATTACATGGACATGATTGATTAGATCACTGGCCTGTGGTAATTGATCACAATCTGCAGTCCCTCCTTAATACCTTGGAGGTGAGGGTGGGTGGGGCTGAAAGTTCCAACTCTAATTACATGGTTGGTTCCCCTGGCAACCATCTCCCATCCTATGGTTAACTAGCGGCTTTCTTCAAGTCACCGCATTAACATAAAATCAGGTGTGGTTGAATGGGGGCTTGCTTTGAATAATATGTTCCTTTATGCTCCAAGCTATTTTAGGATCTAAGGACAAAAGACCAAATACTGTAACAAAAGATGCTCCCTTTGCTCTTAAATGCTTAGGAAATTCCAAGAGTTTGGGGAGCTATGAGCCAATAACTAGATCAAAGACCAAAGAATATTTATTACAAATTACATATTTATTACATATCATATGCTGAAAATGTCAAAGCCATTCTTTTTTGTATTATTGAATGTTTTGAGTCTATATTTTTCTGTAGAGACTTTCTCCTTTTTTTTTTTTTAAGATTTTATTTATTTACTTGACAGCGAGAGCAGGAACACAAGCAGGGGGAGTGGGAGAGGGAGAAGCAGGCCTCCTGCCGAACAGGGAGCCCGATGTGGGGCTCGATCCCAGGACCCTGGGATCATGATCTGAGCCGAAGGCAGACGCTTAACGACTGAGCCACTCAGGCACCCTCTCTCTCCTTAAAGATTAGAACCCTTGGGATTTTTCTTCCTGTTAGCTCTTATCATTCATTGTTTGTAGCTTCACAGTTCTGTATTGTCCTGGTACTGTTTTTTTGAAATCATAGCTGGAAACTCTGAAAAGCATTTTGACAAATGAAGACTGAATCGTGACCTTAGACCAACAATAAGCTACAGGAACAAATTAAGCTAAGAAATTAATATTATTTCAGGGGCGCCTGGGTGGCTCAGTTGGTTAAGCGACTGTCTTCGGCTCATCATGATCCCAGGGTCCTGGGATGGAGTCCTGCATCAGGCTCCCTGCTCAGCGGGAAGCCTGCTTCTCCCTCTGCTGTTCTCTCTCTCTCTCTCTCTCTCTCTCTCTCTCTCTGTCAAATAAATAAATAAAATCTTTTTTTTTTAAAGATTTTATTTATTTATTAGAGAGAGAATGAGAGAGAGAGAGCACGAATGGGAAGAGGGTCAGAGGGAGAAGCAGACTCCCCGCCGAGCAGGGAGTCCGATGTGGGACTCGATCCCGGGACTCCAGGATAATGACCTGAGCCGAAGGCAGTTGCTTAACCAACTGAGCCACCCAGGTGCCCCAATAAATAAAATCTTAAAAAAAATTAATATTGTTTCAGATATATATTTTTGTCTTTAGTCTTTCAGAGAAGTGTGAAACCAAAAATTTAAAAGTTGTCTCTTTGCTTTTCAACACAATTAGAAGTATAAAACATTCTACTTGCTTATAAATTTGCTTAAATTTTTTGTGAAGGAGTTTCTGTAGACTCATATACTACCATTTTTCAGATTCTTAGAGGCTCTCACAAACAAATGTTTTTTCACCATATCTAACCCAAGGAAAATTAATTTTAACCTTTATGTTTATCATTAAAACATTAAAAAAAAAGCCACTAATCAGAACTCTCTATATTCTGTTTCCTTTCTCAGGCAACAGTTTTTCAGGAATTTATTTAAATATTTTCTAAATAATATGCTTATGCCATTTGTTTCTGTTGTAGATACTATCTGTTGATTTCCTGCAATGAAGATGATGATTAAGCTCCCTTATCTTTCCTGCCCACATCTTAATAAATTTTAAATTTTGATAAACTGTTTACATAGGCCAATGTAAATATTTTTACATTGTTGGGGAATGGAAAATTTTCCTCTGTCCTTTGAGGTTCTTTTGGCTGGTATAAGAATTAAATTGACATAAGACAGATTAAGAGGAGAAATCATATTTGATTATTTAAATAAGGTGGCTCCATAAGAATATGAGGCCCACAGGAAGTCAGGCAGTTGAGGCTTATATACCATCCAGAACTAAGGAGAAGTGGGTAGGGGCCTGGGACTTCAAAGGAAAGGAAGACAATTACAGGAAGAAGAAAAAGAATAAATGTTTGGTAAACAGATATTTGCTGGATCATACAGATCCATTGGGGCGTAGAGAGGAATTGTAACAAACAGACTTTGCTCCCTGTCTACCACACCAAGTTCAGATTATACTGTAAGTTACCTGTGGTGATAGCTCCCTTCTGGAGCAGGTCTTCTATCAATTCTTTTAGGCATTTGGGGGGAAGGTCAAAGTTTCTTTGTGAGCCTCTGATTCTTAAAAATAATTAACCTAGAATCATCCACATGCCAAAGATACACATTATGGGGTGGCAAATTCTGCTCTGTTCCAACAGCTTGAACCTTATAAGTACAATATGATTACATTTTCCTTTTTATACAGTTTTTGTTGTCTCTGGAGTTAATTGCTTCAATTTTGATTGTTCTTTCTAGCTGTAATTGAGTCATTTCCAAGTTCTGAAAGAGCTACGCATCTTCTGAATACTTTTAAAAACATTGTGTGTTCTTCTCAGTTTCATCATCTTGTTGCCCTCGCTTCTCCAATTTGAATGGATTACTTTATTTTTTAAAAGATTTTATTTATTTATTTGACAGAGAGAGACACAGCGAGAGAGGGAACACAAGCAGGGGGAGTGGGAGAGGGAGAAGCAGGCTTCCCGCGGAGCAGGGAGCCCGATGTGGGGCTCAATCCCAGGACCCTGGGATCATGACCTGAGCCGAAGATAGACGCTTAACAACTGAGCCACCCAGGCGCCCCTGAAGGGATTACTTTAAAAGACTGTTGTGCACCTTTTGTCCTGGGACTCCCTTCATCTGTTAATAAATAACAGATTCCCTGTTTCTTTGATTTAATGTTGTCTTCTTTATTGCTTTATTCCTTTCTTTTCATGAAGCACATTCTCCAAGAGCCTTACAAAAAAGGATGCATAGGAGGTAATTTTTTAGAAATTGTGCCCATTTGGGGGCTTCTCGGTGGCTCAGTCAGTTAAGTGAATGACACTTGATTTTGGCTCAAGTCATGATATCAGGGTCATGAGATCAAGCCCCATGTTGGGGCCTGCACTGAGTGTGGAGCCTGCTTACGATTCTCTCTCTCTCCCTCTGCCCCCTCCCACTTGGCTACATCCATGCACATCCTCTTGCTCCACAAAGAAAAAAAATTATGCCCCATTTCAAAATTCCTTTATTTTACTCTAATACTTCATTTACTGTAATACTTCATTGACTTGGTGTGGAATTTTATGTTGGATAGAATTTCCTCATACAGTTTTTAAGCATTGTGTTTTTATTTACTCATTGCTAGTATTGCTTTTGAAAAATCTGATGCCATACTGATTCTTGATCCTCTGGATAGCATCTGGTTTTTTTCTCTAGAATTTTCAGAAGTCTTCTCTTTATTGTCCTGAGGTTTTACAAGTTGTTCCTTGGTGTGAGTCTTATTGGCATTTGTTGGGTTGGATACTTAGGGGTCCTTTTAATCTGGAAAACTCAAAGATTGGATCTTGAAACATTTGTTTTAGAGAACTATTGTATATTAATTGTTATTCCATCAAAACCAAAAATTTATTTTCCCCACACCTCTCACTCACCTGCCAAGCACTTATCTGATTGGAGAAAAGCTGATTTTGTTAAAAAAATTTTATTATGTAACATTTTATTCATATTAAGAAAACTACGTAAGCTGTGATGATACAGAATAATAAACAAATGACCTATCAACTGACCACACAACTTAAGAATGGGAACATTACCATCACCATGCTCTTGGAACCATATGTGATTCTCCTACTGTCCAAAATTTTGTATTTCATTCACTTTATTTTTTATTTTTATTTTTTAAAGATTTTATTTATTTGACAGAGACACAGTGAGAGAGGGAACACAAGCAGGGGGAGTGGGAGAGGGAGAAGCAGGCTTCCCACTGAGCAGGGAGCCTGATGCGGGGTTTGATCTCAGGACCCTATCATCTGAGCCGAAGGCAGACGCTTAACGACTGAGCCACCCAGGTGCCCCATCACTTTAGTTTTTAAAATGTAGTTAATTATGTATGTATGTGACACTAAGCGAACTGTTCTTAGTTGTACTTGTTTGGGGGACTTTATTAAATGGTATTATAGTTTATGTAGTCTTGTATAACTTGCTTTTTATGCAAAGATAACATGCCTGAGGTTGATCCATATTATTGCATATAGCCATAGTTCACTTACATTATTTAATTTTTTTCTGTACTTAGTTTGTGTTCTTTTGTTAGTCAGATTGAGTCTCCTGATGTACTCTTTTGTGTCTTTCTTTTATTCTAATTTCTGGGAAATTTCCTTAAAACTTATTTCCCAATCCTTCTCTTAAATATTTCTTTGTTAGAGGCTTTTCTCAAAAGTCTAGTCATCCATGGCTTTCTCTTCTTATTTGAGAGAGGCATTAAAATGCTCTGGGAAGCTATCCTTTGTGAAGGCTTTTGTAGGTTGATGGTTTTTACCATAGAGTAATTAGGCAGAGATCCATTTTATTGGAGGCCCCTCCCAATTGTCAGTGTGTATAGGTCTTTTTTTCAGTTTTTTTTTTTTTAAGATTTTTTATTTATTTGATAGAGACACAGCGAGAGAGGGAACACAAGCAGGGGGAAGTGGGAGAGGGAGAAGCAGGCTCCCAGCCGAGCAGGCAGCCTGATGTGGGGCTCGATCCCAGGACCCTGGGATTATGACCTGAGCCAAAGGCAGACGCTTAACGGCTGAGCCACCCAGGCGCCCCTCTTCAGTCAATTTTTCCAGAGGAATTGTTCAAACTCTTGCCTTTGGGAGTGGGTGGATGATGGCAGTGGTAATAAGCCTGGCTGCATGTGTTCTGGAAGACTGGGAAGAGGACTGAAATTCTCGCCTCTCAGTTTAATCCTTCTGTCCTCAGAATGGTACCTCACCCCAGCCTTCATCTGCATCTAGAGTCTCTCAGTCTGGAATCCTTCTGGTCCCTTGTTTCAGTGCACCTTTGGACTGATCACCTGTGTGGTAGGAGAATGATCTGCTGATCCGACTGCTTATTATAAATAGTTTTAACCAGTTCTTCTATTTTCAGGCCCAACTCTGTGCCCTTGCTTTTAAAGGAGTCCCTAATACTTGTGTAAGTCCTGACCTTTCTGTAGTTTTAGCATAAGTTGGCTTGTTTCTTGTTGATTTCCTCATACCACCTACTACTCTGCTGAACACTTACCTGACCGGAGAAAAACTGAAGTTTTAAGTCATTTATTATTGACCATCTGTTTTTCACCTTCCAGAATTTTATTGACATCTCTTATCTACTGCTGTGTCCTCTCTAGTTCTCTCTGTCTTGGTGTGTGTGTGTGCATTTTATTATTTAATTTTAGTAGAAAGCCAAAGTGAATGTGTTTAATCTTTCATGTTTACTCCATTAATTCCCCTTTAAAGAGGCTTTTATTAGAGTAGAAATTTGAGGGATTTCGATACAGATATGCCCTCTAAAGTCATCTTTGTCCACAAAGTAGAAATCACAAAAACATTCATTTCTGAAATAAACAAAAGTCAAGGTATGGAAACAATCCACCAGTGACTGAATGGATAAAGAAAATGTGGTGTGTGTTTGTGTATTTCATATATATGATATGTAGAATATTAGCCATAAAAAATAATGAAATCTTGGCATTTGTACCAACATGGATCTACCTTGAGGGCATTATACTAAGTGAAATAAATCAGAGAAAGACAAATACTATATGGTCTCACTTGTATGTAGAATCTTAAAGAACAAAAAACAGCAAAGAAAACCCCACCAAAAAGGCTCAAGCTCGTGGATATAGAGGATGGTTCCTTGAGGTAGGGGGTGAAAGTAGGTGAAGGGGACCCAAGTACAAACTTCCGTTTATAAAATAAATAATCATGGGGATGTATTGTACAACGCGGTGACTATAGTTAATAATACTGTATTGCACATCTGAAAGTTGGTAAGAGTAGAATTAAAAGTTCTTATAAGAAAATTTTTATGGTAGCAGATGTTAAGACTTACTGTTGTGATCATTTTGTAATATATGCAAATATCGGATCATTATGGTGTACACCTGAAACTAATATATGTGTCCATTATACCTCAATTAAAAAAAAAGCATAATTCCTTTTGTCTAATAAATCCACTTCTAGGAACTCCTCAACATGTTTGCACACATTTAAACTATAAAAAGAAAAATATAGAGAGCCACTATTGTGAAATAGAAAAGACAGACTTCAATCCATTTGTTTCTTCCTATTAGCCCCTAAAAGGACAGCATTTCTTTTCTTTTAAAGATTTATTTGTTTATTTTAGAGAGAGAGTGTGCACGAAGGGGGGAGGGGCAGAGGGAGAGGGATAGGGAGAGAGAGAATCTCAAACAGATTCCATGTTAAGCACAGAGCCTGGTGTGGGACTTGTTCTCACGACCCTGAGATCATGACCTGAGCTGAAATCAGGAGTTGATAAGCCACCCAGGTGCCTCTGGACAGCATTTCTATAGCAAAATCACCTTTGTAGTTATCTTCTGTCTCACATTCTCTTTATTGAATAGCTAAACGTGAACTTCATTGGCCCAGAGTGTTGTAGACAGAATAGTCTTTTTAAAATTTGATTTTAGGGGCACCTGGGTGGCTCAGTCAGTTAAGTGTTTGCCTTTAGCTCAAGTCATGATCTCAGTGTCCTGGGATCAAGCCTCGTATTGGGCTCCCTGCTCAGCGGGGAGTCTGCTTCTCCCTCTCCCTCTGTCCCTCCTCCTGCTTGTGTTCTCTCTCTCTCTCTCAAATAAATAAAAAATCTTAAAAAAAATTAAATTTGATTTTAGAAATTAAAACTCACAAATCTTGAGTTGGGTGAAGGAAATCTTGATTACGTTTAACTGAACCCTGGATTTTATTAGGTCTTACACTTAAGTATTACTTTGGACCATATAACATTGCCAATATTTGAGCAGTTTGGGCTTACAAAAATGGTAATTTTGTGTAATTCAGCATAACAGAGTTAAAGGACCTCAGCAGTTTAGTTAATAGACCCTTCTGTCCAATGTAGAAATTCTTTTTTTTTTTTTTTAAGATTTTTATTTATTTTAAGATTTTATTTGTCTGTCAGAGAGACAGAGCACAAGCAGGGGGAGCTGCAGGCCAAGGGAGAACCTGGCTCCCCGCTGAGCAAGGAGCCCGACGCAGGACTTGTTCCCAGGACCCTGGGATCATGACCTGAACCAAAGGCAGGCACTTAACCAACTGAGCCACTTAAGAGTTCCTAGAAGTTTGTTCTGTAGCATTCTTGGAAACATTCCTGTAGGAGGAAAGGATGAAATAAAATGACAGCCTAATGCTATGTAAGAGGGAGAGTTGAGGTCCTCGTTTAGTGTAACTTCTAGGTTCTAGAGCTCTATCAGAGTCCCTTTTATGTTCTAGAAATTCCACACTACTGAGGCTAGAGGTTCTAAGTTCTGTGGAGTACCAATTTGATACAAAACACTTGTGGATATGAACACTAACACACACTACCTAAAGACCTGGCTGCCATGCTATATATCTGTATAGGATATCAATAAATATCAAGATAGCTGGAATAGTATTGCTTAATTTTATTTACTTTGTATATAATTTGCATCTATATTTCCTTAAGTTAGTTTGTAGTTGAGCTTTAAAATTATAATATGACTGCTGAGATTTAAAACATTGTAGAAATAAAATAGACAACAACAATGGCAAAAAGGATGGGGGAGAGTTAATGGAGTCAAATTGCTGTTAAGGTCTTGTTTGGAATGTGGTTAAAGTAGACTGTAGAAAGTTAGGAATGTGTATTATTATTTTCTGGGTAACCACTAAAAGAATAACACAAAAATGTGTAACTAATAGAAGAAATAAAATGGAATATTAAAACTAGTTGACTAATAGAAAAGCAGGAAAAGAAGAATAAAGAACTCATGGGATAAATTTAAAATAAATAGCAAGATGGAACTAAAAAGACAGGAAAAGATAATACCATGCAAATACTAGCCAAAAGAAAGGTGATTAAGCTGTGTTAATATCAGATAACTTAGTTACTAAGGCAAGAAGTATTACTAAAGATAAAGAATGACATTTCATAATGCTAAAGTGGTTCTCTCAATAGAAAGATATAATAATCCTAAACAACCTTCTCTTGTTCCTTGGTTTGCCAGCCATTCATATGTGTGGTCTTTGGGTCTTTTCTTTTGACTAGTGTTCTCATTTTTTACTGCTAGAGATGTTTCTTTAGTCTGTGAGGGAAGAGTTGTTCCTTTGTCTCTCTGACTGTGGTACTGTCATATTCAACATGCTCTGGGCATTTAAACAATTGGATGGGGTACCACTTGAGAGAACAAAACCTCAGAATTATAATTATTTCATTTAGTGTTGCAGTTATTTCTAATGTAATTGTTCTTTAAAAATGCCAACTATGAGCTATAAAATGTAAATGAAGACTAAAGAAACTGATTCTTTTTTAAAGAATTTTTTTTAAACATCGTGTGATTATATCGAGGTATTATAAAGAACAAACCAGAAAGGAGTAGTTGTCTGTTCATTTATAAGGATTCTTGACAATAAGTCTTTTTTTTTTTTGGTACTGGGTATTTAAAGCTCTGCAGTGATGTGTTATTGTCAAAACTCTTCATTTCTATCTGGAGAGAATGTCCTATTATTTAGAGAAGATCCCATTTTTCTGGAAAAAGACATCTGTTGGTTGATTTACATGCCTAAATGCAAGAAAAGGAGAAAGGAATTTAAGGAAACAAAAGTGCTGAATCAAGGGGCATACTTGGAAATAGAAATATAGTATCACTTTAAAAAAATTTGTGGTAAATAAGACATAACATAAAATTTACAATTTAACTCTCTTTAAGTGTACAATTTAAAAGTATTAAGTATATTCACATTGTTGGCAAACAGATCTCCAGAACTTTTTCACCTTGCAGATCTGAAACTCTGTATCCATTAAACAACTCTCCCTTTACCCCCCTCTCTCCAGCCACTGGTAACCACTATTTTACTTTGTTTCTTTGAATTTGATTAGATATCTCATATAAGTAGAATCATGCATTTTTACTGTTTTTCTGACTGGCTTATTTCACTGAGCATAAAGTCCTCAAGATTCCTCTATCTTGTAGCATGTGACAGGATATCCTTCTTTTTAAAGACTGAATAATATTCCTTTGATTTATAACCACATTTTTAAAAATTTTTAATTTTTAAAAAATTTTATTTATTTATATGACAGAGAGAGAGCGAGAGAGGAAATATAAGCAGGGGAAGTGGGAGAGGGAGAAGCAGGCTTCCTGCCGAGTAGGGAGCCCGATGCGGGGCTTGATCCGAGCCAAAGGCAGACGCTCAACAACTGAGCCACCAGGTGCCCCTATAAACACATTTTTTCTTTTAGATTTTATTTATTTGAGAGAGAAACACACAGCAAGAGAGGGAACACAAACAGGGGGAGTGGGAGAGGGAGAAGCAGGCTTCCTGCCGAGCAGGGAGCCCAATGTGGGGCTCGATCCCAGGACCCTGGGATCATGACCTGAGCCGAATGCAGACGCCCAAGGACTGAGCCACCCAGGCGCCCACATTTTTTATTTTTCATTCATCTTTTGGTGGATATTTGGTTTGCTTCCACCTCTTAGCTATTTTAAATTGTGCCACTATAAACATAGGTGTGCAGGTATCTCTTTGAGACCCTGCTTGAGTGTATACTCAGAAGTAGGATTGCTGAATTATATGGTACTTCTGTTTTTAATTTTTTGAGGAGTTGCTATACCATATTCTATTATTTTACTAATAGTGCAGTTCTATTTTATGATCCAATCAACAATGCACAAAGGTTCCAATTTCTCCACATACTAAGTAACACTTAATATTTTGTTGTTTTGATAGTAACTGTTCTAACCTCATTGTGGTTTTTATTTGCATTTCTCTGATGATTAGTTATTTTGAGCATCTTTTCATATTCTCATTGACCATTTATATATTATCTTTGGAGAAATATTTCAGTCCTTTGCCCATTTATTTATTTATTTATTTATTTTCCTTTGCCCATTTTTTAAAGAGTTGCTTTTTGTTGAGTTGTAGCAGTTCTTACATATGCTGCATTAATGCCTTATTAAATACATGATTTGTGGGGTGCCTGGGTGTCTCAGTCCTTAAGCATCTGCCTTTGACTCAGATCATGATTCCCGGGTCCTGGGATCAAATTCCGCTTTGGGCTCCCTGCTCTGCTGGAAGCCTGCTTCTCCCTCTCCCATTCCCCTTGCTTGTGTTCCCTCTCTGTCTGTCTCTCTCTCTGTCAAATAAATAAAAATCTTAAAAAAAAAAAAAAAGTAAATACATGATTTGCAAACATTTTCTCCCATTCTGGAGATTTCCTTTTTGCTTGTTTTTAAGTTTAATAAAGTTCCATTAGTCTCTTTTTTTGCTTTTTGTGTCCTTTGAGTTACATTTTGTATATGGTATAAGATCCAGGTCTAATTTCATTCTCTTGCATGTGACCATCTAGTTTTCCCAGCACCATTTGTTGAAGAGACTGTCCCTTATTCCATTGAGTGGGTTTAGCACCTGTGTTAAAAATCATTTGACCATATATGTGAAGGTTTATTTCTGTATTCTCTGTTTTGTCCTGTTGATCTTAAGATCATCTTTTTTTTTTTTTTTTAAGATTATTTATTTGTCAGAGAGAGAGAGAGCGTGTGCATGCACATAAGCAGGGGGAGCGGCAGTCAGAGGGAGAAGCAGGCTCCCCACTGAGCAAGGAGCCTGATGGGGGACTTGATCTCAGGACCCTGGGATCATGACCTGAGCCAAAGGCAGGTGCTTAACTCATTGAGTCACCCAGGTGCCACTGTTCTTTGTCTTTATTCCAGTCCCATGCTGTTTGGATTACTGCAGCTTTGTAAAGTGTTGTTGTTGTTTTTAAGATTTATTTTTAAGTAATCTCTACACCCAATGTGGGGCTCAAGTTGAACTCACAACCCTGAGATCAAGAGTCACACGCTATCCTGACTGAACCAGCCAGGTACCCCTGTAAAATGCTTTGAAATCAGGAAATATGAGTCCTCTATGTTCTTTTTCAAAATTGTTTTGGCTATTCAGAATCCTCTGAGATTCCATATGAATTTTAGCGTGGATTTTTCTGTTTCTGCTAAAAAACACCACAGAGATACTGGTAGGGACTTCATTGAGTCTGTAGATTGATTAGAGTAGTATGGACACCTTGACAATATTAAGTCTTCCAATCCTTGAATATAAGATATCTTTCCTTTTACTTGTGTCTTTTCAAATTTCCTTCTGCAGTGTTTTGTAGTTTCCAGTGTATAAGTCTTTCTTTTTGGTTACGCTTATTCCTAAATATTTTGTTCTTTTTGATGCTATTTTAAATGGAATTATTTTCTTAATTGCTTCAGATTATTTATTGTTAGTTAACAGAAACACAACTGACTTTTTTGTGTGGGTTTTGTGTCCTCCAGCTTTCCTGAATTCATTTATTAGTGTTAACATCTTTGTGTGTGAAATCAATAGGGTTTTCTATATAAATTCATGTCATCTGTGAACAGAGATCATTTTACTTTTCTCCTTTCCAATTTGGGTGCCTTTTATTCATTTTTATTTCTTTTTCTTGCTTAATTGCTCTAGCTAGGACTTCTAGTACTATGTTGAATAGAAATGGCAGGAGCAGACATCCTTGCTTTATTTCTGGTCTTAGAAAGTTTTCAGTCTTTCACCATTGAGTATGATGTCAGCTGTGGGCTTTCCATTAATGACTTTTTTTATGTTGCCGTAGTTTCCTTCTAATCCTGGTTTTTGACTGTTTTTATCATTAAAGTGTCTTGAGTCTTGTCAGATGGTTTTCCTGCATCAATTGAGAGGATCATATGATTTTTTTCCTTCTTTCTGTTACTGTGGCATATTACATTAATCACTTTTCATATGTTGAAATATCTTGGCAATCCCAGAATAAACCCCCCTTGGTCATAGTGTATAATCCTTTTTTTTTTTTTTTAAAGATTTTATTTATTTATTTGACAGAGAGAGACATAGTGAGAGCAGAAACAGAAGCAGGGGGAGTGGGAGAGGGAGAAGCAGACTCCCCACGGAGCAGGGAGCCCGATGTGGGACTCAATCCCAGGACCCTGGGATCATGACCTGAGCGGAAGGCAGACACTTAAAAACTGAGCCACCCAGGCGACCCGTGTATAATCCTTTTAATGTGCTGTTGAATTCACTTTGCTATTATTTTGCTGAGGAATTTTACATTGATATTCATTAGGGATATTGGTGTGTAGTTTTTCTGTGGTGTGTTTGTCTGGTTTTGGGAGGATTATTCTGACCTTATAGAATGAACTTGAAAGTGTTCCCTCCTTTTAAACTTCTTTGAGGAGTTTTAGGGATCTATGGTAATTTTTCTTTAAGGTTTGGTGAAATGCTCCATTGATGCCATCTGGTTGATCCTGGGCTTTTCTTTCTTGAGACCTTTTTGATTAATGATTCATTCTCTTTTTCTGTTACTGATCTGTTGAGATTTTCTATTTTTTTTTTAAGGTTTTATTTATTTATTTGAGAGAGAAAAAGCGAGAGACAGTGGAGGGGCAGAGGGAGAGGGAGAAGCAGATTCCCCACTGAGCAGGGAGCCCAGTGTGGGGCTTGATCCCAGGAACCTGGGATTATGACCTGAGCTGAAGGCAGACACTTAACCGACTGAGCCACCCAGGTACCCCAAGATTTTCTATTTCTTTACAGTTCAGTCTTGGTTATGTTATATGTTTCTAGGAATTTATGCATTTTTTTCCTAAGTTAACCATTTTGTTGGCTTACCAGTTGTTCATGGTATTCTCTTATAATCCTCTTTATTCTGTGGATTTGGTTTTAATGTCCCTGCTTTCATTTCTGATTTTAGTTTTCTCCTGTTCACGCTCCCACATACTGGCTCTCGTGCTCTCGCATAGTCTAGCTAAAGTTTTCTTAACTTTGTTGATCCTGTTAAAGCAACTCTTAGTTTTCATTGATCTTTTTCTTTTGTTCTATTCTCTGTTACTGCTCTAATCTTTATTAATATTTCTTTTCACCTTTGGATTTAGTTTTTCTAGTTTCCTCAGGTATACAGTTAGGTTGTTGATTTAAGATCTTTCTTTTTAAAGTACTCATTTACTGCTGCAGTGTTTCCTCTTAGCACTGCTTTGCTGTACTTCCTAAGTTTTGATATGTTGTATTTTCATTTCTGTTTGTCTCTAGGTATTTCTAATTTACCTTGTGACCTCTTCTTTGACCGATTGGTTGTTTAAGAGTGTGTTGTTTAATTTCTGCACAACTGTAGATTTTCTGGTTTTCCTTGCATTTCATTCCATTGTGAACAGAAGATAACTTTGTAAGATTTCACAGTTTTTCAGTTTGTTAAGACTTGTGTCCTAACCTGTGGTCTGTCTTGGAGAATGTTCCATGTGCACTAAAGAAGAAGGTATATTCTGCTGTTGTTGGGTGGAAGTGTTCTATGTCTTTTAACTCTAATTAGTCTGTAGTGTTATTAAAGTCATCTGTTTTCTTATTGATCTTCTGTCTCATTGTTCTATCCATTCTTGAAAGTGGAGTATGAAATCTGTTGGTGGCAATTTTCCTTTCAGTTCTTTCAGTTTGCTTTATATATTTAGGAGCTCTGAGGTTTGATGCATAAATTTTTTTTTTTTTTAAGATTTCATTCATTCATTTGACAGTGAGAGAGGGAACACAAGCAGGGGGAGTGGGAGAGGGAGAAGCAGGCCTCCCTGCTCAGAGAGAGCTGCTTCTCCCTCTCCCTCTCATGTTCCCTCTCGCTGTGTCTCTATCTGTCAAATAAATAAAAAAAATCTTTATTTTTAAGGATTTTATTTATTTGACAGAACACAGGCAGAGGGAGAGAGAGGGAGAAGCAGGCTCCCTGCTGAGCAAGGAGCCCGATGTGAGACTCATCCCAGGACCCTGGCTGAAGGCAGCCGCTTAACCGACTGAGCCACCCAGGCATCCCATAAATAAAATCTTAAAAAAAAAAAAGAAACTAAATAAAATAATAAACTAAACAAACTGTTCTCTCTGTACTATGGAATATTATGTAGCAATAGTAGAGATCTGTATATTCCGACAAAATTTTCTAAGTAAATTCTTGAATTTTTAAAAGCCGATATCTTAGTTTGTTTAGGCCACTATGACAAAATACCAGACTGGATAGTTTATAAATAATAGAATTTTATTTCTCACAGTCCTGGAAGCTGGAAGTCTGAGATCAGGGTGCCAGCATGGCATGAGGGCCCTCTCCCAGTTGTAGACTTTTTGTTGTGTCCTCACATGTTGGAAGGGGCTAGGGAGCTCTGTGGGATCTCTTTTACAGGAGCACTAATCCAACCTGATGAGTGTAGTACCTCCCAGAGTTCCCACCTCTTAATATCATATCGGGCTTTAGCATTTCAACATAGGAATTTTGGGAGGACGCAAACATTTAGACCATAGCAAAGAGTTTTAATTAATATGTATATTATAATATTAGTTGGGTTAAGAAACAAACCAAGCTACCCTGAAGATAATACTGCATACTTTTATAGGTAAATAGTATAAAAGTTCATTGTAAAAGAAGAATAAACTGATAACAGTGGTTACAACAATTAAGCATTCATACATTACTTATGTAATTAAAGAACAAGAAGAATCCCAGATGAAAATCCATCAAAACACTGGTAGTAGTTACTTCTGTATGGTGGTATTTTGAATGAAATTTCTTATTCTTTGTATTTTACTGTATTTTCATAAATTTTTTATTGGAAAATACTAAATTATAAAGAGTATTTCATAAGTGGGAAATAAATAATTGACATATGGTTAATAAAATTAATTCTTATAAAAGTGGAATAGAAGAGTAAGTAGAATTTAATTAGGTGGAAAGATCAGGGAGTTTGGGGGTATGGGAGATGGTTGAGGGAGAGAAAAGGAACCCAGAGTGTCTTAGAAACTTTTGAAGTTGTATAGAGCCATTGAACACTGCCTTATATTTTTTAAGGCATTTATTCAGTACGTATTTAAGGACCTAGTAGGTGTCAGAATTACCCCTATGAGCATATTAGGGTCCCTGCCCCTAAGAAACTTAGGTTTTGATGAGGGGGATGAACAAGAACAGATTATAATACAGCAGTTCCCCTTATCTATGGTTTTGCTTTTTTACTGTAGCCCAGAAGGAGATAATCCTCCTGATGTATGGTCAGAGGTCAATAGTAGCTTTTTTTTTTTAAGATTTATTTATTTATTTTAGAGAGAGAGAGTGCACAGGCAGTGGGAGGGGCAGAGGGAGAGAGACTCAAACCGACTCCCTGCTGAGCGTGGAGCCCAACAAGGGGCTTGATCTCATGACCCTGAGATCATGACCTGAGCCGAAATCAAGAGTCAGACACTTAACCATTGGAGCCGCCCAGGCGCCCCTAGGTCAGTAGTAGCTTAATGATACGTCACAATGCCTACATCATTCATCTCACTGCATCTCATGTAGACATTTTACCATCTCAAGTCACCACAAGAGGAAGGGTGAGTACAGTACAGTAAGGTATTTTGAAAGAGAATACATTCACATAACTTTTTTTTTTTTTTAAAGATTTTATTTATTTGACAGAGACACAGCAAGAGAAGGAACACGAGCAGGGGGAGTGGGAGAGGGAGAAGCAGGCCTCCCGCAGAGCAGGGAGCCCGATGTGGGGCTTGATCCCAGGACCCTGGGATCATGACCTGAGCCGAAGGCAGACGCTTAACGACTGAGCCACCCAGGCGCCCCACATTCACATAACTTTTAATTACGGTATATGGTTATAATGTTCTGTTTTATTACTGGTTATTGTTAATTTCTAACTGCCTAATTTTATCATAAGTATGTATGTCTAGGAAAACACATTGCATATATAGGGTTCAGCACTATCAACAGTTTTAGGCATCCACTGGGGGTCTTGGAAGTATCCTCCACAGATAAGGGGGGTCTACTTACAGTGTAGTAAGGAAGAATCAATTGGTAAGGTGGAGAAAGGGGTTGGTGAGGGTTGATAGAAAGGCTTTCCTAAAGGTACCGATGTCTAAGCTGAAATTTGGAGTTAAGTTAAAATAGTGTGAGATGTCTAGAGAGGGAAAGCAGGGACCAGCACCTGGAACACCTGTAAACTGTTTTAAGGACTTGTTTTTGTGGTGTTTAATTATTCCATATTTATAATCTTACTGAGTGTTCTTTGCAACGTAGTAAATAATAGTCTCGTTAGTTGTTTGGCCCTTGGTAAGCACATAATAAACTCTTTTTTCCTCTCCCTCCTCTATCTTTTCTTCTCTCCCTCTTCCTTGTATGCATTTACTGCAGGTGATGCATGGCATGAGTTTTTTGGGGGAAATAAATGCAAATCCTAAAATATTGCTGATATAAAAAGGGGGCAACCTCAATTTAGCATATTTGAAAGAGCCATGCCTGGTTCACTAAAATAAAAGTGCAATTTGATGTGGTTGACTGCTCTTTAAATCAGCTATCACAATGAGTTAGTTAAGGAATTGAATACAAGAGGTATTCACATTTTTTGATCATGAACATCTTTTAACTTTTTACTACTTGGTAAAATGTACTACCTTCAGGGTTAATTATCTTGACATTGGCTTGGAGCTTTATAAATAACTACACAAGTTACTTAATCTGTTCTATGTAGATAAAACGTGGTATCTGTATTGTTACCTGTTGTGGGATTGCCAAATGAAATTTGTTTTCGCAAGATAGAAATCTCGTATGGTTTAAGGGGCCTGAATTGCCAGAAGGTCCGAAGCTGACAGCATTATTTACTAAATTTTTTTGAAAGTAGATTTCCTTCCTTGTTTTAAAGGCAGATAGTAACTAAAAGAGTCATAGCTTCTGTAAAGAAAGAACCTGTCACATTATTGTTTGTTAATGTTGGGCTGTTCCCATTTGGGCAGTTTATAGAAAAATGGTAAACCAATGTGCAATTTAGAAAGGAGGAATAACTGAATTTTGTTAGTCTGCATTCCCATTCCACAAACAAAAAATATTCTGAACACTACAGACTAACAACATACTGCCTTGTTACTATGAAAAACAAAGTTTTACTTACCACTTGAATTACACCTCTGCGTCCTTAACTTGTTTTTTCTGCTGCATGGAATGCTCTTCCTCTTTTTTGTCCATTTGCAAAATACCTGTCCCACCTTAAAGACTCTGGGTTTAATACTTCTTTTGTCCCATAAAAGCTCATCACTCCTTTTGTCATTACTGTCCCTGCTGTTGGGGAGATGCCACATTAATGACAATGGTTTAAGTTTTCTGTTTCCTTACTAGATTGTGACCTGCTTAAAAGTAAAGGGTGTCACAAATACTTGTTTAGTGTGTGAATGAAAGGGGACTTTCTGAAATGACGTGGCATTGCTTAATGAAAGCCTACAAAATTTTAGACTTAGTTTTATTGACTGGTAGTTAGCTGGCTCTATCACTTCTGGCTCCTGTTACTTCTGGGTTATCGCAGGACTCTGGTTAAAACCCACAATGATGTTTGAACATGATTTATTTAATATAACTCTGTTATAGGAGTTCTTCAGTTGTGCCAAGCTTCGAGGAGACTCACTCAACTTAAAGTGTAAAGGTTCACATTTTTTAAAATAGAATAATTATTCAGTTTCAGAAAAACTTTATTGCATGAATATCTTAAGTAGTGTTTGGTTTTAGTATGTTTTAAATTATTAAAAATAGGAGGAGGCATGATGTAATGGAAGCAGCAATATAGTGAAATTTGTATTTAGGGTTCCAGTTCTGACTCTGATACCAACTCTGTGATTTAGGGGCAAGTTTGAAAACCTCTTTGAACTTTAGTTTACTTCTCTGTAAAAGTGTAGTTTGTATTACATGATATTAAAGTAGTATACAACTTTAATATCTATTTTTAAAATGTGTTTATATAGAACTTTTAAGAATGAAGTTTGTGTATACAACTTTAATATCTATTTTTAAAATGTGTTTATATAGAACTTTAAGAATGAAGTTTGTGGGGGAGGGACAAGTGTTTTCAAATATAGAAATTGGGTTGATTTGTTTATGTTTTATATTTTTTTAACTTTTTTTTTTTTTTTTTAATTCATGAGAGTCAGAGAGAGAGAGAGAGAGAGTCAGAGGCAGAGGTAGAGGGAGAAGCAGGCTCCCTGCCTAGCAGGGAGCCCGATGCGGGACTCCATCCCAGGACCCCGGGATCATGACCTGAGCCGAAGGCAGACGCTTAACCATCTGAGCCACCCAGGCGCCCTGTTTAAGTTTTATAATATTTACCCAAGGTATTTGTATGTTTCTGTTGTTGTTATTTTGGACTTTTTTTTTTTTTTAAGATTTTTTTAAAAATTCAGTTAGCTTATAGTACATCATTAGTTTCAGATGTAGTGTTCAGTAATTTATAGGTTGCTTATAACATCCAGTGCTCATCACATCACATGCCCTCCTTAATGCCCATTACCCAATTACCCTATTCCCCCCACCCACCTCCCCTCTAGCAGCCCTCATTTTTTAAAGATTTATTTATTTTAGGGGGGAGGGGCAAAGGGAGAGGGAGAGAGAATCCAAGCCGACTCCATGTTGAGTGCTGAGCCTGACGCAGGGCTCGATCTCATGATGCTGAGATCACGACCTGAGATGAAACCAAGAGTCAGCTGCTTAACTGACTGTGCCACCCACGCTTCCCTGTTTTGGACTTTTTTTCTTTTTTAAAGATTTTATTTACTTATTTGACAGAGAGAGACACAGCGAGAGAGGGAACACAAGCAGGGGGAGTGGGAGAGTGCGAAGCAGGCTTCCGGCAGAGCAGGGAACCCGATGCAGGGCTTGATCCCAGGACCCCCGGGAACGTGACCTGAGCCAAAGGCGAGATGCTTAATAACTGAGCCACCCAGGCGCCCCAGTTTTGGACTTTTTAAGGGATAAAGTAAATCAGAAAGCAGTATAGTCCTAGTTAAAACATATGTACGTATATTTATACATATGCAAGACAATGAATAATAAGGTAAGTACTAATGTTATCCCTAGTGTGAGGTTGTATATGATGGATAAAATAAAGAGAATTTTTCTACAAAGATAATAAAACTAAAATAAAATGCCATTTACTAAAGATTATGGCTTTGGAAGTAGATTATTATTTGACAAACAAGTAAGGAAAATGTATGGGGAGCTGTGGCCAACATGTCAAAGGCAGACTTTTTTCTGGTTCCTAAATCTACTTAAAACTCTTACCTATGGTGGAAAGCAGAAGACAGGATTGCTTAGTGATTGATGTTCATCTCTTTTTTAGTTATGATGGGGACAAGTTTTTTTTTTTTTTTTTTTTTTAGAGCACATGTGAGCAGGGGGAGGGGCAGAGAGAGAGGGATAGAGAGAATCTCAAGCAGGCTCCATACTCGAGAGCCCAACCCAGGGCTCGATCTCACAACCCTGAGATGATGACTTGAGCCAAAATCAAGAGTCGGCTGCTTAACCATTGAGCCACGGAGGCACCCCAAGGAACTTAACCAAGTTCTTAAAATGGGGTGTGTGGACAAGCTTTAGGAGAATCCATTGACCATTTGGAATTGTGTCAAAAACACTGTGTATGTCTATTCATGAATTTTATGTCTGTCACTCCAGTGACTGAGTTCATAGCTTTTAACAGATCTCTAAAGAGTTGTGATCCAAAAAAGATTAAGAATCTCGGGGCGCCTGGGTGGTTCAGTCAGTTAAGCATCTGCCTTTGGGTCAGGTCATCATCCCAGAGTCCTGGGATTGAGCATCCTGCAATGGGCTCCCTGCTCGGTGGAAAGCCTGCTTCTCCCTCTCCCTTTACCTGCCTGTCTGCCTACTTGTGATCTCTCTCTCTCTCTCTGTCAAATAAATAAAATAAAATCTTTAAAAAAAAACAAAAAAAAAGATTAAAAACCCCATGGACAGTTCCTGTCTGTTTCTACATAGAGTAAGGGGGTTGTGGATTTTCAGTCACAGATTACTGAAAGGACATTGTTTATTGAGGTCTTGGAGTAATAAAAGAATGATTGCAGAGCTGTTGATTTTTCTGTAGGTGATACATTTCTGCCTTCTAACTATTCTTCTGTAACCTTTGATCTTGGTCTACTGTTTTCATCCTTTGTTGCCAGACACCTCAAAATAGATCATATTCAGAGATTTTAATTTTTCCCCTAATGGCTATGTTTATTGAAGATATTTTCAGTTTTTTGTTGTCTTATCAAGGATTGGGTTGCAATATTACACTCAGATGATTTTTAACAGGTCTTGTTGCCTTTGAATAATTAGAGGTTTATGTTTATTTTAATAGGCAAAAAATTAGTAAGTTCCTCCTAGAATGAAGACACCATTCTTTTAATCCATAAGTCTTTTTTTTTTTTTTTAAGGTTTTATGTATTTATTTGACAGAGAGACAGCAAGAGAGGGAACACAAGCAGGGGGAGTGGGAGAGGGAGAAGCAGGCTTCCTGCTGAGCAGAGAGCCCGATGTTGGGCTCTATCCCAGGACCCTGGGATCATGACTTGAGCCGAAGGCAGACACTTAACGACTGAGCCACCCAGGCGCCCCAATCCATAAGTCTTTTTATGTGTATCTGGGACTTTGAGGATTTATATCCTATTCAAGTCATGATTGATATTTTTTGTGTACCTAGGTGTGTAGACTTTTGACAGTTTTTTCTAATTCCTTTTCCTCTTTCTTTGGGAGGTGCGGGTTAGAAAGAATCTTGCAACTCTTTGCAATCTAGCAGTTTTCTGGGATTCCAGTTGATTATATCAGAAACACTTCATGTTTATATTTAAAACAGTATGTCTTTCTGTAAGGAACTTTGTTTCCACACCAGCATCTCATTAGGTTCCTTCAATCCCAGGAGAAATTTTCTGAGTGTTCAGTTTCATTGTGTAAGAAAAAGATGGAAGTACTGGTACTCTTACCCTTTAAAAGCAAAACTAAACAGAAAACACACAACTTAGGTTCTCTCTTAGCCTGTCTTCCACTTGGACTTAAATTTCAGTCGGTTTAAATATTAGGTTACATTGCATATTCTGAACCTTAAATACGAGGGAGCCTTTACTTTCAGTCATAGTTGTTGGAACAAAGTTGTTCCAAAGTTTTCTTAGCTTTGGAATTTCACAAATAATTTAAATATGTTCAGCCCTTTTCCATTTAAGGTTTTTGGAATAAAATTTTTATATATAGATTAAGTTAAAGTGAATTTTTTTTGAAGCTGTGGCATCCTGTTACTTGTTTGAATCTGCTACATCTTTGTACTCTTCTAAGGTATTGTGAAATATGTGTGTGATATTTTAGGTGAAGTTTTTAAAATTGTGCATTGTATTTGGTGATAATTGGAAACTGGAGTGTGTGACAAGGGCATAGTTGAGAATAACCATTGTATAAAATATCTGTCTTTTCAAATTCATTTTTCACTTTTCTTGCCCAAAGGAAAAAAAATTAGTAACACTATATGGTTTCCTCATGATAATACTGATGTTTTAGAGAGAATACTCCTGCTTTACTTATCTGAAGAATTGGGATATTAATACATATTTCACAAGGGTGTTTAAGAAATCAATAGGATAACATGTGAAGTGCCTAACACAGGGACTGCATAGTAGGTTCATTCCAGCAAAGGCTATATGTAACATAAGCATAATCATGCTTACAGGGAATTGAGCATCACTAGAGCAAGGAAAATTAATATGTGCCAACAAGTTCTGCCCTGGTCAACAAGTTTTTAAAATCATTTAGGAGTAATGAACAATTCAGACAGGAGCATGTAGAGTGGAAATTTCACAAAAATGAAGTTTTGTCCTTACATTGGTTGTCTGGCAGCAGAATCAAATAAATAGGAAGAGACTGGCAAACGATAGCAAAATATTTTTTATCTTTGCAACTGTCCTCAGGATTGTCATTTTCATACCTCTTTACCTACATTAATTCACTCTGAGCTGTTTCTTTTGTTTGTTATGTGTGTAGATTTTTTAAAAATTACATCGTTCTAATGAGAGAAGTCAGCTCAGGAGGCAGCCTTAGTTTGTTTAACTTGGTAAGGAAGTTGAAGTCACCCTGTAACGAAGTTGAAGTCACCCACGAAGTATGCCTCTCTGCACCTGACATTCCTTCCCGAGGCGGGACTCCTCCCTGTGAATAAGAGGAAAGACTTGGCCAATTACCTTAGACAAAGCCGGACAGCTGCCGAGCCCAGCTGGGAGGAGTCTCCTCGGAGCAGAGCTGGTACAGTCACAGTCGGGGGCTTTTTGCTACCTCCTTTTATTCACACCATTTTACCCAGCAGATTACCTGAGGTGGAGGTTGAGAAGGGGGTGTTGCTCTTTGCCGGGGACCTCCTCCACTGGGAGGGCTGTAGGGTGGGAAGAATTGTAGTTGCCAGGTTTCTGCTTGAGGCTGATGCTTTCTAACCCCAGTGCGCCACTCCTCGCCCCACACAGACCAGAACATCAGGTTCGGCCCCCTGGAGTCTCAGGTGGCACCAGAGCGGCATCTTGGGCTGAGGATTTGGTGGAAAAAGAAGGGGTGGTCCTTCTCTCTGGACCCCTCTCTGGCTGACTCACAGGAAGTGCTAACCGAGCTTGGCACTGGGCGAAGCAGCTCCAGGATTCTGCCCCTCCCTGCCGCTGGTCCGCCCACCCTCTCCGACGTAGGCTTTGCAGTATTTCCCGATGGAACAATGAAGTGGTTCCAAGTTTGCTAAGACTCCCAGGGAAATTCTTTGGACTTCTGTGACAGTCTTCAAAATGTTTTGCCACCGACTTTTCCAAGAAGCTGTTTTTTAAAAAATCAAACAAACAAAAAAACCCAAACCTTTCCCTTCGTGGATTGCTTTGTCTGAAGATTACTCAGGGTGACCATGGTTCAACGCTTTAGCCTCAGGAGGCAGCTATCCAAGGTGGGTAGCTTGGGTAGCTTGGTGTGTTTGTTTAGGGGAAACTCTCACTAGATTCGGCATGGTTTCCTTTTTCTCTAGAACTGTTCTGTCAAGCCTGCCTTCCTCCAGAGCTAAGGAGGGGCTGGGGGAGGAAGCGCTGCCTTTTGTTCTTTCCTCTGACAGACACAAAGGTTTCAGGCTGACTGCACTGGCAACTCCAGATTTTGTTCCCCTAAAACCAAAGCTGTCACTGTGAATTTGGAGAAAGTTATAGTTTGCTTCTGAAATAGTTTCCAAGGGGGTGTGCGTGAAAGAGAATAGTGGGTAAAAAGTGCATTTTTAATTAGCAGTTAGTAGCAGCTTGTTGACCAAGATGAGAAAGCCTTATTGGTCTATGGAATCAGTGCTTTTGTACAAAATTTAGTATTAAACTGGGGAAAACTTCCGTAAAACATCCAATAAGGAAGACCTGCATAAAAATGTTAAAATGAGTGGTCGTGTTAAGAAATTTGCATAGTTAATGAAAGTGTGTGAAAAGCAATAACCAGAAGGCTATGAATCAATTTTTTACAGAGTTTTGCTTGAAAAGCAGGTTCTGTTGTGCAGTTTTGAGGGAAAAGTTCTTTTAACCTAAGAAATTCAAACTTTAGGGGGAAAAAAAAAGGCAAAACTCTCCTGGAAGAGGGGCCGCCGATTTTCTGAATCAGCCCCGCCGTGGCTAGCCCTCTTTTGACCCAGTCGTCGAGCTCTCTATTTAGCTGGTGCAGGAACTAGTTTGGAAAGAGGTATGCTGAGAGTTGAGCTTTATTTCAAAATCCTCTGTTCTTTAAAAAGCCTATTCTAAAAAGGTAGTAGTTGGTGGCTGAATTGTGTCACAGTTCATTCCCTGCAGGCAGAAACTTAAACAAATAGTAAATCAGGAATTCTTCACTTTCTTGGTTGTTAGTCAGAATTGTTAAATCCTGAAATGTGTTATCTTAAGGGAAAACCTTTTAGTTTCTCACAGGCGACCTCAGTATAGAATATGTGCACTCAGGCAAAAATGAGCATAGAAAGCTCTTGCATCCATCCACATGTCAAATTTCATCTCTTGGATCGCCAAGCCTAACAGGGACTTTTTAGAAGTAGTAAAATAAATTTCCCTTGCTTCTCTTCCCCCAATTCTAGCTACATGTATTGGGGGTAGTGGGCCAAGAAGTCCCCAAATTCTTCTAAGCAATTTAAAAAGAATAATTTTTGTTAATCTTTGAACAACCTCCGGTTTATATATTGCCAAATATGTAGTACATTTATTTTTTATTTTTTTTTAAACAAGAAGTTTATTTAAACAACAAGACGCTTGACTTGAAGGGAAAACTATCTAGGATTCATTTCTTTTAGAGTAATTTATCCCTACTTAAAGACAGATTGCCCTACATGTAACAGCTACGTACAAAAAAGTTATAAAATTGTCCTTGGTTTTACAATGATAAATGAAAAACATTAAAATTCTCCAATCGAACAAGGTATGCAAGGATTTTTATGTTGTTCTTTTTTTGTTAAACAGTGAGAGCAAAATAACTTATTGGAATATAAAGATAAGAGCTGACTGAGCATGCCACTAATGGAGAGAAGGGGGTATTTTCACAGAAGCAGTATTTTCCCCCATCCCATCTCCATTTGATGTCGATCAAAACATACCATTGGCCATTTAGTTAAAGAAAAATGCAATATGCTTGTGCACATACACAGTTACTTTATGTACAATAAAGGAATGGGGAAAGGGAAAATGAAAGAATAGAGAAAACTATACTGTAGTAGTCAGGATGTGGTGGAACCAAATTGCGGCTTTCTAATTGAGAATGTCTTCTTGGTCTGGAGGAACAGAGTTCTGGAGTAAAGTAGCAGGTTCCCTTTTTAGTAGACACCTGTCTGCTGCTGGAACACATCAATTGTATCTTCATCCTCCATTTCCAACTGGCAGGTGTGTCTGTTTCATTGATTGGCTGCCCATCAAATCGGAATCTGATCTGCCTCATTGACAAACCCTGTTGTTCACAATAGGCTTTCATTAGTTTACTAAGTGGTGTATGCCTCTTAATCTTAAACTGCACCACAGAACCATCCTGCCCCGCCACCTTCAAATTAATATGATCGTTGTTCTCAGTCTTGACTCCTTCCTTGGGCTTTTCGTCGGCCATAGCGAGCGCCGGAGTCTCCTCAGCTGCCGCTTCACAAAAGAGGTACCAGGTCTGCACCGAACAAGCACACAAGCAGCACCAGGAGCCTATGTAGTACATTTAAAAAGCAGATATGTAGATTCTCAGGGCAGTAATTTTTTTGCACAGGAATGCCTGAAATAGTTCAGAGCCAGGTGATAATTTTCTAATTAGCAAATAACTTCATTCTAGGTACTTTGCTCCCAGTGTTTCTCTCCCAATTATTTTTTGAACTTCTATGCTTTTCATTTTATACTACATGCCCTGCTGTGATTTATAGAAAAGTCACTTCGGGGGAATTAGGAGCACATCTTCTCTATAACACGAAGAAATAAAAGGTACATTATATAAAAACATTCATAGAGGTAACCTCTTTGAATTCCTTTTTTTTTTTTTTTAATCACCCCTCCCCTCCATTTTAGCAGGGTTTCTAGGTCCTGTACTGAATGGTGAGGACCAAATCTAAGGAAATTTGTTTTCTATCAAATGTCCTTAATATAGTATACATTCAGTAATGAATTGAAAAAATAATATTCTAAATTGTTTCAATCTGTGTGGGTGCTGAAATATGAAAGAGAAATGAAGTTTTATCAATAACCTTTTAATTTCAGTGCATGCACTGTACCTCTGTTCTGTTTTTTTTTTTCAGTTAAACCCATATGTTACCTGAGATCACAGGACGTGTCTTAACCCAGTACGTGGTATTTCTGGCACACGTTGAACACTAAAAGTGAAATTAGGTTTTTGTAGGTCAAAAACAGTTGACTAGAAACTGCGTGCAATTTCATATGATTCCAACTTTAATAACAAGTATTTTTGCCAATAAGAAATAATACTCCACAAGTATAGAATTGTCTTAAGATGATCTCATATTTTAAAAAGCAATTTCCTGGGCGCCTGGGTGGCTCAGTTGGTTAAGCGACTGCCTTTGGCTCAGGTCATGATCCTGGAGTCCCGGGATCGAGTCCCGTGTCGGGCTTCCTGCTCAGCGGGGAGTCTGCTTCTCCCTCTGACCCTCTTCCCTCTCGTGCTTTCTATCTCTCATTCTCTCTCTCTCTCTCAAATAAATAAATAAAATCTTTTAAAAAACAATTTCCTATTTTAACAAAAGAATACTCGTGATCATCTATAAATTCTGTTGGAAATTTTTTGAAAGAAAATTGTAAATGTTCGCAGTGATTTTATTATTATTTTTTTGATTTTATTTATTTATTTTGACACAGAGATAGACAGCGAGAGAGAGAATAAGCAGGGGGAGTGGGAGAGGGAGAAGCAGGCTTCCGGCTGAGCCCGATGCAGGGCTCAATCCCAGGACCCTGGGATCATGACCTGAGCCATAGGCAGACTCTTAACAACTGAGCCACCCAGTTGCCCCATGTTTGCAGTGATTTTAAACCTAGTTTCTAATTTAGATTCTTTTTATCTTAAGTTTGATAGCCATGTTTACTTGCCCTGGATATTTTCCCTAGAGTATTCAAATGATTCCTTTCGGCTAATGAATGTTCACATCTGAACTTGGAAAAGGAGGAAGGAAATTAAGAAATAGGTGAAATAAAAATCTTCATTTTTAAAAAGAGATGCTCAGTAATCTTTTTTACTAGATCCTAGTTACCTGACTTCCAGAGAATTTCTCTTTCTTTGCCACTTTAGATTATTTTCTTTCTACATAGTTTTCTCACATATGACTTCCAAAATACTCACTAAAGAAAGCTTTTTCTTTCTGACCTACGTCCTCTGCATGAGCTAGTCAGAATAGTCTGGAACCTGCCAGTGAGGACTTACCATGTAATTCTCTTAACAAATGTTCAAATTAGGTGGTATCAGCTTCATTTTGTCGTTAAAGAAACAGGTTTGGAGAAGTTAAGTCATTTGTCCAAATCTGGAGGTAGAGTCGGTTCAAACTTAGGTCTAATTCCATACCCATTCTGTTTCCCCACACCGTCTTCCTAAGCTTCTGATGTATTAGTCATTCTATTGTAATCTCTCACGTTTCTCCATATGTTTATACATGGTTATAGACAACAGTATAGTAAATAACTTGGGTAACTTCCTTAGAGCAGCTCTCTCCCCTGCAGTTGAAATTGGTATCCGATAGGGTTTAAATTTATCAGTCAAACTTGGTAAGTGTTTCTTGCAATTGAAGTTTTTTCTTTGGCCAGAGAAACATTGATTTCAATAAAATAGCTGATTTAATAAGTTCAGATTAAATGCAGTTTGAAGTTTACTGCATGCATTTGTATGAACCTTTAGACTATATTGCCTTTTAAAAAACTTCTATTAAGGAGAGAGAGTTACTCTTAAGTTTCTATAATAATTTTTTTTTTTTTAAAGATTGTATTTATTTGACAGAGAGCACAAGTAGGCAGAGCGGCAGGCAGAGGGAGAGGGAGAAGCAGGCTCTCTGCTGAGCAGGGAGCCCGATGTGGGGCCTGATCCCAGGACTCTGGGATCATGACGTGAGCTGAAGGCAGCTCCTTAACCAACTGAGCCACCCAGGCGCTCCTATAATAATGTTTAAGGGATGAAATATAATGAGTTACACATTCAGAAGGTCTTAAGTCTTGGCTCTAACCTTCCCCTCCCCATCTTTTAACTGGGTAATAGAAAATAATTTTTTCCCCAGAAACTTCAATGTTTTAGGAGGTATAAAAGCTGAGGAGGCTTTGAGAAATGATTTTAAGATAGATTATTCCAGTAAAATATTATACCCTTTTATTTTACTTTTGAATGGTAATGATTTTCATAAGTTCAAAAATTAAAAATTTACCTAACTGTGGAGGTGCCTGGGTGGCACAGTTCCTTAAGTGTCTCACTCTTGGTTTTGTCTCAGGTTGTGGTCTCCGGGTCCTGAGATCAAGCCCCGCCCCCTTGCCCCTCCCACTTGTCCTCTCTCAAAAAAAACCCAAAAAAACACAACCCCCCCCCTTTTAAATTGCCTAACTGTGAAATCTTGCTTCCAAATGTGTCTTTTCAACTGGCTTATATCCCTGCCACCTTAGGTAACCAGTTTCTTATTTATCCTTCCACTCTTTGTTTATGCATATGTAAGAAAATGTGAACATGTGTTTCCTGGTCCTTCTAAAATGAAAGATAAATGCTGTAGTTTGTTCTAAGATAACTTGGATTTTAATTTTCCAGATATGGATTAAATAGTTATTTCAGTTTGGGGCTCACATTTATTTTTAACATTTTCATGGGAGGCTTAAGTTCTTTAGGACAGGTATAGCAACACAGAATGTACTCTCCATATCAAAGATAATTAAAATAACAGCAAATTAATGATGACTTGATTCTTTTTCATTTCATACCACATTTCTTTCCTACTTGGTTTGAATGCTTTCTCTTGCTATATTAAAATTTTTCAGGGATGCCTGGGTGGCTCGGTCGTTAAGCATCTGCCTTCGGCTCAGGTCGTGATCCCAGGGTCCTGGGATCGAGTCCTCCATCAGGTTCCTTGCTCAGTGGGGAGCCTACTTCTCTCTCTGCCGATTCCCTTGCTTGTCCTCTCTCGCTCATGTGTGTGTTCTCTCTCTCAAATATGTAAAATCTTAAAAAAGTTTTTTCTTTTCATGTGGTAAAAAACATAGAATATAAGAATCATACCAGTAGGGGTGCCTGGGTGGCTCAGTCGTTAGGCGTCTGCCTTCGGCTCAGGTCATGATCCCAGGGTCCTGGGATTGAGCACCCCCGCATTGGGCTCCCTGCTCAGTGGGAAGCCTGCTTCTCCCTCTCCCGCTCCACCTGCTTGTGTTCCCTCTCTTGCTGTCTCTCTCTCGTCAAATAAATAAATAAAATCTTAAAAAAAAAAAGAATCATACTAGTATATCTTGGGTTGGCCTGTGAAGAGATTAATGGCTAAGAAATAGGACTTGTGGGTTTCCCCCCCCAGTCCTCCCACTGATTTGTTGAAATCACTTGATCCAGACTTGTAGAGCACTTGAAAATATGATTATCTAAAAATGTTATTCTTTCTCTTCCTACATTTGGTAGTGTCCTATTATTTGTTACCAGTTTTGTATTAGTATAAGAAACTTAAGATTTAGGGAGGGATTGATCATAGTTTGAGTTCATAATAAAAACTTTTTTCTTTTTCTTTTATTTTGTTAGTCACCATACAGTACATCATTAGTTGTTGATGTAGTGTTCAACGATTCATTGTTTGTGTATAACACCCAGTGCTCCACGCAGAACGTGCCCTCTTTATACCCATCACGAGGCTAACCCATCCCCACAGCCCCCTCCCCTCTGAAACCCCACAGTCCATGGTCTCTCATGGTTCGTCTCCCTCTCTGATTTCCCCCCTTCATTTTTCCCTTCCTTCTCCTAATGTCCTCCATACTATTCCTTATGTTCCACAAATAAGTGAAACCATATGATAATTGACTTTCTCTGCTTGACTTATTTCACTTAGCATAATCTCCTCCAGTCCCATCCATGTTGATGTAAAAGTTGGGTATTCATCCTTTCTGATGGCTGAGTAATATTCCATTGTATATATGGGCCACATCTTTATCCATTTGTCTGTTGAAGGGCATCTCAGCTCTTTCCACAGTTTGGCTATTGCGGACGTTGCCGCTGTGAGTGTTGGGGTGCATATGGCCCTTTTTTTCACTACATCTGTACCTTTGGGGTAAATACCCAGTAGTGCAATTGCTGGGTCATAGGCTAGCTCTCTTTGTAATAAAAACTTTTTTTCAAAAGTAGTTGTTTTTTTTTTTAAAGATTTTTATTTATTTGACAGAGAGAGAGACAGCGAGAAAGGGAACACAAGCAGGGGGAGTGGGAGAGGGAGAAGCAGGCTTCCCGCTGAGCAGGGAGCCCGATGCAGGGCTCGATCCCAGGATCCTGGGATCATGACCTGAGCCGAAGGCAGACGCTTAACGACTGAGCCACCCAGGCGCCCCTCAAAAGTAGTTTCTTTTGAAAAAAAATTTCTTTGAGAGAATGGGCATGTGGGAGGGGTGAGGGAGGGGCAGAGGGAGAGGAAAAGGGAGAGAGAGTCCCAAGTAGACTCCGTGCACCTGACACCGGCATTGATCTCACGATTCTGAGATCATGACTTGAGCCGAAATCAAGAGTTGGATGCTTAATTGACTGAGCCACCCAGACACCCCTTCTTTTGAATATCCGATTTCTTTTGGGTTTATGACTTGGTATATGTGCTGCTGAAGTGAGCACTGCGTTTATGATGACTTGGGATAACATATATGACTTACCTTTCTGTGAATGTATTATCAATAAAAGGAAGAGGGATCCAATACTTCCATCTTAATTAGGGTCTTTTAAAGGTATTTTGAAGGCTAAAATGGAAAATTTTGTTTAGATTATACCGCAATTTTTAAAAAACGTATTTTGAACCCTTTTAAAGTTAAGTACTGTATGGGTACAGAGAAGTATTATATATAATTTAAAACCTCAAAGGGGGCGCCTGGGTGGCTCAGTCGTTAAGCATCTGCCTTCGGCTCAGGTCATGATTCCAGGGTCCTGGGATTGAGCCCCGCATCGGGCTCCCTGCTCTGCCGGAAGCCTGCTTCTCCTTCTCCCACTCCCCCTGCTTGTGTTCCTCTCTCGCTGTGTCTGTCTCTCTGTCAAATAAATAAATAAAAATCTTAAAAAAAACCACACAAAACCTAAAATACATACAGGCAAGGGAGTCTGCTGGATGAATACTTTAAAGTCATGGAAATGTGTGCAACATCTTTTTTTTAAGATTTTATTTATTTATGTGACACACAGAGAGAGAGGGAACACAAGCAGGGGGAGTGAGAGAGGGAGAAGCAGGCTTCCCGACGAGCAGGGAGCCTGATGCGGGGCTCAATCCGAGGACCCTGAGATCATGACCTGAGCAGAAGGCAATCACTTAACCACCTGAGCCACCCAGGTACCCCAGTGTGCAACATCTTTTTATGCTGTTTTTATTTTATCTCCATTACTTCAGACATCAACTGGTTTCATACTTAGAAATATAATGTTTGGTGTTTATATTTAGCCAGAAGTTAAGTGCTACATCTTTCTGTGAATCATTAATCCACTTTTAGGAGGCTTAAATCAGGGAGTGGTGTCATCAGCAGTGAAGGATTGTTCTGATGTATTACATAACCAAAATAGGAAGACTGATAACTGCTCTTCTGTTAATGAAATGAGACCCTTAGTAGGACTAATTCCGTATATTATGGATGTGGTGGGAATAGGTAAGGAATAGAGAACGGCTTTCTTACTCAGATATATTGGCAATAATAGAGAAACTAATATTAGTTTCTCTAAAATAGAGAAACTAATCAGAAATACGTGTATGGTAACTGAAATATTTTTGTGATACTGATGCCAGTTTAAATTTTAAAAATTGCAGTAAGTTATAGACTGTAGATCTGAGAAAGTGGAATATGCTACCAACAGAAGATAGTTAAACTCCTTGGAAGTGTGTTGCTTTTTCTGTTTCTTAAGTACACAACTACTCTCATTTGGTGTTGATTTAAATGTTATCTTCCTGAGAGAGATGGATATAGTAAATGACTCAGAGGATTCTTTGAGGTAGAAATATGTTTACCAAAGGCTGTTTTGAAGATCAGTGAGCTGATACACTTGAAAGTGCTTTGAAAACTGTAAAGTACTGTATTAGTTTCAGAATTTAAGGTGATGGTATTTTCATCATTCTGTTTTCTATAAGTTTTTTTTTTTCAAAGATTTCATTTATATATTTGACAGAGACAGAGATAGCGAGAGCAGGAACACAAGCAGCGGGAGTGGGAGAGGGAGAGGGAGAGCAGGCTTCCCGCCGCGTAGGGAGCCCGATGTGGGATTCGATCCCAGGACCCTGGGATCATGACCTGAGCCGAAGGCAGACGCTTAACGACTGAGCCACCCAGGCGCCCTTTTTTTTTTTTTTTAAAGTATGCTCCACGCTGGGTGTGGAGCCCAACACAGGGCTTGAACTCATGACCCTGAGATCAAGACCTGAGCTGAGACCAAGAGTCAGATGCTTAACTGACTGAGCTACCCAGGTGCCCCATAAGTATTTTTTTAAGTTTTATTTATTTTTAAGTAATCTCTACACCCAGCATGGGGCTTGAATTCATGACCCCGAGATCAGGAGTTGCATGTTTCTCCGACTGAGCCAGCCAGATGCCCTATTCCATAAGTATTTTTGAAAAGAAGTGATTGTTCTTTAAAACTGTAATTTAAAATACACACATATACCCACCTCTCTCCCTCCCCCGCCTTTTATATGTACGGAGGCCATCTTTGGATTGGTAGCAATGATTGCATCTGGAAAGAAGACCTGGGACACTGGGGTTGAGGGTGGGAGATAGACTTGCTTTTAAAAACTATTTACCACATACATAACTTTCTGAAATAATAGCTCTAGTCAAATGTGTTAAAAGTTCATAGGAAACAACATAGGGTTGCTGGACAGGAGGAGGGGGTAGAGGAATGGGGTAACTGGGTGATGGACATCAAGGAGGGCACGTGATGTAATGAGCACTGGGTATTATATAAGACATAAATTATAGATCTGTACCTCTGAAACCAATTACATTATATGTTAATTTTAAAAAAGAATTAAAAATAAAATTAATCATTTAAAAAAAGAAAACTGTCTTTAATGGTAGGAACTTGACCACAAGGAGGGAGTATGGAAACAAGAAGCACCACTCTATTTTGCTTCCTATATTATGAGGTCCCTCACATGCCAAAGTAAACAAATGGAAAACCAAAAAATAAACAAACACCAAATGAACAACCACAACAAAAAAGTTCAAAATGTAGAAGTGAATTTTAGGCTCATTATTTTTCAGTGAAAACCATTGCTAATAGTTTACTTTAAGATTAATGGTTGAAAGATGGTATTCTTCTGGGCTCGGTACTTTCTCCCAGCCATCCAGCTATTATTCACAGATTGAAGATAACCTTTGTGTTTAAAACATAAGTTTGTAGTATAGAATCACTAACCTTTTAAGAATTTTTTTTTAAGATTTTATTTATTTATTTGACAGAGAGAGACACAGCGAGAGAGGGAACACAAGCAGAGGGAGTGGGAGAGGGAGAAGCAGGCTTCCCGCTGAGCCCGACGTGGGGCTTGATCCCAGGACCCCAGGATCATGACCTGAGCCGAAGGCAGACACTTAACGACTGAGCCACCCAGCGCCCCCCCTTTTAAGAATTCTTTAAATGAACCTGTTTAGGCTAAGTTAATCATAGTATTCTGAAAGCATGTTTTAGGAATGTTGTATAAAGTCAGGAACACATTTTACTTGTTTTATCTGTATATAGAAGATGCATGTAATACTTAATATGAAATATTCTGATTTGTTCTTAATCATTTTGGCTTACATGAGAAAATGAAAAGAAAAATTGGCTCTTTTGGACACCCTGGGGTTAGTTAGAACTTAGCCTCTGCTTTATACATGGACCTGTAACAGAATCCTATTGCAAAACACGTTGATTAAAAAGAAGACAAGGCAAACGGACTGGGCGCCTGGGTGGCTCAGACGGTTAAGCGTCTGCCTTCGGCTCAGGTCATGATCCCGGGGTCCTGGGATCGAGTCCCGCATTGGACTCCCTGCTCCTTGGGAGCCTGCTTCTCCCTCTGCCTCTCTCTCTCTTTCTCTCTCTCTCTCTCTCTGTGTCTGATGAATAAATAAATAAAATCTTTAAAAAAAAAAAAAAGAAGACAAGGCAAACGGACTTGGCCTCTGGTAACACAGGAAATTTCCATTAAATTTCAGTTTGTTCTATCAAGTGTTTTTATAAGAAGATCACTTTGTCTTTACTGAAAATTTTAATATCTTATTTTTAGGGAGTTCTAATATAAACATCCTTTCAAAATCTAATCTGAGAGTTAGTTTTATATTTTCTGTGGGGAAATTTAACCAAGGTAATGGGGTTCCAGCCTAAATGGCTTAATTTCTGTGGAGTGAACAGAGAGGTAAATCTAGAAAACTATCTTTGAGATAATATATGTGGATCATTTAATATTATCGCTTAGTATGTGGAATTTTAACTGCAAACTCTTAATATACTTGTCTAATATTCTTTCCCTGCCTTTGAATTATTTGAAGATATACAATGAAATCATACAAACAACACCCATTCTCTTTTTGGTATAGAGTATGTTTGTGTTGAGACTTAGGAAACTAGCCACAGATGTTGGTCTCAACAGATTCTCTTTGGACAGAATTGGAAATCTGACCCATTCTACTCAGTAGCTAGTGGTGAATGATTGTTTTGAGTCATATGAAATGATGTTATTTATCATTGTATTCGATAACACCCAACCATTAGGACTTTAAAGAAATTTTAGAGCATATAATATACATTCTATATATATTCTAACTTGAACTTGGAACATAGTAAGCAGAGATAGTAAGTTGTATATAAAGATGAACATCAGGATGCCTGGGTGACTCGGTTGGTTAAACGTCTGCCTTCAGCTCAAAAGTCATGATTCCAGGGTCCTAGGACCAAGTCCTGCATTAGGCTCCCTGCACAGTGGAGAATCTGCTTCTCCCTCTCCCTCTGCCTGCCGCTCCCCCTGCTTGTGTACTCTGACAAATAAATAAAGATGAACATCTCCTTCATTTCTTACTACTCATTTCCTTTACACATATTACTCTAGCTGCACCCCTTCTTTGCCTTTTTTCAAATGTACCACAGTTCTGCCTCTGTTCCTGTGCATTTATTCTTCCTTCTGCCTATAAAGCTGTCCATCCAAATACAGGTGGTTCAGCTTATGAGTTTTCAATTTTATGATGGTGTGAAAGCCAAATGCATTCAGTACAAATTGTATCTGGAATTTTGAAGTTAGATCTTTTCCATGGCTAGCCATATGCAGTATGACACTCTTTTGTGATGCTGAGTAGTGGCAGCAGCTGTAGCTCCCAGTCAGTCACACAATCACAAGAGTAAACAACTATTCTGTACCCATATAGCCATTCTGTTTTTCACTTCCAGTACAGTATCCAGTAAATTACATGAGCTCTTCAATACTTTATTATCAAATAGGCTTTGTGTTAGATGATTTTGCCCAACTCTAGGCTAATGTAAGCATTCAGAGCACAGTTAAGGTAGGCTAAGCTAAGCTATGTTTGGTAGGTCAGGTGTATTAAATGCATTTTTGACTTAAAGTATCTTCAACTTACAGTGCACTTACTGGGATGTAACTCAGTCATAAGTCAAGGAAGATCTGTATCTGTATGGTTTGCTCTTGTAATCTTTGAGGTCACAGCTCAGAGGTCACCTTTTCAGCAAGGTTTTGACTGTTTTCTTTAAAATAGCAAAACTACTTCTTACACACACACCTTTCCCCCAACTCTCCTTATCTCCCTCTTCAGTTTCTTTCCTTTTTTCCCCTCCAGTGTACTTAGTATCATCTGATACATTATATATTTTTCTTACTTTTGTGTGCCCCCCACCCAGTGTAAACCTTATGATAAGGATGGTTGTCTCTTTTGTTCCCTTCTATGTGCAGGAACATAGAATAGTATCTGGTATCTGATAAGTGCTAAATAAGTATTCATTTCATGAATGAAGTTAAGTACAAAGAACAGTGTAAAAAAAAAAAAAGTGGCTAGTCTTCTTGTCTACTTTCTTCCATCTCTTCCCATTCTGCTACCACCATGCCCCCCTCAGGGTACTTCTACTCCAGCCTCCCTTCTGCTGCAGAATAATCTCATGTCTGATAAGACTTGCCATGTAATAGACACCAAATAAATATTTGTTGAATATATGCTAATACTATCTTCTTCCCAGATACCAGACAAATCTAAAAATCAGAAATGGCGGTAAACTGACAACCTACTCTGTTCTTTAATTATAGGTATTCATATTTTTAAATTAATCTTTTTGATGAATTGCCTATTCTGGTCTCTCCTACCATCATCTTTCATCTGTATTATTGCATTAACCTCCTAACTAGTCCTCCAGCATCTACGCTTGCCCCATTAGAGTTTATCACAAGAGACAGAGTGATACTAATAAAACTTAAGCCAGATGATGGCATTCCTAAGATCAAAACTTCAGTGTCTTCCTTTCTCATTCACCCTATGTCGTCTACACAGTCTGTCTGTCCATTAACTCTGACATCATATTCTCCCCTTTGCTCATTCCACTCTAGACATACTGGTCCTGTTGTTGCTGCTGAAACATACCAAGCATACTCCTCCTTCAGAACCTTTGCAGTGTACTTTATCCTCTGCCTGGGATGCTCTTCCTCCAGATAGCTACATCATTCATTCACTTACTGCTTTCACATCTTTCCTTAAAAGTTATCTTCTCAGATCATCTCAGTGAGACCTTCCCTGAGAACTCTAAAATTAACCATATCCCCTTGTTTTATTTTTTCCCCTAGCATTTATTACCTTCTAATAATACTATATCATTTACTAATTTATTTTGTCTGTCTTTTTCTCTCCTGCCCCCTCAAGAATGTAAACCTTGGAGGGATTTGTCTGTTTTGTTTATTAATGTATCCTTTGCACCTAGAATATAGTAGATGCCTAGTTTCTATTTATAGAATACATGAATGAAACCCTTTTTAAAAAAAAATGGGAGAAAAGAAAAGAGCCATCCTGAATTGAAAACATAATATTCCATGGAATGTTGAATTTTATTATCAGACAGAAATCTTAGTGTTTAACTTTTTTGAAGTGATTTTGTCATTTCCCTTGTATGCAACCAAAAAACAAAACAAATCTTTTGCTAGTCTTTATTTTTAGTTTTTTTGTAATAAAACCCTAGAGATTTCTTCTTGCCAACAAGAAAAATTCAAGTTAGGGGTCTCTGGCTGGATCTGTCGGTGGAGTGTGCAACTCTTGATCTCAAGAGTTTTGAGTTTGAGCCCCACGTGAAGTGTAGAGATTTCTTAAAAATAAAATCTAAAAAATCCAAGTTATTCACACCTCTTATTCAGTTTGATCCTATGAAATAGATCAGTCAAATATTATTGTCCTACTCTGTAGATATATAAGATTTCAGTGTTTCTTAAAACTCTTCAGTAGACATTAACAAAGAAGTATCTCTTGTTTTGGTAGTAAATGCCAAATTCCTAAGTAGCTTAAATTCTAGTTGGGAAGACAAAGCTTGAAAGAAGAGAAAATCTATTTAATTGTGCCCAAATGTTTCCTATATACCAGTGCTCTGAGAGCTTAACAAGGAAAGGTAAGCTAGGAGAGCTGGAAGGAGATGGGCTTTGAAAGATAGTTGGGCGGGCGCCTGGGTGGCTCGGTCGGTTGGGCGTCTGCCTTCGGCTCGGGTCATGGTCCCGGGGTTCTGGGATCGAGTCCCGCATCGGGCTCCCTGCTCTGTGGGGAGCCTGCTTCTTCCTCTCCTCCCCACTTGTGCTCTCTCACTATCTCTGTCTCTCTCTCTCAAATAAATAAAATCGAAAAAAATTTTTTTCAAAAAAAAAAAAAAAAAAGGAAAGACAGTTGGGCAGGGGCGCCTGGGTGGCTCAGTCGTTAAGCGTCTGCCTTCAGCTCAGGTCATGATCCCAGGGGCTGGGATCGAGCCCCACATCGGGCTCCCTGCTCCGCGGGAAGCCTGCTTCTCCGTCTCCCACTTCCCCTGCTTGTGTTCCCTCTCTCACTGTGTCTCTCTCTGTCAAGTAAATAAATAAAATCTTAAAAAAAAAAAAAAAGACAATTGGGCAGAGAACCAGTGAGAGGAGAGGGAACAACAAATCAGTTCAAGGATTATTGTCTGTTTTCTTCTCTGCAGTATCCCTCAAACCTGGAAGTATCTCCCACAGTTTGTTTATTGAAGAAATGAATGTGATAATGAGAGCATAGTGCTCTACATAATTAGTGAAAACTGCTTGGCCAACAGATTTAGCAAAGAAAATGTATGAAGACGTCTTATGAAGCCAAGTCTGGAGGGTTTAGACGCCAGGATACAGATTTCAGACTGGTTTGGTTAAGTGTTAATAATCTAGACCACGTTCTTAAGTAGAAGGAAACCCATGATGTAAATAGTATGCTAAGAAATTTTGTCTAAGGTAACAGCTCCTTACAGTAGAACTTTCTGTGGGAATGGGATTATATCTGTGCTGTCCAGTATAATAGTCACTAGCCGCTTGTGTCTGTTACGTACTTGAACTGCATCTATTGTGAATTAGGAACTGAATTTTAAATTTAACTTAATTTTTTATTTAAATAGCCACCTGTAGTTAGTGGTTACAATATTGAACAGTGCAAGAGAATACTGAATAGTTTGGAGAGTGAACAGACTAGGATTGAGAGAACAAGTAGTAGGCTTTTAGAGTAATCCGGGCATGAATGATGAAATTTAAAAAGGGAGAATATGCATTGTTTAGAAGAAAGAACAACAGAATTTAATGAAACTGCGATGAAAGAAGGAAGACCCAGATTTTAAGCCAAGACTCTGGGTAATGAGGAATTTAATTGTTAAGAAAATAGGAGATTTCGGGGCGCCTGGGTGGCTTATTCGTTAAGCATCTGCCTTCAGCTCAGGTCATGATCCCAGGATCCTGGGATCAAGCCCCGCATTGGGCTCCCTGCTCAGCAGGAAGCCTGCTTCTCCCTCTCCCACTCCCCTGCTTGTGTTCCCTCTCTTGCTGTGTCTTTCTGTCAGATAAAGAAATAAAATCTTTATTAAAAAAAATAGGAGATTTGGGTCAAGCTGATGGGTGGTTTGTTTGTTGGTTTGGGTGCAAGTTCGAGTGTGTATATTATGTCTTAGGTGAAGATTGAATGGCTAAGTGGAGAGATTTTGCATTTAGAAATAGAGAATTTTGGGTTGGATAATGGTCATGATGTTAGAGTTTAGAGGTAAAGTCATGAGTGGATTCTGAGTCTGAGTTTTGAGCACATAATAAAGGAGTGAAGGTGGTGATGAGTGTCAAATGCCGAAGAGAAATTAAAGTGAAGATTGACTGAACTTAGTCATACAACTATAGATTTAGTAGAGGAAGACATCCGAGAGATTGTCATCTAATCCATTCATTTTACAAGTGAGGAAAGTGATGTTCAGTGATGTGAAATGAAATGTTTAAATATACAGAGCTTGTAAATGTCAAAGTTGAGGGCTTGAACCTAAGTTCTCTGCTGACCCTTTCAATTTACTGCTTTTTTCAATGTTGGCAAAACAAAATCCTACTGAGAAATTTCAGTAGAGTGTGATGGAAGTTAGATAACAGTAATAAGAAAGTAGAATATGGATGGAGAAATGGAATTAGTAAGTGTGGGCAGCTTCTTTGAGAAACCTGGCAGTGAAAAAGGGATTCAAATGATACGCAATTGAAAGAGGCAGTGAACTCAGACCAAAGTTTTATTTTGGTTCCAGAAGTATTGTTGAATAACTTCTGGCATGACAGGCCAGGGATAAAAGTGCCCAAAAGTGGTATTATCTTCCTCTTACTGCTGCTTAGAGAGATGAAGTAATTGACTTGTAGGGTATATCATCTTTGGTGCCAGAAATAGTCCTTAGATCTACCGAAACTATTAAGTGATCAAGCCTCCTTTTCCCAAAAAGAATCCTACCTTACCGCACATTGTTCTGTTTTGGTTCAAGATGTAGATTGTTGATGTGGTTGGCATTTTACTTGGAAAGGTAGGACTTCATAATATTTCCTGTTCTTCAGGCCATTTGATCTGCTAAGACCTAAAAGGAATTCAGAGAGGCAAATCTTCAGCATGAAGACTTTGAGTATGTTCTTTTTGTAATTTAATTACCCAACCACCATTGTTTGAGGATATTTGCCATGATATTAAAGAACCAACTATGGGAAGTTATATGTGCCATAATATGTTAATTATCTCAAAGCTGGGGTGGTTTCAAGGGGAGAATTTCCCTGATTCCCCCCCCCCACCACCAAAAATGTACCACAAATGATACCTTTTTACATCTTTAAAATAGGATACCATATTGGAAAGAGAATTTTTAGTGAAATGATGAAAATACATCCTGGAGAATGAGAAAGAATTTAAGATTGTTAAGGACAGACCCTAGGGGCACCTGGGTGGCTCAGTTGGTTAAGCATCTTGATTTCAGCTCAGGTAATGATCTCAGGGTCTTGAGATCGAGCCCCACGTTGTGCTCCATGCTTGAGCTTCACTCTCTCCTCTCCCCCTGCTCTTCTACCCCCACCACTCGCATGTGCATGCTCTGTCTCTGTCTCTTAAAAAAAAAAGATTGTTAAGGACCCGAAGATTGTTTTACGTTATGGTTGTTTTACAGAAAAAATTATCTCAAGAGACTTCCTTGGCTTTAGCCCTATGTGGAAAATGAAGTTAAAATATAAGAGATTTTTAAATTTTGCAGTGATGTCTTAGAAGTAAAATCTGACAAGGGGTTTAAAGCTGGAAATTCCATCTTAGTATTTAATTTCTACTACCAACTCATTCCTGACCAAGCACATGACCAACCACTTAGTTGATTTTATTGCTGCTAGGTAGTCTCTATATATTATGATGCAAGATGTACTTCTATTGTAAGTCATTGAATTCTGAATAAATTGCCAAATCAAAAAACAGTTTTTTGATGCTAGAGTCTCAGAAGAGAAAAACACCCACAAAGAACAAAACAAAACCTGTTAGGATGGAGTTAGGCTGTTTTAATAATTTTTTAAAAGGGACCATATTATCTTGAGAAAGTAGCAATTGTGCTGTACTGCAAAGAGATCAGGTATTATGAAATTCCACTTAGACTGAAGGCCGAAAAGGGAAGAGTATCAAAGCCTTACAGAGGCACAAGCACAAATGCGTAGTTATACAGTCACAATTAGGATGTCACTTACTTTCCAATTCCATGTTCTTTTGGCCTTAATATTAAAGGGAAAACTTAGATCTGTATTTAAATTTTGAACTGGTTAGTTTTTATTCCAGACCTTGGTCTATTAATGTACTCTGTCTAGTAAATAGACTATTTACCTGAGAATATTCAGAAACTTAAATGCTGCGGTTCGCTTTTAGAACATCTCAGCCTAGAAGAATGTCTTGTTTACTTTTTGCTTGCTTAGCATGTATGACTGGCAGAAGGCCTGTAGCCCTGCTGCCCACATGGTCTGGGCGAAATAACTAGTAGTCTGTTAGAGAAGAACAAAAGAGAAACAAGGAAAATAATTTTCCTTTGGCCAGAAGATAATCACTGGAGCCTTGATTGCTAGAGTTGAGGCAACAACCAAAGTAGAGGGAAATCAATGGAAAGTAGTGTGTGCTGGTAGGAAGGAGGCATTTGGGTTGGAGGTTGGATTGCATAGCATGCAAAATAAAGGTTCCTATTGATCAGTGGTATTTCAGCCTCATGTTCCCAATTGGAATTTAAGTGAGAAATATTCTGGCATTTTCTTGTTTAGTGTTTCAGAGGAATTTGTGTTTTTTCAGCTTAGTGTACTTTTGTTCTTTATTTAAAAACAGGAAAATTTCTTGACTCTCACGGGGATAAATAAAGAATATAATCTAACAAAATAAAAGCACAAAAAATGAGGTATAATTGGGCCATGATACTGTGCTTCTAACCTGTCTACTTTTAGAAAGGTCAAGAAGTCTTGTTCTAGAATAAGATAAGCCCAAGGAGCCTGTCTTTTGAGGGGGAAGGCAGGTATGTGGTATTTCTCTGAGTCATATCTGGGGGAGTGGGAAGCTAAATAAACAGTTGTGCACTGAAGTCTATGAGTCTGATGACCTACTTTTAAGTCACTTAAATACCTCTGTGTCTGTGCCGAAACCAAACTGGAATGTTGGAAAAGACCTTGAGATGGTACCTCTCAGTAGTTTCCCCATAAAAAAATCCCATCCCTTTGCTTATTTTAGTATTTTCAGAATAGATCTGGATTTTTAAGTCAGATAATTCCCCTAGAAGATTACTGTAAATTGCTATAGTATGCTGGTATTTTTTTGTACTTTTTTTTTACATCAGTGAAGGGAAGATCATCTTATAGCAGTAGGTGTGACCTATTGGTTGCCTTTGTGTTGAAAATATTATATTCAGTACTTTATGAACAAGATCTCATTTAATCCTCAACAGTTGTGGTAATTAGGATTCAGATTGAGACTTGATCCTCAGATTGAGACTTGCTCCTCATAGCATACTTAGAGAAGATTGTATCAATCTTTGAATAGTGATTAAGTAGTGTTTCATCTATTTTCTTGTTTAATTTTATATTCCTATATCCCAACTCCTTAGCATAGTTCATGGCACTTGGTAGGCACTTAAGAAATGTTTGTTGACTATATATCTGACTTTATTGAATACATACTTTACCTTAAAGCCAAGCTCCCTCTCTAATAAAGAATGCTCTTCTACAGCATCCGGCACTTGGGGAATATTAGCTGGCTTTTCTCCTTTTTCTCTGGCCCTTGTTTCTTGCTTCTTTTGGGGTGCCCCTTTTCTTCTGCTCATCCTTTAAATGTTGCTGTTCCTCCGTGCTCTGTTGTAAGCCCTCTTTTAGTCTCTCTCTACACTTCCTATGGGGAATGTCTTTTTTACTGACATTATTTGTTATTCACATGTGGAAGATGCCCAAATCAGTATCTCCAGCTAAGATTTTTCTTGTGAGCTGAGCTTCAGTTCCATTTATTTTATTCATGTATTTATTTGTTAATTCATTCAGCAAACATTTATCAAGTGTATACCATCTACATAAAGTATAGCAATGAAAAAGATAAACAGGTTTCAATTCTTGTGGAGCTTATGTTGTAGGGACTAAACAAGATTCTTTTAAGTGCTACAAAGACAGTAAATCAAAGTAATGTGATAGAGCGTGGTTAGGGAAGAACTCTCTGAAGAGGCGATATTTGAGATCTAAAGATAAGGAGCAAGATTTGTATGTTGAAGGAGGAAAGGGGAATGAAGGAAAGTGACGCAATTCCCTGATGAAAAAAAATTCCCTAAAAGGGGAGAACTTGGTCAGTGCAGGTATGACTAGGTGAGAGCAATTAATAAAAGATGTAAAAGGGTACATATCGTGGAGGGATTTTTTGGCTATGATGTTTTTATTCCAAAATTCATAGGAAGACCTTCAGGGGTTAAAATAGAGATTAACATGATCTGATTTTTATTTTTAAAAAACCACTCTGGCTACCATATGAAGACTAGAAAATAGCAGTGGATACATGGAGATGACAGAGGGAGGTAATGATGCTTTGCAGTAGGGTGGTTAACTGTGGTAATGAAGAGTGGTGGACAGATTTGTGCTGTATTTTGAAGGTGAACCTGACAGGATTTGGTAATGTGGAAAATGAGAAAGAGTCATTTGCCTACCAAATATTGGGTGTTTCAGAGTCACCCAATATTTAACATGGTCAAAACTGAACCTGCTTTCCTGTCCCCTTTCTTTTCCCAAACTTAACTTCCTCTCCAGTGTTTCTTTTTAGGATTTTATTTATTTATTTGAAAGAGAGCATGCAAGCGGGGGAGGGGGGTGTGCAGAGGGAGTGGGGAAAGCAGACTCTATGCTGATTAGGGAGCCCGACTCAATGCGGGGCTCAATCCGAGGACCCCGAGATCATGACCCGAGCCAAAGCTGCTTAACTAATTGAGCCACCCAGGTGCCCCTTTTCCAGTGTTTCTTATCAAATGTCACTTGCTATGAACCCATTTGCTTAAGACAGAAGCCTAAGCATCATCTTCCATTTCTAATTCTTTTTCCCTGCATACCTCCCCCACCCCAACCAGTAAAGGCCATTGATTTCTTTTTTTTTTTTTTAAGATTTTATTTATTTATTTGATAGAGAGAGAGAGGGCGAGAGCAGGAACACGAGCAGGGGGGAGGTGGGAGAGGGGGAAGCAGGCCTCCCGCTGAGCAGGAAGCCTGATGTGGGACTCGATCCCAGGACCCTGGGATCATGACCTGAGCCGAAGGCAGACGCTTAACAACTGAGCCACCCAGGCGCCCAAAGGCCATTGATTTCTTGTATTTGAATGCATATGTCTCTATCCCCAGTGTCACACCTGGATTTCCCTGTCAGTCTCCTGACTGGTCTCCTTGCTTCCTATGTTATTACCCCTATCTAATCCATTCTAGATGCTGTAGACAGATGTAATGAAGGCATTTCTCTCCTGAAAATTCTTCATTGGCTCCCTCAGGATAAGGTTGAAACTCCCCTAACATAATCTGTAGAGATTCTTTATGACTTGGCCTCTGCTCGCCTCTTTAGCCTCATCTTTCACCTTTCACCCTTGCTATCCACCAGCCACACTAAATTACCATTTGTTCCTCAGTGAGTCATACTCTAGTTCTCATTGCATTTTTCTCTTTTCCTAATCCTCTTGTTGCCCACTCCCCAACGAAATTCATCCCCAGCAAACAAGCAGCATACAAAAACTCTTGAATGTCCTTTGGGTATCAGCTTAGATGTCATGTCTTCAGAGAGACTTTCAGATCCACCAACTCTTAAGTTAGTTGCCCCTGTCTTATGTTCTCTTAGCACCCTCTATTACCTCCCACCAAGGTACTATCTCAATGTTTTGAATTGCCATCGTTTCCTACTGGACTGTAAGCTTCATAAAGGTAGGGGCACTATCTTCCATGTTCACCATTATATTTTCAGCTTCTAGATTTTTTTTTCAAGTTTTTATTTAAATTCCAGTTACTTAACATATAGTTGTAATATTAATTTCAGGTGTACAATTTAGTGATTCAGCACGTACATACATTACCTGGTGCTCATCACAAGTGCCCCCCTAAATCCCCATCACCTATTTCATCCATCCCCCCACCCACCTCCCTTCAGTAACCATCAGTTTGTTCTCTATAGTTAAGAGTCTGTTTCTTGGCTTGCCCCTCTTTCCCCCTACTTTGCTCATTTGTTTTGTTTCTTAAATTCCACATATGAGTGAAATCATATGGTATTTGTCTTTCTCTGACTTACTTCACTTACAGCTTCTAGATTCTTAATATATATTTGTTGAAGGTGATCTGTGGTAAGAAAGTGTATTAATAGAATATTCATGGCATTTTTAGTATGAAGATTTATTCAGCCTACTGACATTTTTATAGAAAGAATATTCGATATATATAGTTCATAATAAATCAGTACCTCTGGCTAAATAATAAACTGATCAGTGCCCTAAATAATGTTATTCTTGGAAGTGGCCCATAAACTTTTTGACAGGACCCCAGAAGTACTTATGTAATCAGAAAAGCCAAGAAATTTTCTTCTCTGGACCCAGAATCAGCTATGCCCTTCCAAGGATCCCTGGTTCCTTTTGGTGGGAAATAGTACCATTTTGAACACTTAAGTATGCTCATTGCTTCTGTTACGCCAGTATGACAACAGAAAATGGTACAGTATTTCTTTGTAGTTCTTTTTGTCTTTAAGGTAAAAATATGTTTTAAAGTCATTTGAAATAATTCTCTGTGTTGTTAATTTATCAACTAGACATAGGCATGTTTGGAAGTTTTTTTCCCATGTTGGTTTCATTTGATTTTATACTTAACATAAAGCGTATACAGGGTTCCAAAGTCAAATCTGCAAAACAAGATACATTCATAGAAGTCTGGTTTCTTTCTTTGTCCCTTCCACCTATCTATTTTTTCCCTTAACAAGTAACTTAGGGGGGTTGGTGAAGCTTTGCTTTTCCATTTTTATTTATTTTTTTAAAGATTTTATTTATTCATTTTGAGAGAGAAAGAGTGTGTGAGTGTGTGTGTATTGGTGGGGGAATGGCAGAGGCAGAGGGAGAGAGAGAATCCCAAGCTGACTCCACGCTGAGCACAGAGCTCAGTGTGGGGCTTGATCCCACACCCATGAGATCATGACCTGAGCTGAAATTAAGAGTCAGATGCCTAACCGACTGAGCAACTCAGGCACTAAACAAATGTGTAAATATATTTACCTCCATATTCAGATATACACACATACTCATATATGGTTTTTTTTTTTAAGATTTTATTTATTTATTTTGGAGACAGAATGAGGGCAAGTGGGGGGAGAGGGAGAGAATCCCAAGTAGTTGCTGCGCTCAAACCCATAGCCTGAGACCACGACCCAAGCTGAAACCAAGAGTTGGATACCCAACCAGCTGAGCCTCCCAAGTGCTCCTACATACATGCTTCTTAGAAAGATGTCAGTATACTATTCTGATATACTGGTGTATTTTATTTTATTTATTTATTTTTTAAGTTTTTTTTTTTTTAAGATTTTATTTATTTATTTGACAGAGGGAGACACAGCGAGAGAGGAAACACAAGCAGGCAGAGTGGGTGAGGGAGAAGCAGGCTTCCCATGGAGCAGGGAGCCCAATGCAGGGCTTGATCCCAGAACCCTGGGATCATGACCTGAGCTGAAGGCAGACGCTTAACGACTGAGCCACCCAGGTGCCCCTTGTGTATTTTTTTTTTTTTTAAGATTTTATTTATTTATTTGACACGGGGGTGGGGGGTAGATAGCAAGCACAAGCAGGAGTAGCAGCAGGCAGGGAAGAAGCAGGCTCCCTGCTGAGCAAGGAGCGCAGCGCGGGACTCCATCCCAGGACCCTGGGATCATGACCTGAGTCGAAGGCAGACGCTCAACCAACTGAGCCACCCAGGTGTCCCTATACTGTTTTTTTTCTTTTAAACTTGATCTCACTATAACAAGATATGTAGATAATCCTTATTCCTTTGTAAAACTGCATGGTAGTCTCTTATGGAATTAGACTATAGTTTATTCATCCAGCTTTGTCTTTTTGGACATTTGAGTTATTTATGGGCTTTTGCTATTATAAATACTGCTGCAGTGAATAGGCTTGTTTATATATCTTTTCATATTCTTCACCAGTATGTCTTTGGGTTTAGTTGCTAGAAATGAGAACAACTTCACAAGATTCTGTATTCCTACCAAAGATTGTGCTATGAGTGCCTGTTTCCTTATTATCTTAACAATTTAGTAGGTTGTAACTTTCTAATTTGTATTAATCTGGTGAAAAATGGTTTCTTGGTGCAATTTTAATTTATTGTGAGCATTGTTGAGCATCTTTTCATATGTTTTTAGGCCATTTGTATATTTTTTTCTATGACTGAATCTCTATGGTTGTGGATCTCTTTCTTTATATAGAAGGGAAAATAACCTTTTTTCTTTTAAATGAATTGCACATATTTTTTACGTTCTTAATATTGTCTTCTTTGTCTACACTCTTGAGTTATTGTACTGCTATAAAATGTCTTGTATATCTGTACTTTCTTATCTGTTCACATTGCCCAGTAATCTAGTTCAGGCCAACATCACTTTTTTTTTTTAAATTAACATATAATGTATTATTTGTTTCAGACTTTGTTTCACAAGTCTGTGATTCATCAGTCTTATACAATTCACAGTCTTTTTTTAAGATTTTATTTATTTGAGAGAGAGAGAATGAGAGAGAGCATGAGAGGTGGCAGGGTCAGAGGGAGAAGCAGACTCCCTGCTGAGCAGGGAGCCAGATGAGGGACTTGATCCTGGGACTCCAGGATCATGACCTGAGCCAAAGGCAGTCGCTTAACCAACTGAGCCACCCAGGCACCCAGGCCAGCATCATTTCTTTTAAGACAATTACAATAACCTTTTAACTCTTCCCTGCCTCCATCTCCAATTTTGCTTTTCCCTAATCTGTTTTGCCCATACATCACATAAATCTTTCTAAACTCTCATCATCTTTCTCTTGCCACACAGCCTTCAACTGCTCCCTTTGTACTCAGAGTGAAATTTATATTCCTCAACTTACTGCTTAAGCCTCTCCGTGCGTTAGCACCAATTAGCTTAACTTCATTAGCCAGGAAGTCTAATGTTCAGCCAAATCAAATTTTTCTTTGTTTACTATGTAGGCTCTATATTTGTTCACTCTGTTTTTCACTTAAGTATTTCTTTCAGCCTGGATCACTTTATCCTCCCTTTCCCTTCCCAGCCCACCCCAACCAATCATGTTATCCAAATCTTACCCATTCTTTAAGCCAAGTAAAGATACTACCTTACAGTTCCTCTCCTTTGCCCTTCCCATGATTCTCAAGCTGATTTCTGAGAGTATTCTAGTTGGGAACCATTAGAATTAAGGAGGTATTAAAGAGAAGAGCATCAGATATCCAGAGATTTTGATAAATTATATTCTGGTAGTATCACATTGAGAGAAAACTAATAGTACATGTTTTCTTTTTTTTTTTTTTAATTTTTATTGTTATGTTAATCCCCATACATTACATCATTAGTTTTTGATGTAGTGTTCCATGATTCATTGTTTGTGCATAACACCTAGTGCTCCATGCAGAACGTGCCCTCTTTAATACCCATCACCAGGCTAACCCATCCTCCCATCCTCCTCCCCTCTAGAACCCTCAGTTTGTTTTTCAGAGTCCATGGTCTCTCATGGTTCGTCTCCCCCTCCAATTCCCCCCCTTTCTTCCCCTCCTGCTGTAATAGTACATGTTTTCTTAATTGATTCATCTAGTCTCCTAAAGGCAGTGCCAGTGATATTTCTGTTGTCTACATCTCCTCATTTTTATTAGAGAGATAATTATGGACTGCTTAGGGGACCAGAAACTTAATTTTATTATTAAGTTTTATATTAAGTTTTATATTAATCTGATCATACTCCCATCTTTTTCTTCAAGTGTACAGATTGCATTTGCAATTCAGTTTTTACTGTGCAGTATCCCTGAACCCAAATTCAGAGTGTGTTTCCTGTAGGTGTGGAGAAATTTTCACACTCTCCAGATTCTCTAAATTGATGAGGTTTTAGGGGTGCCTGGGTGGCTCAGTCATTAAGCGTCTGCCTTCGGCTCAGGTCATGATCCCAAGGTCCTGGGATTGAGCCCCACATCGGGCTCCCTGCTCGGCGGGAAGCCTGCTTCTCCCTCTCCTACTCCCCCTGCTTGTGTTCCCTCTCTCACTGTGTCTCTTTCTGTCAAATAAATAAATAAAATCTTTATAAAAAAATTGAGGTTTTAGAATTAAAATCTGTGGCTAAGGAGTGTTTTGATACTGTTTAAAGTATTTTATCAAACTGATGTCCTTAATGCCTCAAAAAATATGTCTACAGTTTTAACTTTTTGCTCTTTCATTTAGTTGGACCTGAGATAATTACAGAATCCCTTGGAGCCCCAAATAGTTATAAATCTCAGAGAAAATTTTTGCTTGCCAAGGACAGCATGTTCCCCTTTAATAATATGAGGGAAATAAAAGTTCCATTTTGCACCAAAAATGCAGTGTAGGATAGGCTTATTTGAATTCATGACAAATGTAATAAAATGAGAAAGTATATTGTCTAAAATAATCCTTAGGTAGTCATCACCTTATAGACATACCTTTAATTGATAAGGGAAAAAGTAGGTAAGATATTCTTCATTGCTTTGATCTAGGGAAAATTTGTTATTAATAATGAAGAGCATTTTAAAAATAAATTTTGCAGTCCCCTCCTTTAAATCAGAATAGTGTATGCTATAAGAAGAGAAATGTGGTTTAATTATTCTTGGTTCATTTTTACCTCTGGTGAAGAGTAAAAATGTGAAACTTAATATCATTTCCAGATGTTAGCTTAAGAACATAAGTGTATGAGGTCTAACCTATATTGCTTCATAAGATAATCAGATTTGGCAGAGAGATTCAAAGGCCTTGAAAGAAGAAAATACAAACTTCCCAGGTCTTACCCTTTACCTTCCCCTGGCTTGGTACCTAAAACTCTGTCATGTCCATAACTGTTCATTGCCTTTCCTCCCCTACTAGATTGGGAACTCCATTCCGTCAGAGCTGAGTCTGACTTTTCTGTGTATCACTAGTGAATGCAGGGATGAATCAGGGGTCTAACGCTAGCCATGCTGACAAGCTTCTGCTTAGCCTCAGGCATAGTACAGCTCTTTGTGCCTACTTTCAAAAGGATAAAAGAGAAAATCATAGTCTCTTAGAGATGGGAGAGACCTTAAATATTACATAATCCAACCCCTTATTTTATGGATGAAGAAACCCTGCCTGCCTGGCTCTTCTAAATGTGAGAGTAGAAATACTTTGAACTAAATAAATAGCACTGTTGTGTTTTATCCTCATCTTCTCATGTGGGATAGATTAATTTCATTTAGGAACAGATCCATGTTTTTCTTTGCAATTTAGCCCTCACATCTTATTCTGAGTTAGAAAAAGAATGGGTGGTCAAGTTTCTCAGGGTAGGGGTCAGTAAGAGGGGGAAGAAACATTTTATCAGTAGGATTTGTGACAAATGAAAACAAAATACCTACATACATTCCTTAAATTATTTCTCTAGGCACTTCTCACTAAGCTTGTTTTTTGTGTTTTTTTAAATAATAAACTCACAGACACATTAAGGTCCACATGTCTAAATATGTAGGCTTTTTTTTTTTTAAGATTTTATCTATTAGAGAGAGAGAATGAGCAGTGGGAGAAGCAGGCAGAGGGAGAAGTAGACTCCCCACTGAGCAGGGAGCCCGATGCGGGACTCAATCCTGCGACTGCAGGATCATGACCTGAGCCGAAGCTAGACGCTTAACCAGCTGAGCCACCCAGGCACTCGGCATTTTTTATTTCAGGTAGGGAGGGGGAGAGGGAGAGGGAGAGAGAGAGCCTTAAGCAGGCTCCATGCCCAGCACAGAGACGAATGCGGGACTCAATCTCACAACCCTGAGATCATGACCTGAGCTGAAATCAGGAGTCGGACGCTTAAACCACTGAGTCACCCAGGTGCTCCTAAACGTACAGGCATTTAAAAGTGATTTTCTGAAGTTGTTTGGATTTTGGACTTTTAAAATTTTATTTTGTTATGAAGTATCTTTGAACTAAGATTATGAAGGATAGTTGTGTCCTGGCATCTGTTATAAGTATAACATACCTCAGGCAAATTGAATTACTTATTCATTTTTAAAATTAGGAAGTGGGGTGCTTTTCAGCAACACAGTCATCTTTGTATTTTCCACATATGCTAGCATAGAACCTTACAAATGCCATAACTCAAAAATATGCATGGATGATTGTGTATATGAATATTTGAATGAATGAATGAATGGAATTTAGTTAGCACTCTGGCATGGCATCCAAACACATCAGAGCATTGCTTTCTCATTATCTTTCTGTCTACTCTCAGACCTACCACATAGCTCACATAGGGATTAGTGGTTGTATCAAGTAGAAGATTCATTTTGACTTGGTTTTGCCATCTCCAAAGAAGTGAGGAAGAGGAGGACATTTATTGCATTGCCCTCCTTCCTTTTTTGCTTCTTGTTTCAAGTAGTCAGTAACCCATCTTTACCTTCTAGTCTTTATATTTACTCTGTGGGAGAGGTTGAAGCTTTCTGCAGATCCTCTAAGGAGAACACTACCCCAAATAAATTGGGCTTAGGGTATTCCTGACTCAGAGTCCAAGAAAATTCCTCACAAAATCTTCTACATAGGTGATAATTCCTATATTTTTTTCAGTTTCAGAGTAGTAGAAATAAGAGATCCCCAAACTTTTTCAGTAAAGGCCCAGTTTCTTCCTATTTTCAGACAGTTGAGTTAGAATAATTCATTGGATGCTAAATTCACAAATAATCTAGTTCAGCTCTGCAACCCAGAACCCCCTGTAATCCTCATGACCTCATGGCCTGTGGTAGAGATTCTCTAACACTGTAACACTACTTTCCTTTGAATTCTGGGTCAACTAGAAGATCCCCTCTCATAGCCTGTGCTGGTAATTACAAGAAATTACAGTTTTATTCATCATCTGCAGTTAATCCAGACTTGCCAGACAGTGTTTCAGACATCATTTGTAAAAAGGTGTAGAGTCAAATAAACTTTTCTTTTTCTGTAATTCTAAAAATCTTGAAAACTGCAATGAGGACCATAATGCCTTCTGTCTTAATCCATTCAGGCTGTTATTAACAGACAGAGTCACTTATAAACAACAGAAATTTATTTCTCCTGGTTCTGAAGTCGAGGAAGTAAGTCTAAGATGAAGGTGTTGGCATAGCAGTTTCTGGGGAGGACCTGCTTCCCCATAGACCAGCCATCTTCTCACTTGTTACCTTACATAGTAGAAGGGGCAGGGAAGCACTAACCCCATTCAGGAGAGCTTCACCCTCATGACCTAATCACCTCCCAAACACCCTACCTCCTAACACCAGCACCTTGGGGCTTAGGATTCAACACGTGAATTCTGGTGGGGGACATATGCATTCAGACTAGAGGACCTCCCTTACGCTCAATTATTATTTTTATGATATTTGCCAATAAATACTGGATCTTATGCTGAAAATTATCAATATTAAATATTTTTCCTACTCTTTTCCTTTCCTTCATTTTTTAGAGTTTTAAAGACATAACTGTTTTTCATAATAGACTCCCAACCATTTCCTCACGTATAAGATTTGTGCCCGATTTCTTAAGGTGCTATTTTAATGGTATCATTAATAAAACTCTTGCTCAGTATCATATATAGTAGTTATTTTGCCTCTTAAAATTCCCCCATTTTTAAATACAGGCCCAGGTTTTTGTTTTTTGAGTATTTGAAATTTTGGAATAGAGTCAGTAATAGTGTTGCACGTTGCAACTTTTTTTCTGCCTTTCACCTAAAATGGACTGACCATGCCAGCCAGAGATCATTTAAAAATTCATTTGGGAATATCTGAAAAGGATGATTTTCTTTGTATGTGGATTGCTAAATAATTTATAAGTCCATTTAAAATAAAGTTTTCTCTGCTACCTGTTGATTATAGTTCTCCTGACAAGAATTTTATCAGTCTCCTTTCCCTATAGCATCTGATGTATTGTTATTACTGGGAAGTGAGAAGTTCTACTGTTGCTACCACAGCCAAACTGAAGGGAAGCACTTAATCATGTGACAGCAGTGGGGAAATGGTCCCAGCCTTGTATGGAATATCAATGAATAGAGACAGGGAAACTCTGGCTCCATTTTATTTACCAGGATAGCTGCTTATGTTTAATGTCTGAAGAGAAAATATTTTGTAATTTTTATCTTGTAATTTTCATCAGGGCTTCTTGATTTCCATGAATCAGCAACAGAGGCTGAGTAACAGTGCTACTTTTATAGGTATGGCAAAAACAGTGGAGATGGTAAACGTTATGGAAGAAAAAAAGCATGCCAGTTTTAAAAAGAATCCCTAGTTGTTTTTTTTTGTTTTTTTGTTTTTGAATCCCTAGGAGTTTTTACTTACCAAATAAGTAGCTCATCATATTTTGCTTTTAGTTTTATCTACCAGGAAGATTTTGACTTGAACTTTAGGTCCAATTTAAGTAGGTACTGTAATACTCTGTAGTCTTAAGTTTATGAATTATTTCTCTACTTTCTTATATGATATATATTTTCTTATCCTTAATTATCTTGTTTTTGTTTTTTATTGTAAACCATCTATTAAAAAATGTTTAACAATAGGTTGGGTAAAATTAAGTAATAACTGAAACTAATGTAACATTGTGTGTCAGTTGTACTTCAGTAAAAAAAAAAAGTAAAAACTAAGACTGGTACTTTTTTATCCTTGTAAGGTAGAAGTTGATTCCAAAAAAACAAATCTCTGTACATTTCAGTCAGTTTAAAATACCTGTGGCTGTCTGGCTTAGTTGTTTAACTCATTGATGGATTATGAGTCCAAAAATTAAGTGGGTTTTAATTTCTCTTGTTTGCTTTGCTTTGACTGCCTTCTCTGACTTAAGTCTCCTTTCTTTTCTCAATGGTGTAGTACTTCTTTGTAGTCCCATACCAAATTGTATTTATATATATCTATCTGTTTATAATGTCTGTTTACTTGCCTCTCTGCCATTAAACCATAAGCTCTGTGCGGCCAAGAATTGTGCTTTGTTCTTGGTGTAGTGCTTATCATATTGAGGTCCACAGTAACTGTTTTGGTGAATGAATATTAGAATATTTCAAGATGATATATGGTACCCTGAACCTTGCAAATTCTGAAGCTGCTTGATGATGATGACCAAGGGGAACAGGACAACTAAATTTGAATGAGTCAGTATGATTCTCTGAACTAGAGAACTCAAGATTTTAAGATAAGGTGTCAGTGAACTGTAGCAGACCTTACTGCTTATTTTTGTAAGCAAAGTTTTATTGGAACACAGCCATGCCCATTCATTTACCTTTTGTCTATAGGGCTGCTTTCATGCTTATTCCTGCAAGTATTGGCTGTGGTTCCTTTACATAATGTTGCATTGTCAGGGTTGGGTAGTTGGGACAGAGCCTATATGGCTCACAAAAACAAACCTGAAATACTTTCTGTATCTTTACAGGAAAACTTTGTCATCCTTTGTTATGGATGAATGAGGGAATAGGACATTATCTAGAGATAGCATCTCTAAAATGGGATAACTCCAGGAATGGTTATAAAGAGTAAATTAAATATGTGAGTAGTACCTACCATAGTGCCTGGCTTATTATGTTCTGAATATAATTTATTAAATATTATCAAATAAGATAAGTATAATGACATTTTAAAAAAGATTTTATTTATTTGCGGCGCCTGGGTGGCTCATTCGTTAAGCGTCTGCCTTCGGCTCAGGTCATGTTCCCAGGGTCCTGGGATCGAGCCCCACATCAGGCTCCCTGCTCCGCGGGAAGCCTGCTTCTCCCTCTCCCACTCCCCCTGCTTGTATTCCCTCTCTCGCTGTCTGTCTCTCTGTCAAATAAATAAATAAAATCTTTTAAAAAAGAAAAGATTTTATTTATTAGAGAGTGAGCACAAGCAGGGGAAGGGGCAGAGAGAGAGGGAGAAACAGGCTTCTCATCGAGCAGGGAGCCCGATGTGGGGCTCGATCCCAGGCCCCTGGGATCATGACCTGAGCTGAAGGCAGATGCTTAACCAACTGAGCCACCCAGGCACCCCAGTATAATGACATTTTTATAAGTGTTTCTCAGTGTTTGCTTGAGCACTTGAAACCACTCAGAATGTAAGATATGCTGTTTAACAAAAGATTTTAAAAATATTTCTGGGTATTAAAAATAAATAACATAACACATTTCTGGGTATTTAGAAACTCTAGATATTTTATGTCAGAAAAGAAGTGAGAAGAGAGGAGAGAATAACAAAAAGAAAGCAGAGTTCATGTGATCAAGCAATATAATTAAACTGCTGAAGGCATTATTTGATGGGGTTGGGATAATGGCATAAAAATACTTATCCATAGAAGAATACAGAATTTGTATTAAAAAGATAGCTGAATAAATATCTTGGGTATTTTTTGGCTAAAATACAAAGTATTTCAGTTCAGATTAATTTGGGAATTCAGAGATCCCTAAAATGAAGGGCATCTCATGGCCTTAACCTGCTGAAGTTCCTTGGAGCCTTCAAAAACAAAAACGAAAAAACAATCCAAACTCTTCCTTTTTCTTAGACTGTGGCAGCTCCCATCACCACCCCACCAAAAGCACCCTCATTATCTTGAAGACTTTAATGTACCCTTTGGATAAACTGTTGTACCAACATCCATCTGAAGAATGTAAAAGACACAAGAGTAGAACATGAGAGAAGAAAATAGACAAATGGAGAGGTTCTGTGGAATTAGATGGGAGGGTCTGGAATCAGGGTCTGAGTTAAAAGTTTGGTGCTTTGGTGTGTGATTTGGGGAAATTCTTTAGTATCTTTAAATCTTAGTTTCCTTATCTGTAAAATGGGGTTAATAACAACTTTCTTTGTTGGGTTGTTGTACGAATCACACAGGCATGTAAAAAATAAAGCCCAAGCAAACAGCAAGCTGTCACTAAAGGTTAGCTGCTATGATAGTGGTGATGAAAAAGGGAAACTTACTCTCTTTTCTTCTCTCCTCTCATCTTTTCCTTTGGCATAGTTACTCAAAGTATTATAAGAATCGAATTGCTAGAATAACGTGTTTTCTCTCTTCTTCACTTAGTGTTTTGAGCACTGATGATATTTTTTAATACGAAAAGTTAGGAGAGAAGAGCAAACCAAATACTTTTTGAGGAAGTTTAAGAATCTAACCTTATTCTACCAGTAATCTTGGCTGTTTTCATCTGAGAAGAGTCTCTAGACTCTTTTCTTCATCTAAGGCTTAAATTATAAAATTAAGTGGGAAGTAGGAGGTACAGGAATATTGTCTCTGAAATCTTCAAGACACAGCCCCAGTGTGAGAAATGATGACATCTGCTGGAATTGTATGTAAAATATAATATTTAAAAATCAAATTTCAAAAATGGTCATAAATTAGACAAGTGTGAGTATTAAAGTAGCGATTTTACTGATTGATGTGTCAAGTCACTTGGAACTTAGAGGCTGTTATAGAATAATAATGGGGCAAGAATTGAGATAGCTAGTATTTTGGAGAAGTAAATTTAAGTGTTCTTTTTTTTTCTTTTTTTTAACCACTTAAAACTTCAAACTTCCCATGCTCACAGCAGCACTATTTACAGTGGCCAAGAGGTAGAAGCAAACCAAATAATCCATTGATGGATAAATGGATAAACAAAATGTAAGTACAGTAGTCCCCTGTTATCCACAGGGGATGCATTACAAGACCCCCGGTGGATGCCTGAAACTGCAGATAAGACTGAACCCTTTATATACTATATTTGCATAGTATAAATATACATACCTATGATAAAATTTAATTTATAAATTAAGCACAATAAGAGATTAACAATAATGACTAATAGAATAATTATGACAGTACACTGCAGTAAAAATTATGTGAATATGATCTGTCTCTCTCTCCGAATGTCTTATTGTATGGTACTCACCCTTGTTCTTCCTGTGATAATGTGAGATGATGAAATGCTTACTTGGTGAGACGAAGTGAGGGAAATAACTTAGGCACTGTGATGTAGCAGTAGGCTACTATGACCTTCTGAGGATACATCAGAAAGAGGATCATCTAATATGGGACCTTGGTTGAGTATGGGTAACTGAAAGTAAGAAAAGTGAAACTGCAGATACGGGGGGACTCAAGTATACACATTCAAGGAAACATGTAATATTTAGCCTTGAAAGGGAAGGAAATTTCCACACATGTAACAACATGGATGAACCTTAAGGACGTTATGCTAATTGGAATAGACAGTCACAATAGGACAAATACTGTATCATTCCACTTATGTGCAGTCCCTAAAGGAGTTAAATTCCTGGGGACAGAAAGTAGAATGGTGGTTGCCAGGAGCTGGGACAAGGGGGAATGGGGAGGTATTGTTTAATGGGGACAGAATTTCAGTTTTGCAGAATGGGAAAGTTCTGAAGATCCGTTATACAACAGTGTGAATATACTTAACACTACTGAACTGTACACTTAGAAATGATTAAGGTGGTAATTTTATGTTAGGAGTTTCTTACCACAATTTCAGAAACTGAAAATAAACCATACAAACTTGTTAGATTGGAAGGACACAACATGAAATCATTTGGAAACTAATGGATGAACTCAACTAAATTAAAAAAAGTAGTGGAATAAACTGTAAAACTACTCTCCCTTTAATTACATTTCAGAGAGGCTCACTAAGATCAACAAAACAAGCCATTGTCTTTTCAGTTGATCTAATTTATAAGCATGATTTTATGCTAAAGGTATTGGGAAACCTTGTAGGTTTTTAAGGGAAGGGAAATTATGAAAATTATTTTTGAAGACATTTACTAGGAATCAGTAAGAATTTAGAGTTCATAGGAGAAAGAGTTCCCTGAGAAGGAATGGTCAGTGAAGAGTCCGTGAAGAGGCATTTGCAATGATTCTTAAAAGTGAGTAGGATTTAGATGGAGAGAAGATTGTATAGGTGGTTGGTGAGGAGTGACCGAGAGATATGCGTAAGCAAGATATAGCTAAGTAAGGGAAGGTTTAAAATGCCAAGATAAATGGTTTAAATTGATTTTGTAGTCCTGAGAGATCCAAAATAATCATCATCATCAACATTTACAGAATATTGTTATGTTCATTATCCTGTGTGAGCCCCAGAACCAAGTGAGGAAAGCACCCCTACTTCATAGGTAAGAGACCTGAAGCTCCCAGATGTTAAATGACTTGCTAATAGCTAGTTAAGTAGGCCTAGGGACCCAGTCCTAGACACCAGATCATATTCTCATGCAGACTTTGGAGCAGTAGAATAGTGTGTACTCTAGAAAGCTCATTTTTAGTGGCTGTATGTAGGATGGATTGTAGGAAGAGGACTGAAAGCAGGGAGACCAGTTAGGATGCTGTTAGAGTTGTCTAGATAGATTCAGAGCAGAAACAAAAGGGGCACCTGGCTGGCTCAGTTGGTACAGCATGCGACTCTTGATCTCAGGATTGTGAGTTCAAGCACCCATGCTGGGTGTTGAGATTACTTAAAAAACAAAATTTTTTAAAAAAGAAACAAAATATTTGAATATTTAATAGAACCATAGATATCGTACACTTTTAAGGGGCCTTCAAGGTCTTTTGATACAAGTCCCTAACCTTAGACTGGGTACACTCTTGTTAATTTTATTTTCTATATGGGACAGCTGAAGGGCAGAGGTAAGTGAACTGGCTAAAGTACTGATGTCTTCATCCTTGCATTTGTCATAACTTCTAATATCTGTACTTCCTTTTCTGATATATTAAACCTTTGGTAACCTGAGAGGATCCTTCCCATTTTAAGACACCAGCAAAAAGTGCCTTATTAACCCATCACTTCTATATCCAGACATGAGTATTACTCAATTTTCTTTCCCAAGTACCTAACACAGCATGTCCTGTAGCCGTAAGTGTTGAGTGAGTGAGAGAATGAATGAAGGAATAAGCTGATGTCATGGCTACTAAAAAGTATTAACTTTTACTGTTGCCTGCAATTTAGGTCTCTGATTTGTGTCACAGAAAGGCTTTATGTCAGACCTAAGAGTTCCTGTTTTTTAGAAAGTAAACTTTTTATTTTGGGATAGATTAAAAAATAAGAAAAATAAAAAAATACAGTACAGAGTGTTTCCATATACTCCTCACCCAGTTTCAGTTTCCTCTAACATTATTTTCTTACATTTCTGTGGTACATTTTGTTAAAATTAAGAAACCAACGTTGCTACATTACTATTAACTAAAGCCTACATTTTATTCAAATTTCACCAGTTTTTCCATTAATGGCCTCCCCCACCCGCCCCACCTCTGCCCAGGATCTAATCCAAGATACGACATTGCACTCAGTTGTCCTGTTTCCTTAGTCTCCTCTTGTCTATGACAGTTTCTTCATCTTTACTTGTTTTGTGTGTGTGTGTGTGTGTGTGTGTGTGTGTGACCTTGACTGTTTTGAGGAGTACTCATCAGGTGTTTTAGAGACTGTACCTCAGTTTGAGTTTGTCTGTTTTTCTGACAATTAGACTGTGGTTAAGCTTCTCAAAGGTTAAAGAGAATGTTGAAGAGTACATGGTGTCAGTGGTTAAGTTTTGGTTACTTAGTTAAGATAGTGTATGTCAGCTTCTCTGTTGTAAAATTACTCTCTTCCCATTTATTCTCCAGGCCTGAGTTGCTAAGGCCAACATACCCACATGAGGCCTCTACCTCCTGGAGGGGGGGTACTATCTATGTATATTTGGGATTCTTCAGTACAAAAGATTTGACTCTTCTCCCTAATTATTCATTCAGTCATTTGTTTATATCAGTATGAACTCATGTATGTGCATATTATACTTTGGATTTTAGTCCAATACTATCATTATTTATTTTGTTGCTTAAATTATTTCAGCTTTGGCCCCTGGGAGCTCTTTCAGTTTGTCTTTTGTGTCCCTTTGACATGTCTTATCCTTTTGGCTTTTGAGTACTTTTTACTTTCTGATACTATAAAACACTCCAGACTCCTCTTGTTTTTCCCCTGTCCCAGTCCTAGAATCAGCCATTTCTCCAAGGAGTCTTGGTTTCTTTCATTGGATTTAGCAAGCAAGATTTGAGTGCTGGTTTTGTACGCTCATTGCTACTGGAGTGTCATTGCATCTAGGCCCTCTCAGCTAACAGACCTAGAAAATAACAGGTGTGTATACTAACCCAGGTATACACGTATCTGTAATTGTTTCTGTATCTATTCCATCTGTACAGTTACTAAGCTAAACATGAGAACATGAGTTCATTCTGAGGTCTTCACCTCTAATCCAGTGTGATGGGGTTCATTCTAGCCTTTCCTGTTTGCTTATTTGTAACTTCCCCTACCTGACAGTGAGACACCTGAATGTAACCATCCATCATCCATTTTACTTACTGTTCATCCATTAGTATGCCTGTAAAGCACTTTCAGAATTATGAATCTCCCTACCTGTGGGAGAAACACATTTACCAAGTAAAGTATGGTGTTTATATAGTTCCTTTTGTCTCAGTTTTATAGTTTCTAGCCCAAACACCCATTTTCCAGTGTTACTTAGGTCTTCCTCCTACCACCTTCATTTCATTGGGGTGGTCGTGTATTTGTAATGCAGTTAGATTTCATTTTTCACAATCTTCATTCCATTCTGAGATCCCCATAGCATGGTTGGGTTTTTTTCATTCTTGTTTTCTTTTTTTAAGTTTATGTACATTGAAGTTTACTCTTTCTGATGTATAGTCCTTTGGATTTTGACAGTTGTATGCAGTCATGTATCTGTCAATGCTCTACACAACAGTTTCTTCACCCCAAAAGTTCCCCCCTGCACTTCCCCTTTTAATCAACCATTTCCCTCTCCACCAGTCTTTGGCAATCTGATCTGCTTTCCATCCCTGTAGTTTTGCCATTTCCAGAGATCATAGGAATGGAATCATACAAAAATAGCCCTTTGAGTCTGGCTTCTTTCACATAATAAAATGCATTAAGATTTACTTACCCTTTTTTTTTAAAGACTTTATTTATTTACTTAAGATTTTTTATTTATTTGACAGAGAGAGAAAGACAGCGAGAGAGGGAACACAAGTGGGGGAGTGGGAGAGGGAGAAGCAGGCTTCCTGCGAAGCAGGGAGCCCAACACGGGGCTCGATCCCAGGACCCTAGGATCATGACCTGAGCTGAAGGCAGATGCCTAACCAACTGAGCCACCCAGGCGCCCCTTTAAGACTTTATTTTTAAGTAATCTCTACACCTAACGTGGGGCTCAAACTTAAAACCCTGGGATCAAGAGTTGTATGCTCCACCCACTGAGCTAGCCAGGTGCCCCAAGATTTCATCCAGCTTGTTGGATTAAATAGTATTCCATTGTATGGATGTACCATAGTTTTGATTACCTATTCCCCCATTGAAGGATGTCTTGGTTGCTTCCAGTATTTAGTAATTATAAAGAGAACTACTACAAACATTTATGTATAGGTTTTTCAGTTCATTTGAGTAAATATCTAGGGGCCTGATTGCTGGGTGATATGGTAAATCCATGTTTAACTTTAGAGAGAGTTTGACAGTTTCTTATAAAGTGTACCATTTTGCATTCCCACCAGCAATGAATGAGAGTTCCTGTTGCTCTACATCTTCACCAGCATTTGTTTTTGTCTGTTTTCTGGATTTTAGGCCTTTTGACATGTGTGTAGTGATATCTGTTGGTTGTTTTTTTTTTTAAAGATTTTATTTATTTATTTGAGAGAGAGAATGAGATAGAGCATGAGAGGGGACAGGGTCAGAGGGAGAAGCAGACTCCCCGCTGAGCGGGGAGCCCGATGCGGGACTCGATCCCGGGACTCCAGGATCATGACCCGAGCTGAAGGCAGTCCCTTAACCAACTGAGCCACCCAGGCGCCCGATATCTGTTGGTTTTAATTTGCATTTTCAGTAGTGATTTTAAGCATCTTTTTTACTTGTTTGCCTTCCATATATTTACTATGGTGAAGTATTTTTTCAGATCTTTTGCCCATTTTTATTTATTTTCTTTAAACTTGTTTATGTATTTCTGTATGTGTTTAATCTCTACACCCAACATGGGGCTTGAACTCATGATCCCAAGATCAAGTGTCACATGCTGTTCCTAATGAGCCCACCCGCCAGTCACCCCTCTTTTGCCCATTTTTAAATTGGGTTGTTTTCTCATTGTTGCTTTTTAAGATATTCTAGAAAGGTCCTAGAAATGTGATTTGCAGATGTTTTCTACCAAGCAAATATGTAAGGCTTGTCTTTTCATTCTCTTAACAGTGCTTTTTGCAAAGCGAAAGTTTTTAATTTTGATGATGATATCTAATTTACTTTATTTGTTTTTGATAGTCTAATTTATCAGTTTTTTTCTTTAATGGTTTGTGCTTTTCATGCTACATGTAAAACCTTGTTGTCAAACCCAAGGTCCTGTAGATTTTTTCCTATGTATTTTTTTAAAGTTTTTAATACTGAATTTAATATTTAGGCCTATGAGCCATTTGATTTAATTTTTGTGTAAGCTATAAAGTATGTATCAAGGTTCTTAAAATTTTTTTTTTCCTCAGGGGCTCTTGGGTGGCTCAGTCCATTGAGTGTCTGACTCTAGATTTCCGCTTAGGTTGTGATCTCAGGGTTGTGATCTCAGGGTCGTGGGATCAAGCTCCGCGCTGGGCTCTGTGCTCAGTGCAGAATCTGCTTGTCTCTCTCCTTCTGCTTCTCCCCCCACTCTCAGATAAATAAATCAATAAAATCTTTTTCTTTTTTTAAATATTTTATTTTTTTTGTCAGAGAGAGCACGCAAGCAGGGGGAGCAGCAGGCAGAGGGAGAAGTAGGCTTCCCGTGGAGCAGGGCGCCGATGTAGGACTTGATCCCAGGACCTTGGGATCATGACCTGAGCCAAAGGCAGCCGCCTAACTGATTGAGCCACCCAGGTGTCCCAAACAATAAAATCTTTAAGAAGACTTTTTCCCAGAACCATTTGTTGGGTTTTTGGGGTTTTTTTAATGTTACTGTAAATGGTATTTTTTTAAATTTGAGATTCCAGTTGTTCTTTGCTGGCACATAGTAATACAGTCGACGTTTCTATATTGACCTTGTATCCTGTGACCTTGCTAAAATTAAACTTACTTTTTATTTAGTTCAAGGAGGTGGTATATTTTTGTTGGTTTGTGCACTGCTTTTTTTTTTTTTTGTAGATTCTTTGGGGTTTTCTAAATAGATATGTCACTTATGAATAAAGTATTTCTTTCCCTCCAATCTGTATGCCTTTTCTTTTTCTTTTCTTTATTGTATTAGCTAAGACTTTTAGTACAGTGTTGAATAAGAATTGTGAGAAAAGTATTCATCCTTATTTTGTTCCAGGTCTTAGGGGAAAGCATTCATTCTCTCACCATTAAGTGTGATGCCACCTGTAGGTTTTTCATAAATACCCCTCTTTAGTTTAAGAAGTTTCTTCCTATTCTTAGTTTGCTGAGAGGTTTATCATGAATAGATGTTGAATTTTAATGAAAGCTTTTTCTGCATCTCTTGGTATGACCTCTGGTTTTTCTTATGCAGCCTATTAGTATGGTGAATTACATCAATTGATTTTCATGTGTTGATTCAGCCTAGCATTCCTGGAATGAATCCCACTTAGTTGTAATGTATTAATTATCTTTTTTATATATTGCTAGATTTAATTTGCTAAACACTTTTGCATATATGTGTTGCTTTTTAAAAGTAAAATTGACTTCCAGAATATCTCATTTTGATGTGGATTATAAAAAACAACTGCCCTAGAGATCATGATTTGTTACTGCCTTCCTAAAATCATTCTTTTTCTTTATGTCATAATTTGAAAGATTGGCTATATATATTTAGGATTTTAGATAAAAATCTGAGTTATTTGGAAAGTTGTACATTTTTAGGGTAATCATTTGACAAAAAATGTGAAACTATCCCCCCTTTTAAGAGATGATATTTGGCTACTAATTCATAGTGTGTTTTAGGTGCCTTTTTTCTTTTCTATTTTAAAAAATTTTTATTTTGGGACACCTTTTTTCTTTTAAATTGATTTTTTTCTGTTATTAGCATACCTTGTCAGCATTCACTGATGATTTCCAAATGGCTGAAGAATTGGGATATATTTAATCCAGAATGGAAGCTTTAAAGTATAACCTCCCAAGGAGAACATAGTTCTGGTATTGATTCTGGTGGTGAATGACTGTTTCAGGTTGTTTTTGGTTTTTGGTTTATTAACTCCTTTGCAGGGATATGTGTAATGAATCCCTGACAATTCTGTGCCAGTGAATATGGGGATATTAATAACAACCCAACTCCAAGCATGAAGGAAAGAGAGTCACAAAACTCAGAGGACCATGGGGAAAGCATCCTTTTTTTTTATTAAAGATTTTATTTATTTATTTGACAGAGAGAGATACAGCGAGAGAGGGAACACAAGCAGGGGGAGTGGGAGATGGAGAAGCAGACTCCCTGCTGAGCAGGGATCCCGATGTGGGGCTCAATCCCAGGACCCTGAGATCATGACCTGAGCCCAAAGCAGACGCTTAACGACTGAGCCACCCAGGCACCCCATGGGGAAAGCATTCTTGCTTGATAGGATCATTCCTCCTTCTAGAATGCTACCTAGAGATCTGGCATAGTTTTACTGCTGACAGCTGGATAATAGAGGATTGCTGTGTTGAGGGGTCAAAATTCAGATAGTCCTTTTATAGTGTAAGCAGTCACTTCTGTCTAAATTTGTACAAACTTTTTAAATTATGCATGTTAAATAAATATCCTCTACTGCCCCCTCCCATACATGCAAAGGCAATTAGGTTTCAGAACAAGGGGTATTAAGGCCTCACCCCCCCCTACGGGTAAATAGAAGAAGACAGGCAGCTTGAATTTTACAGAGAATTCAGCTCGAATGTTGAAGATGGAGAATATATTACAACATTTTGGTTTTTTTTGTACATCTTCTATAAAAATTTAAAGTGCTTAGATCTGTTTCCATGGACTTGCTTTTAAAAACAGGGACACTCTGAAAAAGAAAAATTAAAACATGGACACTCTGGTTCAAAGGCTATGTATATTTTTAAAGACTTTGAGACCTAAGAAATGTCCTTCTTGTATCCAAGAGAAAACAGTCCTCTAGGTCAATGAAGACATGTCCAAGAAACTATACCTATTACAGGTCAATGAAACTGTCAGTTGGAACAGGTTGTTTATTTTCTAAAAAGGTTCATCAGAATGTAGTACTTGTATCCTGGTGAATAAGTAACTTGACGGAGAGCCAGTTAACATTTAGAGGTTTGCTGCAAGATTCAAAACAGGTAACCAGTAGGTATTCAGAATATTTGAATCATAGAACCATCACATTAGAAAGCTGAAATGGTCTAAGTCTAAGCCGGATTCAGCCTGTGTGTGTGTGTGTGTGTGTGTGTGTGTGTGTGTGTGTGTGTGTGTGTGTGTGTGTGTGTGTGTTTTTCTGGAACATTCATTTGCCTCATTGAGATAAGGTATTTTTTCTGTGCACATAGAAACACACTAGAAAAACATCATGTAGCTACATATTAAGTATTCCTTTCTCCCTATTACCTTATTTTATTACTCCAGAATAAAACTTTTATAATGAGAATTAAAACAGCCTTGGCAAACCAAATTCAGGGTTACTAAATGCCTTATGAGCTGAGATCAAGAACACCAAATTAGCTTACTTTTCTTATTGAAACACTTTATGGTTTTCCTTCTCTCAAACACTGAAGATGCCTTTTTTTCCTTTTAAGAGATCAAAACAAAACTGTATATCTTACACGTCTTAAGGTTCCAGAGCCCCAAACCTTTTTTTTTTTCTATTCTTCTTTCTGTATTCTTAGTTGGCCAGAAGGATTTTGTATTTAATGCCTATCTTATGACCACAGTAGTTTATTCTCATCTTACTAATACCATTAACTATCAGTAGTAGACTGGCTCTTCTTTGGGAGTTTTTTTGTATAGCATCAGCGCTTAAATCATTCATATTTGATATTTGAGAACCTCTTCCCAGAGATCTTTTATCTGAACAGTTTTGCTAGACTTGGGAGATTTGCTTGATTTTTACTCAAATTCCTTACTAGTATATTTTGAATAAGTAGAGTAACCTTTTTAAAAAAAAGATTTTATTTATTCATTTGAGACAGAGAAAGAGCATGAGCAGGGGGAGAGGCAGAGGCAGAGGCAGAGGGTGAGGGAGAAGCAGACTTCCCGCTGAGCCGAAAGCCCAACTTGGGATGAGCCAAAGGCAGACACTTAACCATCTGAGCCACCCAGGAGCCCCCCTCCCCTTTTAAGGCAACTTTGGATAAGTATTTCTCTAAACCTCAATTTCTTTGTTGGCAAGGAACTCATTGGGTTGTAGAAATGCAAATTTGCTAGGCATACAAAGCACCTAGTTCAGGTCTTGGTACATAGTAGGTATTTAGTAAGCAGTAGCTGTTGTAGTGATTTATGAAACATTATATGAAATTATACGTAAAAGTTAATTTACTTCCTAGTTGGCACTTCTCTTTTTTTAAACAAATCTCATTCATTTATCTGTGTAGAAGGAAGGAACTGAATGACAATACCAGCGGGATGGCATAATGGCATGACCATTTATTTATTTATTTATTTTAAAGATTTTATTATTTGACAGAGAAAGATAGTGAGAGAGGGAACACTTCCTGCTGAGCAGGGAGCCTGATGCGGGGCTTGATCCCAGGACCCTGAGATCATGACCTGAGCCGAAGGCAGATGCCTAACAACTGAGCCACCCAGGCGCCCCTGGCCATTTATTTTAATACAGTTTTGAGACAAATCTGGCTTTGGGTTTGCCACAGGCTCTTTGCCACTGGGCAAAATTTCTTTAGGTTTATCTAATATGACCTGTTCATTGGCTTGGAGTGCCAAATAAGACTGTTCCCCTAAGTATTCAAAACAATACAATTCCAAATCTCATCCTGTGTGAGAATTGTTTAAAGTTCATTTTTCTTCAGGTCCTCTTCCCAGATAATTCCAAGGACATTCCAGACTTTTTAGTCTAAAGGTTGCTTCCTAATTTTTATAAGAGAGAAGAATGTTCCAGCCACTGCAAGAGTTGGGTGGGGGTGGGGATGATACTGCACTTCATCAGAGCCTAGGAGATGTATGTGGGGAAGGGGTGGTGGTCTATCCAGATAAAATGTGTCAGACAGTGCATCCCACCCCAAGTGGGATGAGGATGGCGCCCACACCAGGGAGGAGGTGGCTACAGAGATATGAGATGGGTTACATACAGAAGAGTAGGGGCTTGATAAAATATGTAAACATAATGAGGATAATGGAAGCCAGGTTTTTCACTATAAGAGAATAGTTCCACATTTGGAAAGTTAGAAAACTATGAACCTTGGGGTATTGGATTAGAATATTACAGTTATTTAAAATTTTAAAAATTTAAAAATAATGAAATAAAAATTATAACTTAAAATGTAACTTAAAAACAAAGGTATTTCAGTTTATAAATGGGACCAGATATTATTTATGTACCTCTTAAAAGTGCCAAAATTTTGTAAGCTTTGGAAAGAACCGTGTGATTTATAAGCCAATTCTGAAAGCTTAAGGAAAAGCTTTGGTTTTTGAATTTGGAGCTTTATAAATTGAATATTATAAAATCTAAAATATTTTAAATATATCTATTATATACACAAAAACTCCCTTGAGCATTTAATAGAAGTTAAGGAAAGGACAAGGAGAACATAGATGGTCTACCTGATAACCTGAATTATAGTTCAGGCCCTGAGCTCCCTGGTATCCAAAGCAAAAAGTTAATATGTGGGGATTTTAATCTTGGGTCCATGAATTTCTTAGGATTATATGTAAATCTCTGTGTGTGTGTGTGTGTGTGTGCACCTTTTTTTTCTGGAGAAAGAATGCATAGTTTTCATCAAATTCTCAAAGGGGGTATTTGATCCCAAAAAAGGTTGGACCATTGTATCATATTTTTTAAAAGAGAATTGGTACTGCAGGGTCCTCTATAAGTTCAATTTTAGGAATCTTTTTGCAGCGAACATTAATGGAGCATGTATTATGGAACTAAACTTGGGTTTTAGATTAGGCTTTACATGTGTGGGAAATTAATATTTTATTGAGTGCCTTTTGTGCCTAGAAGAAAAAGCTCTGGTACATTAATCCATTTCATTCTCACAACATTTATAGTAAAGTAAAGATTACTCCTGTATTCTGGTGAGGAAATTGAGACTCAGATTAAAAAGCTTCTCCAGGGTTACAAAGTAAGAGGCCCAGAAGGAAAGAAGCAGATGTTTCTACTCTTCCATTACCATTATCTCCAACCAAATGCCTGCTGTGTACTGGGTATTGCACAGGGCGGTTGTGATGTAATGTTGAACACAAGAGACTCTGGCTTCTGTTTCCCTCTCTATCAAAAAAAAAAAAAAAAAGGTGAGGGAAACAAGTGTACAGAATAATAAAACTGGTGTGCCTTCCTCTAATTTTAAAACTAGTGAGAATGTAATTATTTCATATATTCCCTGTGGTCATCCATTTTCTCTTGTAAGATTGCTAGCAATACTTTATTGAGTTTCCTTAGCCTACCAATATCCTTATGGAAAAAACACGTATTATACAAATTCACAAATGAGGATATGTGTAAATATGATTGTCTTATCATTGAGTCAATTAGTGGGATCAGTTTAGTATCTGGTTTTCTAATACTTGCTATTACACAGTAATCATCAGTCTGCATATTACAAAAAATTAAAACTTTTTAAAACTACTTGTGTCTGTATTAAATCTTCTCTAAGAGTACTTAATTTCTTCTTCTCCCTTTCAGGGATTTTAAAAAATAGACAAAAAGAAGAGAGATTCAGCATTCTCTCTCTCCTTTGGTAGCAAGGACATGCTTTGTGCTGCTGAAATGGCGAAAGAGAAAGAGACTAAAACCCTTAGGGTCCAGAATGTCTGGCAACGCTGCTCTAGAGGCTACACACCACAGCTGTAGACATACAGAGTTTCCCATGAGGGCATTTGCTCTGAAGGGGAGGATTCTTGTGGAAACAACTAGGCTTAGAGAAATGTGAAGCGCTCTGCTTTAGCACTGTGGGTGAGATACTGTTGGTGTTACTCTGATTATGAGCCCACAAGAGAAGGTGTGGAGTTCGTGTAGGACGTGACAACAAAATGTTTTATAATCTCATCATACAAGCCAAAGAGAAGAGTGAGTTCAGAAAATATAAATGCATATTTAAAAGTGTTGGGAAATTTTTTTCTCTTTGTTTTTTGGTACTCCCCAATAAAAGAATTTTACTAGTAGATTGCATAGTGCTTCTAGCAGTGGTAGCTGGTGCCTTGAAATCTAGTTTAATTTAGCACATGACATGAAGTGCATATTTTCTAAGAAATTTTACTCATTTTTTGTGCTAATGGAGAAGTCTCTTGATTCTTGCTGCGCTGTAAATGATTTTTAAAAATTTACCATGATGGGACGCCTGGGTGACTCAGTCGTTAAGCGTCTGCCTTTGGCTCACGTCGTGATCCCAGGGTGGATCGAGCCCCACATTGGGCTCCCTGCTCTGCGGGAAGCCTGCTTCTCCCTCTCCCACTCCCCCCTGCTTGTGTTCCCTCTCTCGCTATCTTTCTGTCAAATAAACTAAAAAAAAAAAATTATCATGAAAGTAGTTAAAAGGTGGGGCACCTGGGTGGCTCAGTCATTTGGGTGTCTGACTCTTGGTTTCATTTGGGGTCATGACCTTGGGGTCGTAGGATGTAGCCCCATGCCAGGCTTCATGCTCAGTACAGAGTATGGGCTTCATGCTCAGCACAGAGTATGCTTGAGGTTCTTGACCCTCCTTCCTCCCCCTCTGCTTCTCTGTCTCTCTCTCAAATAAATTTTAAAAATCTTAAAGTAGTTAACAGCACAGATAGGCTTTATATGCTAAAAAACCTAGGTTCAAATCCCTTCTTCATTACCTGTTTGTTACCTTGAGCAAGTTTCTTACCCTCCCAGTTTCGTCTTTGTAGTAGTAGTAATAACTTCCTCCTAGGGCTATTATGAGGATTATATTGAATATGTGTAAAATCCTATATGAGGTGATATATTGATTACATATTAAATATTTGATAAATGGAAACATGGGTAACGATAATAAGGAAGGAGATAAATTCAAGGTATTTTTATTTTCTTTAGAAAGTATTAAAGAAGAAATAAAAAGTATTAAAGATGAATGAGTTGCCTCTCAACTTAAAAATATTTTCTAAAAACTCCCTACAACAAATCAGCCTCTTTGCGTCCTCCTACATCTTCCCCTGAAGTTGCTATAAGAGCTCTCTTACCCCTGGACACTTACCTGTAGTTACAAGGTGAAACTGTAAGATTTAAACAGCAATGTAAGTATCCATTTTGCATTTAACTTGGTACATGGAAACATTAGTAGTCAAATTAACTCATCTAGAAACTTTGGTGATTTATAAGAAACTCTTAAAGTCATACTCTTTGGTGTCACTAGAATTAAAGAGGCTTTTCACTGTGAACAGTTTCATAAGATGCTGTTATGATTGTAATTGTTTTTTAAAACAAATGAAACTTGGCAGTTGAAACCTATCAAAACACAAAAGCTTTGATTTGCGTTTTATGAAACAGTAAAGGTATTTTTTTAAAGCTTGAATTGAAAAATAAGTTAATAAATAGCAACCAGATAGTGTGTTTTAAGTTTTTCTTAGAGTTTAGAAACTGAACTTGAGAATGCCTCTCACACCTTAAGTTGTATTTCATTTTTGAAGCTATGAGTCAAGATTTTTTTTCTTTAGCAGGACAGGGCATTTTGCAGACAGATTAACCTGTTTTCCAGTTTTTATACACTGACTGAAATGTACATTAAATAATTAATTTCCTTGGTCTGAAAAATACAGTAAATCTTTGTAACTAACTCAGTGCCCATCGGAGGATCTAGCTCAGAGTAGGTATTTTATTATTCATTCATGAAATACTGTGAGAGTTGGGAAGAGGAAGAGAATCTCCGCAAAGGGAATGCAAAGTTTCATGGAGGCAATGGCATTTGAACCTTTACAATCACAGTGATCTCGGATAAAGAGACATAGCTGGGCATTCCAGGGTGAGAGAGCGCCGGAGCCAGCACCCGGAGATGGTACTGTGTAAGTATTATATGTAGTTTATAAGCCATCCAGTCCTGTTGAGCTCCTGTCACAATGTGGCCCTAAAGACGTAGAAACAAAAATGAAGCTAACAAGGTAGCTACCTTCCTTTAGGATAAGCAGAATAAAAATGAAGCATCTCCCTTGGGATTTGGTTTGTCATTTGAGGTGGGTCAGGCTATGAGAACATCAAAGATCAGTTGACTAGTAAAGGTAAGCAAGTGATTTACCTTCTCTGAGCCTTAATTTTCTCAGCTTTAAAAATGAAGCCAAATAAATAATGAGGATGCAGGTTATTTTGCAAATTAAATGAAGTAATGTATACAATAGCATAGTACATAAAAAGGTCACCAGTCTCTTGGTGGCTTTGATAGTAGTAGTTGTAATGAAAATAGTAATACATTGTTTTATGGTGAAGAGAGATTTCTTTATCCAAAAGAATCCATGGTGCGTTGCAGCGTAACCAAGCTTTATAAATATTCCTAATTCTGGTATCAATCACATATACTGCACAGTGTCATTTGTGTAATGTGACTACAATTTTGTCTTCTGATTTTATGATTTAGTTTTTGTCTGAATATTTTATCTAAATATATAGGGGAGCAGCTGCTTAATCTACAGATTTACTAGAGCAGTTACCATGGAGTACAGGTGACACTTTCCTACATAAGTCTTTTATTGGAATGTTTAATTCCTTCCTCATCCCGTATTGTAGCCCCCCTAGAATTTTTAACTGCTCATTAAGTTTAAATTTGTACAGAGTACAAGAAAGATCTTTCTCAGTTGATTGAGCCAAGAATTTTTATCATAAGAGGCTACAGAGATGAGGCTACTGGGCTCTAGTGAGACTCTTTTACACAGGTAATTGGTGCCAAAACCAGGATTCAGTCTATATTTTCTTCTCTCCTTGCCTAGGGCTTTCTTTAGTATGTATCATTCTGTCTCTAATCAAGTACCTCTATGTAGTAAACCTGTATGATCATAAGAGTTGGTGTGGCTGAGGAGAGAACCAAGTCCTGTTAGAATATTTCGTGGAGTAATGATTTTTAAGGGTTTAACAGCTTTTAAGTAACAGTTTCTTGAAATATAATTCATATACCATACAGTTCACCCACTGAAATTGCACAATTGCATGACTTTTACTACAGTCACAAAGTTTTGCAACTATTACCACAATAAATTTTAGAACATTTTTATTACTCCAAAAAGAAACCTTACACATTTTAGCCATTACTGTGTAATCTCTCCATTCACCCCAGCCCTAAGCAACTCCTAACCTAGTTTATTATCTCCTTTATTATAGCCATCCTAGTGGGTATGACGAGGTACCTTACTTTGGGTTTGATTTGCATTTCCCTGATGCTTATTGGCCATTTGTAAAATGTGTCTTCTTTTGAGAAATATCTATTCATGTCCTTTGTCTATTTTTAATCGGTTTTCTTTTTAATATTAAGTTGTAATAGTTCTTTATTCTGTGTACAAGTCTCTGATATGATTCACAATTTTTTTTCTCATTCTCTGGGTTAACTTTCTTAGTGGTGCCCTTTGAAGCACAACGGTTTCTAATTTTGACTATGTCTACTTGATACATTTTTCTTTTGTTCCTTATGATTTCAGTGTCATATCTAAGAAATCATTGACTAAATCCAAGATGAGTAAGATTTACCCATATTTTCTTCTAAGAGTTTTATAGTTTCAGCTTTTACATTCAGATCTTTGATTCATTTTGAGTTAGTTTTTGTATGTGGTGTGAGGAAGGATCCAGCTTCATTCTTCTGTGTGTTGATAGTTACTTATTCCAGTACCATTTGTTAAAAAGACTATTCTTTTCTCCATTGAGTTGTCTTGGCAAAGAAATGATTCTTAAGCATCGCTTTTGAAGGACAGATGTAAATGGCACAAATGAAAGTATTCTAATTTGGCTTCTAGATAAATTATGTGAAGAGTGTGAGGTCAGTGTATTTAGGTCACAAAGTAGCTGACAGAAACCTTAAGTAATAGATGAGACTTCTGTCAAGAAGTTTGAATATGGAGTTAGAGAGTGAAGTTATAGTGGTAGATCAAGAAATGACCTCATGGTCTTGGGGCACCTGGCTGGCTCAGTCGGTGGAATGTGTGACTCTTGATCTCAGGGTTCTGAGTTCAAGCCCCACACTGGGTGTAGAGATTACTTAAAAAAGAAAAAAAGGGGGGGGAGAAACGACCTCATTTTCTCAACCTCTTCTGTTGAAATAAGTCATGAAATCTTCAGTTATGGTTGCATGTATAGAGAAACTTTGAAAGAAGTTTAAGTTGAAAAAACTGTTGTAAATTTATAAAATAAAGCCAATATGGAGAAAATAAAGGTAGTTAAAACAGGGCATGAGAAATATAATTTATAATTTTATTTTCTCTGAATGAACACAGAAGCACAGAAGTAGAAGCAATTAACTGAATGGTAAAGTAGTGAAAAGAATTAGTGAAGAGTCAGAATTCTCTTGGTGCTAATCCTTACCTACATTATATATGTAACCTTGAGTAAGTCACTTAACCTTCACAATAGTAGCTGACATTTACTGAGGCTGTACCATATTCAGAATTTTGTGTAAGCCTCAAACTTTTTTGTAACATGGAGATGCTATCTAATTAATTACTTTGAAAACTTTTGTAAAGGGCCATATGCAAAGAAGGGATTATGCTTGAAATTTGGAAATTATTCAGTGTGGTAGTAGTAGCAGCTGATAGTATGTGTGTTTGTACTCAGAACAGTTCTGCAAGGTGTGCTGTATTCTTACCTTGATGATGAAACTGATGTTTAGTGGTTATGAAAGTTGTACAATTAGTAATCAGTAAGTAGAACCGTGACTCTAATCCATGATTTATACCACCTTGACTTTTGCTTAAAAGATTGTAGATCCTGGTGGGTGGAGGAAGGGAAGGGAGGAGGGTAGGACCAGTGAGATTTAAATTATTAAACATATGAAAGGTTAAGATATAATTCCAAAAAGGTGATGAATCTTGAGATGGGTGATCTCAGAGGCGAGGTGGAACAGAGCCATATGTTAATAAGGTCAAAGGTATGTCCCATTTGATTATAAATCCCAGAAGAGCTAAATGTTATAAAGCACAGTCATATAATAGTTTATCCAGAGACAAAGGGAAGACAGAACACCAACCAGTTAAGTAATGAAGTCAAAATGGAAAGAAGAGGTAAGTACAAGAGGCCAGAATGATACTACAGCTTATAGAGATGCGTAGACTTTGCTTTAAACCATGAGGAGGTTACTTCATAGAATTAATTCTCCCATTCATACCCTTTGAAGACTCTTCTCACCCACCAATAAAATGCCTCTGGTTAATCTCCAAATGTTGTGGAATTAAGCACTCTTAAGTGCTCGTAGCTCTAATCTCTCTCTGCCCCCTGCACACTTCTTATCTTCCCCATGGTTGAGTTGAGAAACATTATTTGGGAATATAAGACAGACCAAAAAAGAGTACAAGAAAAGAACGGAACAATTTTTTGTTCCTTGATTTATGCTATGCCATTATCCTCTTGATGACAAGTACACAGTTCAGGCTTTAATTGTTACCCTGCTGCTACTCAGTTATCAAGCAGTAGACCTGCTACTCTTTGATGGAGTTGAGCTGTTGGAGATGTCATCAGCTGGCATAGGGGGAACAAAGGACTTTGAACTCTAATTCTGATTTGCAAACTTTCGATTTCTGCGTAGAAATTCATGGTGATTGGTGTCTCAGAATATAATCTGAGGTGGAAGTATGGACAGGAAAGACAACTAATACATATTGAGCTCATGCTCTCTGTGAGGGATTCTGAAGCACTTGAAGATGAAATAAAAGTATCAGAGATTACAAAGGCCTGAGTTGTTTTCATTTATACTGCTTTGCTTCTCAGAAATGACAGAGCTGGGATTCTGAAGAAAAGACAGTTGAGTTGAGAAACATGATTTTAGCAAAAGCTGATGCTGTGCTCATTTTGCCACCACATGTGCATTTAATAAATGATGGAGAGTAGGCAAAGAAGAAACTAAACATAGGATTGTTAAATTTAGTTTCCCCCTCTCTTATGTAGTGTTTAAGAGCAGAGAATCTGAAATTAGACTGCTTGGTTTTCCAGCATCTTTCCTCCTTTCATTACTTTATGCAGTAAAGTGATGCCAGACTTCTCACCCCTAATGAACACAGGCCACTGAACGTATTTGGTTTTACAAGTCATCTCAAAATTTTTTTTGGAAGTAAGATAGATTTTGAACTAGTTGGTATTGCAACAGAATGGTATAATAATATATGGAGATCTACTCCAGGCCTCAGTATTCTTAATTAATGGAGCACCTGAGCAGGGATGTACCTTTTGAAAACCAAGGAGCCAAATGTGAAAATTAAAAACTCTTTCTTTTGAAAAAGAAGTACAGTTGTGGAGTTGGATTGGTTTTTTTTGTTTTCCTGCCCTAAGACTTAGGAATCCTCGACCAATGGTTTCCAGGCTATGGGCTTAGAACCTTGGTGACAGTGGAACTGTTGTGAGTAGTCCAAATGTCTGGTGTGTATTTTTCAGAAAGTGTTATTAAAACTATAATTTCTGAGGTGTCTGAGTGGCGCAGTTGGTTAAACGTCACACTCTTGGTTTTGGCTCAGGTCTTGATCTCAGGGTCGTGGATCGAGCCCCTCATTGGCCCGTGGAGTCTGCTTAAGACTCTCTCTCCCTCTGTCCCTCCCCCCTGCACTTTCTCTCTCTTTAAAATAAATAAATAGGGGTGCCTGGGTGGCTCAGTCGTTAAGCGTCTGCCTTCGGCTCAGGTCATGGTCCCAGGGTCCTGGGATTGAGCCCCACATTGGGTTCCCTTCTAGGCAGGAAGCCTGCTTCTCCTTCTCCCATGCCCCCTGCTTGTGTTCCCTCTCTCCCTGTGTCTCTCTCTGTCAAATAAATAAAATCTTTAAAAGAATAAAAATTAAATAAAATCTTTAAAAGAAAACTATAATTTCTAATCATTTGGATAGATGTACATTTTTTTTAATTCTTAGAAGTGATATTTTTTAAAATTCCAGTATAATTAACGTGTAGTGTTATATTAGTTTCAGGTATACAATATAGTGAGTCAACAGCAGTTCTATACATTACTCAGTGCTCATCACAGTAAGTGTACTCTTAATCCCTTTATCTCTTTCACCCACCCCCCCACTAGCCTCCCCTCTGATAAGTAACAGTCTGTTCTCAAAGTTTGTTTTTTTTGTTGTCTCTTTTTCCTTTGTTTTGTTTCTTAAATTTTATATATATGAGTGAAATCATAATTGTCTTTCTCTGACTGACTTATTTCACTTAGGAAGTTTGTACATATTTTACTCTTTTAGTATCACTAGATATTGGATGATAATTAGGAAATTGAGGTAAATTTAGTAGGCATGATAATGGTATTGTAGTTATTTAGGCAAATGGCCTTAAATTTTGTATAGAGATGTGGAGTATTTTTGTATTTTGGTGTGGAGTATCATATGTAATTTATTTTAAGTGGTTTAGCGGTGTGTGTGTGTGTGTGTGTGTGTAAAGACAAAGCAAATATGGTAGAAAGTTAACAGCTATTGAATCTAGGTGGTGGATATATGGCTGTTCATTACAACATTCTTTTTTTCTGTATATTTAAAGTTTTTTGTAACTGAAAGTAAAAGAAAGGCTGCTCAGACTCTAAAAGAATGGTTATCATGGAGAGAATAAACTGGTGATTACTGGAGGAGAGGTGGGTGAGGAGATGGGTTAAGCAGGTCATAGGCATTAAGGAGGGCATTTGTTGTAATGATCACTGCGTGTTATATGTAAGTGATAAATCACTAAAGTCTACACCTGAAACTAATATTGCACTGTATGTTAACTAGCTAGAATTTAAATAAAAACTTGGAAGAAAAAAAATATGACAAAAGCCATGTGTTTCACTCCTAGGAGAAAACAAAAACAAAACAAAAAACCCAAAAGAATGGTTATCAGTAGTTGGGCCAACCTTCGTTTTTTAAAGGAGGAAAATTTTTATCACAGTGATTCAACTGCCTAGACTTAGTTTTACCCAACATTATACTACTAGCATAAGGGGATATGTAACTAAAGTGTGACAGCTGTGTGCTAAAATAAATGCTGCAGTCTTTTCTATCCTGAATGACTACAGCATAGCATTCTGGTAGGGGTTATAGACGTATCCTGCCAGTTATATCTAGAACTGCAGAGGAGTCCGTAGAATAGATAGTTTGGCATTTGTGCTAGTAGCTACCAGGTGAACACAGTGATTCTGAAGCATGTTACCTGCCCGCGCTTCCTTGTAAGACATCTGCATCCTCAGCCTAGATGACCTGGCAGGTTTCTGGATCATTTATATGATTAGAAAGACACATTCCCTACTCCCTTCCCTATTGAGTTGTATTAGAGCTAGCAGAAGAGGGTATAGAGTGAGTAAAACTCCCGTTGCTGCTCTGGCTGTAGTATACCACTTTCGAATTCTATAGGCAAGGGCAAGTCTTTGGCCCTACTCAGTCTTTGTTACCATTGCCAGAGGTTCCAAAAGCACCCTCAGGTAGTAGGCAGGCTTCTACCGTTTCCCATCTTTGAGTAGAATCACTACCAAACTACAACATGTGCCAAATAACCTGCTGTATTGTATTGTAGCAGATGATGGCTAGGGAAAGCAAAGAGATCATAGACAGCTCAGCTCTCCTTAGAATCTTGATTGATGAGATCCTTACTTAAGATGTAACAGAAGCTAGCCTGGTCATTAGGTTTCTTACACATGTTCACATCCAATTGCTCTCATTTGTATAGTTTTGAAATGTACCTAATCCTTCATAGCCCCTGGTTCTCTTAGCTGTTTTTTTCTTATTTGTTTTAAAGAGAGAGGTGTGTGTGCATGCTCATGCAGGTGGGAGGTATTGGGAGGGTTTCAAAGGAAGAGGGAGGAAGGAGAGAGAATCTTAAGCAGGCTCCAGGCCCGGCTCAGAGCCTGACATGGGGCTTGATCTCACAACCCTTAGACCATGACCTGAGCTGAAATCGAGAGTCGGATGCTTAACCACCTGAGCCACCCAGGTGCCCCCCTCTTAGCCTTCTTAAACAGTTTTTATTGTATGTGTGTGTATTTGGCTAATGTATTGTCAGAATGTTATTTTTTCGGGATGCCCGGGTGGCTCAGTTGGTTAAGTGTCTGCCTTTGGCTCAGGTCATGATCCCAGGGTCCTGGGATCAAGGCCCACATTGGGCTCTCTGCTCAGCGGGGAGCCTTCTTCTCCCTCTGTCTGCTGTTCCCCCTGCTTGTGCTCGCTCACGTGCTCTCTCTCTCTCTCTCTCTCTCTGACAAATAAAATCTTTTTTATTTTTATTTTATTTTTTTTAAAGATTTTATTTATTTATTTGAGAGAGAGAGAATGAGAGATAGAGAGCACGAGAGGGAAGAAGGTCAGAGGGAGAAGCAGACTCCCCGCTAAGCAGGGAGCCTGACGTGGGACTCGATCCCAGGACTCCAGGATCATGACCTGAGTCGAAGGCAGTCACTTAACCAACTGAGCCACGCAGGCGCCCCAGTAAAATCTTTTAAAAAAAAAATATTCTTTTTCACTAAACACTTGAGTGTTCATGTAACTGGTTACACGGTAATGTAATTGGTATATATGTTCTCATAATTTTTTTCTTTTTCTGCATGTCATATTATAAATATTTCAAACAAACAAATAGAATAACATAATAAATACCCAAGGACCATTACCAGGCTTTTTCAAACTTCTAATTTTGCTGTATTTGCTTCAGATAAAGTTTAATTTGTGTGTACCACTCCTCAATCCATTCCCCCTTCTTTGAACATAACTACTGTTCTGAATTTAGTATTATTCATGAACATATGTTTATGTAATTTTATTGCATATACATGTATTCATAAATAATACACAGGATTCTATAACTTCTTTTTTCGCTCAGTGTCATCCTTTTGAGATTTACTCACATTGATACATACAGTTCTATTTTAATTGTTATACAGTATTTTTTGGGTGAATATACCACAATTTAGATTGATTCTTCTGTTAATAGATATAAAGGGTGTTTCCATTATTTCGTTGTTTCATGAACAAGTGCTGCAATGAATAGTCTTCAAAATGTCTCTCTGCACACATGTACAAGAGAGTTTCTCTAGTATATATACCTAGAAACGGAATTATTGGGTTGTGCAGTATATTCATGTTTAACTAGACATGGCCAAATTGCTACCCAGATGACTGTACCAATTTAAACTCCCATCAACAGTGTCTTAAAGTTCCCATTACCCCACATCTTTACAGACACTTGAAATTTTTGCCTGTGTGTGGGTATGAAATGGTATCTATACAGCTAGCTAGCATCTTCCTGGTAATTTGCTTATGTTGGGCAAAGCTTATGAAAAGACAATGGAGCTGATTGACATCCCACATTTTTCCCTCAGGAAATATCATTGCTTTATATGTAGTTCAGTAGGCTATTCTGAATGAAATGCTGCTTGCTGGTAAAATACGTTTGTTTTTAAGAGTTTAAAGAACCTTTTAGGAATTTTATACAAGAATAACTTTGAGGAAAAGATTTTCTCATAAGATGTTTTTACTTTCCAAATTTATCCTTGTCATTCCAATTTCCTCCCATGATTCTCTTAGTTCTTCTGACTGATGATCAGCAAGGGCATGAAAGAATGAGATGTCGGTCCTTTACTGACAAATTACATCTGACAGCAGAATAAATCCACTTCTAAGTAACAAGTGTTCAGTTTTTCATTGCTATCATTTTGATTATTCCAGTAATGAAACTGAATCTATTTCTTAGGAACCAAATTAAGAAAGCCTAGAATATTCCACTACTGAATTGGTAGCAGCTATCTGATAATTATCTGGTGACTTTTCTAGAGAAAATGTGTAAAGAATGTGTTATTTCATATGCATTGCACTTACATGATTGGTTCTTGAGTTGGATTGTGTACCAAACATCTGTTGCTATGCAACAGACCCCCTCAAAAGTTAGTAGCTTAAGATTCTGATTCTGAGTAAGATGGAGCAGGTACACTTCACTCAGTTTCTCCCACTGAATGCAGTTTTGAAAACGTGGCATAGAGCAGCTATTTGAGAATTCTGAAAGGTAGATTGTAATAGGCAGACTAGGAAAGAAAAACAGATCTTGGAGTACTATAGAACTAACTAAGGTTGAACTCAGATTTTTCCCATTCTGGTATCCTCAGGCCTGAATCCAGCACAGCATAAAACACAGAAGTGGACATCAATGTTAATAGAGCGAACTCCAGGAGAAACCATCAGTTCAGGTGCAGGGAATAAGAAAGTGATATTCTAATACTCAGAGAAAGTACAGAAACCTTTTGTTGTCCTTTTTTTGTTTTCTCTCTTCTCTTGTGCCATGAACCTCAAGAAATTCTGTGGTGGCAGCAGATTAGGGTCTGACAGGAGCCTAAAGCCGTGGGGGCAGGGAACCTTTCTCTCTGATCAGTGGAGCCTTAGTGCCAAAAAGGTAGAATGTCCCCATTTCTTCTTTTTTTTCTCTCTCCCTCAGTTGCTTGGCTCCAGACACAGGCATTGTTTAAGTGGTGTGACAGTGAAGTAAATAAAGCCCAAGCTTTCTGGCTATATGACAGGAAAGGGGAACCCTCAACCAGAAAATACTGGGGAGATTTTTAAAGGGAGAAGCTGGGGAAATAAACTCTTTAATAAAATTTTATTATGAACTCCTGGGCTTACTTATGTACATGTAGAAATTCAACCCTAAGCAACATATCTGCTCTCTGAAAAATGAAGTATGGGTTAGACCACTGCTTAGGTACCAGATTGGCAACGTGGTGGTACACATATGGGACAGATCCAAATAGCACTGCAAAGACTTTAAAAACTTAACTGAATTGAAACCACAATCCACAGAAGGCTGGTCAGAAACTGTGGCCTGAAGAAAACTGGGTTGATTGCCTACTAAAAGAAAAATATCAGTATTCTCCATAGAATTTTAAGATGACCTAGATAGAATCATAATAATGTCCAAACAGTCCAGGATACAATAAAAAATTGCTTGGCATTTGAAAAAAATAGGAAAATCAATTCACATGGAAAAAGTCAGTCAAAAGAGGCCAATGCCAAAAAGACAGATATAGTGCTGACCAAAACTGTAAAACGGCAGTTCTTAAAATGTTCCGGCAAGTAAGGACAAACATTCTTGAAATGAATAGAAAAATAGAAAGTCTCAACAAAGAAATAAAAGAGGTGTAAAGGATCAAATGGGCATTTTAGAACTGGAAAATACAGTAAATGAAAAAAATAATCCCTAGATGGGATCAATAGCAAAATCAAAATGACAGGGAAAAGAGTCAGTAAACATGAAAATAAATAAGTAGAAATTATCCAGTGGGTTGGGGGAGTATTGAGAAAAAAAGTGAAGAGAAACTTAGGGACTTGTGGGACAATGACAGAGGTCTAACGTTCATGTCATCAGAGTTCCAACAGGAGAGGTGAAGGAGTGGTACAAAAAATTTATTTGAAGAAATACTGCTTAGAAACTTCCCAAATTTGGCAAATAACCTAAACCTATAGATTCAAGATTCAAACCTATAGATTCAAGAAATCCTAAAAAGGATAAAGACAAACCCACACCCAAACACTTAATAACTAAAACTATCATGATACCAAAACTAAAGACAAGAGAAAATCTTGAAAGCAAAGAAAAATGATGTAGTACTTACAGGGAAACAACTATTCAGGTGACTACGTATTTCTCATCAGAAATCTTGGATGACAGAAAGTAGTAGAGTTACATTTTAAAGTGCTGGTGGCAGAGGTATCAACTTAGGGTTTTATGTCTAGCAAAAGTATCCCTCAGGGATGAGGGAAAAATAAGGACATTCTCAAAGGAAGGAAAACTAAAAGAATTTGCAGCTACTAGATCCTGCTGTAAAAGAATTGCTAAAGAAAGTTCTTAGAAGGAAATTTGGGGGCGCCTGGGTGGCTCAGATAGTTAACCGTCTGCCTTCGGCTCAGGTCATGATCCCAGGTTCCTGGGATCAAGTCCCACGTTGCGGAGCCTGCTTCTCCCTCTGCCTCTCTCTCTCTCTCTCTCTCTCTCTCTCTCTCTCTCTCTCTCTGACTCTCATGAATAAATAAAACATTAAAAAAAAAAAGACAAGGAAATTTGGAACTTCAAGAATGAAGGAAGAGCAACAGAAATGGTTAATATCTCAGTACTATTTCTACTTGAATTCTTCAATTAACAGTAGAAAGCAAAGAATTATAACATCAATAATAGGATTTTCAATATATATAAATGTATAATATATATGAAGAGAGGGTAAAAGAATCTAAAATGGTAATAATGATAAGGTTTGTACTTTCACTTGAAGTGGTAAAATACCGATTTTAAGTAGTCTTTGAAAAGTTTCACATGTATATTGTGATCCTTAGAGCAACCACAAAAAAACAAAACCTGACCCCCAGAATTGTAGTAAAAAACACAGTAAATTAAAATGAAATACTAAGAACTGTTCAGATAACCCAGAAGAGGGCAGGAAGGGAGGGAAAAAAATGGAATGAAAAACAGGACAGACAAAGCAATAAAATTAGAGACCTGAATTCAAACATATTGGTAATTTACATTAAATATAAATGATGTAAACATGCAGTTTACATGTATGTAAAGTAAATGGCAGTTTATCAGAGTGGATTTTTTAAAAAGATTTATTTATTTATTTTAGAAAGAGATTTGAGCAGTGGGAGGGGCAGAGGGGGAGGGAGAGAGAGAAAATCTCAAGCAGATTATGTGCTGAGTGTGGAGCCCCAAGGCAGAGCTCAATCCCACAACCCTGAGTCATGACCTGAGCCAAAACCAAGAGGTGACAGCTCAAACAACTGAGCCACCCAGGTGCCCCCAGAGTGGATTTAGGAAAAAAACAAAACCAACCAAAAAAACTCTGATTATCTCCTGCTTATTAAAAAAATTCACTTCAAATATAATGATGTAAATAAGTTACAAGAAAAAGGACAGGGGTGCCTGGGTGGCTCAGTTGGCTAAGTGGCTGCCTTCGGCTTGGATCATGATCCCAGAGTCCTGGGATTGAGCCCCCCACCAGGCTCCCTGCTCAGCACGGAGCCTGCTTCTCCCTTTCCCACTCCCCCTACTTGTGTTCCCTCTCTTGTTCTCTCTGTCAAATAAATAAAATCTTTAAAAAAGAAAAGAAAGAGGACAGAAAAAGGTATACTTTGGGCACTTGGGTGGCTCAGTCAGTTGAGCAGCTAACTCTTGGTTTCAGCTGGGGTCGTGATCTCCGAGTCCTGGGATGAGCCCTGCATTGGGCTCCACACTCAGACAGGAAGTCTCTTGTGGATTCTCTCTCTCTCTCTCCCCTTCTCCCTCTCCCCCTTCACCTGCCCCTGCTCCTGCACTTGCTCGCTTGCTCTGTCTCTTTCTTCTCTTTTTGTCTCTAAAATAAATACATCTTTTTTTATATAAAGATTTTATTTGTTTATTTGATAGAGATAGAGAGAGGGAGAGCACAAGCAAGGGGAGCAGCAGGCAGAGGGAGAGGGAGAAGCAGGCTCCCTGCTGAGGAAGGAGGCCGACGTGGGGCTCGATCCCAGGACCCTGGGATCATGACCCGAGCCGAAGGCAGCCGCTTAACTGACTGAGCCCGCAGGCGCCCCTAAAATGAATAAATCTTAAAAAAAAAATTGAGTGTAAACTTTAGAGCAAGAAAAATTACTAGAAATAAAGATAATACATAAGGATAAAAAATAGTTCACCAAGAAAACATAACAGCCCTAAAACTGTATATGTACATATTGGAAGAAAAAAATGGATAGAACTGAAAAGGGAGATAAATCCACAATTACAGTTAGAGCCTTCAGCACTCCTCTCTAGGTGATCTATAGAACCTAGTAGGCAGAAAATCAGCAAGGATAAAGAAGAACTAGGCGTGCCTGGGTGGCTCAGTCATTAAGTGTCTGCCTTCAGCTCAGGTCATGATCTCAGGGTCCTGGGACTGAGGCCTGCGTCAGGCTCCTTCCTCAGCAGGGGGAGTCTGGTTCTTTCCCACCCCTTCCCCCTGCTCGCTCTCTCTTCCTCTCTCTCTCAAATAAATAAATAAAATCTAAAAAAGAAAAAAATAAAAAGAACTAAGTAGCACCTTCCACCATTTGTTGATGTGTCTAGAACACTTTAAACAATAGCAGAATACATATTTTTTCAAATGCCCAGATACCAATCAAGATAGGCCCTATTGTGTATGATAAAACTAACCTGAAATAAATTTAAAAGAATTGAAATAAGGTATGTTCTCTGACCATAGGAGAGTTAGACTAGGAAACAATAACAAAGATAACAGGAAAATATCTAAACATTTAGATATGAAACAACACACTTCTAAATCATCCATGGGTCAAAGAGAAAGTCTCAAAGGAAATTGGAAAATATTTTGAGCTGAGAGAAAATGAAAACATAAAAAATACATCACAAAAATTTGGGGGAGGGGTGCCTGGTGGCACAGTTGGTTAAGTGTCTTACTCTTGGTTTAGGCTCAGGTTGTGATCTCGGGGGTGTGAGAACGAACCCTGCATCAGATTTGCACTGAATGCAGAGTCTGCTTGGGTTTTTCTCTCCCTCTCCCCTTCCCCACTGCATGCATGTGCTCTCTCTTTCTCTCTCTAAAATAAATAAATAAATCTTTAAAAAAAAATGGGTGGATGCAGCTAATGTAGTAGAGGGTAATTTATAACATTAAATGCTTCTATAAGAAAAAAGGTATCAAATCAACAATCTAAGCACCAACCTTAACAAACTAGAAGAAGTGTAAAAATAATAAACCCAAAGCAAGCAGAAGGAAGGAGATAATAAAAATAAGAGCAGAAACCAGTGAAATTTAAAACAGTAGAGCAAAACTGAAAACAAAAGCTGGTTTGTAGAAGGGATTAAGAAAATTGATAAATCTCTAGGTGCCTGGGTGACTTACTCAGTTAAGCATCTGCCTTTGGCTCAGGTCGGGGTCTCAGGCTCCCTGCTCAGCAGGAAGCCTGCTTCTCCCTCTCCCCCCTGCTCGTGCACTCTCTCTCTCAAATAAATAAAATCTTAAAAAAAATAAAAATAAAATTGATAAATCTCTAGCAAGATGATGGCAGACATGAAGTACTGATGTGCAGAATGAAAGAGAGATAGATATCACTATAAACCCACAGACATTAAAAAGATTATAAGGAACTGCTATAAACAACTCTAAATACATAAATCAGCAACTTAATGGAGGAGACCAAATTCTCAAACAGTGAACTACCAAAACTCACCTAAGTTGAAAAGATAGCCTGAGTAGTTCTATAGCTATTAAGAAATGAAATTTGTAGTTCAAAACATTCTGAAGAAGAAATTACATAGAGTCACTGGCAAATTCTACCCCACATTTATAGAAATATACCAACTCTGTGATTTCTTACAGAAAATAAAAGGGAAAGGGACTCCATTTTAGGAGGCCAGCATTACTCTGATATCAAAACCAGACAAAAGCTGTACAAGAAAACAAAACAGACCAATATGTCTCATAAACATAGATGTACTAACAAATTGAACATGGCAATGTATATAAAGAATAATATATCATGACCCAGTGTAATTTATATCAGGAATGCAGTCCTAGTTTAGTATTTGAAAATCAAATGATACAATTCACGATATTGACAACCCAAATAATCAAAACCATTTATCAATTGATACAGGAGAAACATTTGACAAAACTTAATAACCATTCATTATTTAAAACTCTCAGCAAACTAGGAGTAGAAGGAAATTTCTTCAACTGATAAAAGGCATCTAACAAAAAAAATTTTAAACTGTAACAACATCATACTTATTGGTGTAAGCCTGAATCTTTTCATTTTAAGATTGGGAAGAAGTCAGGGATGCCCTCTCTGACCACTCCTATTTAACATTGTACTTGAAGTGCTAGCCAATACAATAAGGCAAGAAAAAGAAATAAAAGGCATACAGATGGAGAAGGAAGAAATAAAACTGCCTCTACTCACAGCTACATGACTGCCTATATAGAAAATCTCAAGGAATCCAGAAAAAACTCCTAGAACTAATAAATGAGTTTAGCAAGATCTAAAGATAACAGTGCCAACCCACACAAAACAATTGAGCTTTTATATGCTTGCAATGAACAATTGGGGGAAAGGATTTACTATTTATAAAGGCAGCAAGAGAAAAATAGTTAAGTATAAGAATAAAAATCATATTGAAGGATCTGTATGCTGAAATTGTAAAAACACTAATGAAAGAAATTAAAGATATAAAAAAACAGATATATTCAGGAATTGGAAGACTTAGCATTCTAAAACTGTCATTTCTTTCCAGTAGTTTTATAGATTTATACAATTCCAGTAAAAAAATCTTAGCAAGATTTTTTTTTTTGTAATTATAGACAAGCTTATTCTCAAATTTATATGGAAAGGCAGAGGAACTAGAATAGCCAAACCAATTTTAGAAAAGAAGGATAAAGCTGAGTGAATTATCCAACCCAGTTTCAAGACTTATCATAAAGCTACAGTAATCAAGATGGTATCATATTGGCCGAAGCATAGATAGATTGCTGGGACAGAATAGGAAGTCCAAAAATAGAACCACACAAATATCTCCTATTCATTTTTCATTAAAATGCAAAGATAATTCAATGGAAAATGGATAATGTTTAAAAAAAAAGATTTTGGACAAATTTGATATCCATATGCAAAAATATGAACCTCTACGTAGATCTCACACTTGATATAAAAATTAATACAAAATAGTTCAGAAATCTATATGTAAAACATAAAACCTTCAGAGGAATACATAGAAAATCTTTGACCTGGGATGAGGCAAAATGTTTTTAGGTATGACACCTTAAGCACAATTCATAACATTAAAAAAATGATAAAAAGGAATTCATCAAAATTAAAAAAAAATTTTTTTTTAATGATGATAAACGCTATTAAGAGAGTGTGAAAGCATGCTACAGCCTGGGAGAAAATTTTGCAGATCACTTATCTGACAAAGGCCATATATTCAGAGTATATTTTTAAAACTGTCAAAACTGACCAGGAAAGAAACAACCCATTTGAAAAATGGTTGAATTTGAATGTCTTAAATAGTCTGTTTACCGAAGAGGATGTACGGTGGTAAATAAATGAAAAATATTTAGCATTATTAACCATTAGGGAAATGCAAATTAAAACCAGGATGAGATACTACTAGTCTAATGGCACAAATGAAAACTGACCATTTCAGATACTGACAAGGATACAGACAACAACCCTAAAGCATTGTTTATGGGAAAGGAAAATGGCACAACTACTCTGGAAACAGTTTGGTGATTTTCTTTTTAAGTTAAATGTACACTTAACATGTGACCCAACAAATCCATTCCCAGCTTTTTAACCTATAGAAGTGAAAACTTACATTTCCACAAAATTCTTCATACCATTGTTTAGAGCAATTCTATTCATAATTGCCAAGAAGTAGAAACTATCCAAATGTCCTTCAGCAAGTGAATGGATAAACTGTGGTATATCCATATAGTGCACTACTATTCAACATAAATGAATCATTGATACGTACAATATCCTGGATGCATGAGTCTCAAGAGACGTGCTAAGTAAAAGAAATCATCTCAAAAGTTACATGATTCTGTTTATGTCACATTCTCAAAAAAGACAAAATCATGGTGAAAAGAATGGATTATACATTAGTGGTGGGGTTAAGTGTGACTACACAAGGGAGTGAGTGATTTATTGTGTATAATTGACATACAGTGTTATATTAGTTTCAGGTATACAGCATATTGATTCAACAATTCTTTACTCATTGCTCACTGTGATAAGTGCAGTCACCATTTGTTACTCTACAATTATTACAGTATCATTGACTATATTTCCTATGCTGTACTTTTCATCTCCATGACTTGTTTATTTTATAACTGGAAGTTTGTACTCCTTAATCTGTTTCACCCTTACTCCCACTACTTCCCCTCTGGCAACCACCAGTTTGTTCTCTAAGAGAGAACTCTTTAAGAGTCTGTTTGGGTTTTTTTTATTATTATTCATTTTGTTTTTTACATTCCACATGTAAGTGAAATCGTATGATATTTGTCTTTGTCTGGTTTATTTCACTTAGCAAATTTCCCTCTAGGTCCATCCTTGTCACAAATGGCAAGATTTTGTTCTTTTTTTATGGTAAATATTCCACTTTATTTATGTACCATATCTTCTTTATCCATTCATTGATCAATTAACACTTGGATGGCTTCCCTATGTTGGCTATTGTCAGTAATGCTGCAGTAGACATAGGTGTACATATATCTGTTTGAATTAGTGTTTTTGTTTTCTTTGGGTAAATACCCAGTAGTGGAATTACTGGATCATATGGTAATTCTTTTTTTTTTTTTAAGATTTTTATTTATTTATTGGGGGGTGGGGGCAGAGGAGCAGAGGGAGAGGGACAAGCGGACTTTGCACTGAGTGCAGAGCCTGACACGGCTTGATCTCACAGCCCTGAGATCACCACCTGAGCCAAAATCAAGAGTCAGACGCTCATCCAAAGGAGCCACCCAGGCACCTCCGTAATTCTATTTATAATACTGTTTTCCACAGTGGTTATACCAGTTTACACACTGCTCCCCTTCCCCCCCCCACTGAATGAAGGTTCCCTTTTCTCCACATCCTCACCAGCCCTTGTTCCTTGTTTTTCATTACTAGCCATTCTGACTGTTGTGAGGTGGTATTTCACTGTGGGTTTGATTTGCTTTCCCCAGTGATTAGTAATGTTGAACATTTTTCACAAGGGAGTCTTTTAGAGCAATGGAACTGCGCTTTATCCTGATTATGCTGATAGTCATGTGAATCTATGCATGTTCTAAAATTCATAGAACTGGTGCACCTGGCTGGCTCAGTTGTTAAGTGTCTGCCTTCAGCTCAGGTCATGATCCCAGGATCATGAGATCGAACCCCACATCAGGCTCCCTGCTCATCAGGAAGCCTGCTTCTCCCTCTCCCACTCCCCCTGCACGTGTTCCCTCTCTCGCTGTCTTTGTCTGTCTGTCAGATAAATAAAATCTAAAAAAAAAAAAAATTACCTGTCTAATAAGTTAATTTTGTAGTGCTAATTTAAAACATTTTTTAAAAACTTAATGGCATAAAGTGACAACTTATATGTCATGATTCTGTGGACTGATCAGGTGGTTCTTCTGCTTTTCTTTGTGTTGGCTGGGATATTGGGATGCCCAGAAGGTCTAAATGGCCTCACTCACATGGCTAGCAATATGTATTAGCCATTGACTCAGAATTTAGCTATGACTCTTGGCCAAGAACGTTGATTCTTCCACTCTTAGTACTCTTCTGCATGGCTGGTTGGGCTTTTTTGCAGCATGGCCAGTGGGTTCCATGGAGTGTTCAAAAGAACAATCTCCAATTTCCAAGCACTTATCAGGTCTCTGCATCATGCTTGCTAAAACCCCATTTGCTATAGTTAGTCCTGTGACCAAACCCAGAGTCAGTGTGGGAAGGTACAGGGAATGAATACGAGGAGTGCTGGCTCTTTAGGGGCCTCCAAATTAATGTCTTTCACAGATGGTCAGTGCTTTTTGTTTTATTTATTTTTCTTAAAACAGCTTTCCTTCCAGATTATCCATATTCCTTCAACAAAAACATTAAGAGACTCCAGTATCTAAGAGGGAGTAATTGAAGAAGATTGCCTGTTATTTGAAAAAAATGTAAACTGTGATTGTTTGAAGCATGTTGAAACTGTGTTGTTTTCCTGTAAGTGTCGATGATTATAGACCCACATCTTTTTTTAAAGATTTTATTTATTTATTTATTTATTTATTTATTTATTTATTTATTTGAGAGAGCATGAGCTGGAGGGAGGGGCAGAAGCAGAGGGAGAAGCAGACTCCCTGCTGAGCAGGGAGCCTAATATGGGGCTCCATCCCAGGACCCCGAGATCATGACTTGGGCTGAAGGCAGCCGCTTAACCGACTAAGCCACCCAGGTGCCCTGTAGACCCACATCTTGACAGAGATTTGAGTTAATTCTTTGTGTACCTGATTACTTTCCCCCATAACTCTATCATTAATTGGCTCTCAGTATAGGGAATGGGGTTCCAAAAGCACTTACATGAAACATGATGTGAGTGGATCTTAAAATTTCTCATCAAAAGGAAAAATTTTTGTAACCATACATGGTTATGGATGTTAACTAAACTTACTGTGGTAATCATTTTGCAATATACACATGTATCAGATCATTTTGTTATACACCTAAAACTAATACAATGTTATATGTATCGATTATATCTCAGTTATAAAAACACAAAAGAGCTCACAGCACTGCAGACAACCTTGGGATTAATTTTGGGAATAGAAAGGAACCTTTTTTTATTATTATTATTGTGTTAATCACCATACATTACATCATTAGTTTTTGATGTAGTGTTCCATGATTCATTATTTGCATATTAACACCCAGTGCTCCATGCAGAACATGCCCTCTTTAATACCCATCACCAGGCTAACCCATCCTCCCACCCTCAGTTTGTTTTTCAGAGTCCATCGTCTCTCATGGTTCATCTCCCCCTCTGATTTCCTCCCCCTTCATTCTTCCCCTCCTGCTATATTCTTCTTCTTCTTCTTCTTCTTCTTCTTCTTCTTCTTTTGTTAACATATAATGTATTATTTGTTTCAGAGGTACAGATCTGTGATTCAACAGTCTTGCACAATTCACAGTGCTCACCATGGCACATACCCTCCCCAATATCTATCACCCAGCCACCCCATCCCTCCCACATCCCACCACTCCGGCAACCCTCAGTTTGTTTCCTGAGATTAAGAATTCCTCATATCAGTGGGGTCATATGATACATGTCTTTCTCTGATTGACTTATTTCGCTCAGCATAACACTCTCCAGTTCCATCCACGTTGTTGCAAACGGCAAGATTTCATTCAGAAAGGAACCTTCTTGAACATATAGTCAGAGAGCATCCAAAGAAGTAATTTGTCTAAAAAAACACCTCCACAGAGGTTTTATATATTGAAGATATAATGCAGGAATACTAAACCAGAAACAGCCTGCAAAATGAGTACCTTGCAGAAATTGAGGGTGTTTTTGTTTTTTGCTCATTTCCTTATTCCATTGTTTTTAAGCAGTGCTAAACACAAGAAACCAGATGACTATAGAATGAATGCATGAAGTAGGAAAAAGATGGTATGAGGACAGCAGCATGGTATAGTAGAAAGAACCTAAATGGAGAAATAGAAGAGATGGATTCTAAATTTGATCTGGCCACTACTACATCCTTTACTTCTTTCAGTACCTTGGCTTTCATACTACAAACGAAGTGTTTGATCTGAATAGTGCTTCTTAACATCCCTAGAAGGCTCTAGAGACCAGGATCTCTGATGGAGATGTAGATTTGAAAAAAGAAGAGTCAGTATAATTCTTGTTTCCACAATATAAATTACAGAAAGCAGGGACACCTGGGTGGCTCAGTCGGTTAAGCGGCTGCCTTCGGCTCAGGTCATGGTCCTGGAGCCCCAGGATCGAGTCTCACATCAGGCTCCCTGCTCAGTGGGGAGTCTGCTTCTCCCTCTGACCCTCCCCCCTCTTATATGCTCTCTCTCTCTCTCTCATTCTCTCTCTTTCAAATAAATAAAAAAAATCTTAAAAAAAAAAAAAAAAAAGAACCGGGTCTCCACTGGGATCAAGTCCCACATTGGCTCCCTGCTCAGCCAGAAACCTGCTTCTCCCTCTGCCTGCCTCTCCCCCTGCTTGTGCGCTCGCTCTCTGTCTCTCTCTCTCTGTCTGACAAATAAATAAATAAAATCTTTTTTAAAAATTACAGAAAGCAAAACAATTAAAGATTCTAGGCTGGGGAGAGTATATAGAATATATAGAATGAGAAGGTATTGAAGAGGGGTGTGAGTTTTTACAAAGTATTGAGAAATATTGTAGTCTAGAAAATACAGAGGATCTCTAATGTCAGTAGCAAGCAAGACTTGATCGTCTTACTCATTTTTTCATCCCTAAATGCCAGACAGGGCCTGACACATGGTAATACTTATTTAATAAATTAATACAGGATCCCTCCTTCCTCTTAGAAAATTTTGTTTTGGACTTTGGAGAGAGTAATTTAGGGGTGTAACAGTTTCATCCCTTTGTTAGTCACACATTTCCTCTGTAGTTGAGGTATAAATGATGCCTTCCTTCTGTCCCCCTACTAATGCCTATTCATTTTTGGCCTAAAGTCTGTAGCTATATAGTGCTGTGTCTGTACACGTTTATATAACTTATCAGATGCTCCCTTCTGTTCCTATTCTGGCTCATAGAAGGAACTAAAAAACATTAGTTCATGTCTCCTAGCTTCGCAGTGGACTGGAACTCCATACACCAAAGAAATGTCTTATTGCTCTCTCAAACGTATTTTATGTTGGCCTTGTGTTAGGATCATAAGAGAAGCTCAGAACTCAGAAATAAAATACAGTTATTCCTTTTCAATTGATAATAATGACCTGTCTGGGCACTATTCCCTGTATAGCCTACAACAGGAATCAAAATTTCCTTTGACAGTCTAGATACCAACACAAAAATTCATGTTCAAAGTAAATTATTCTTTCAGAAGTCCCTGTAAAATGATCTAAAGCAAAATTTATTAATACGGGAAACTACATATCCAGTATTTAAAAACTACCTCTTTTGAAACTACCCAGTAATAGTTTTTCCTATTTGGTGATATTTTTGTTTCCTAGACTTAATAAGATGTTGAATTACATCTTTAAGTAAAATTCTTAATGAATGGAAAAATTGTATTAGAAATTATAAGATCACCTATTAGGTGTTTGGGTATAAGTATAGATCCAAAAAACCTTGATTAGAAATTGGAAATCTGTAAATAATCAAATTATGTATATCTCCTTTTTAAACCCAATATTGGTGAACTAATACTTATAAAATTAAAACTAGTCTCTTATAAGTGAAAAGCCTTTCCTTTATTTATTTCCTCCTTCCCACCCCACTTCCATTATGTATTTAATACCTGTTTTTTGCTCCCTCAGTGGATATCAGATAACATGTCATAGGTATTTGACCTCAGCTGTCTTGTGTGGACTATTGTAATAGCCTCCTAAGTACTCTCCTGTCCCCCGGCCTTCACTTAATTCCAGCATTGTCTGTTCCTTACTCAGAGTGATCTTGTTAAAACCTAAAAGTTTTCCTAACTCTGCTCAAGACTCCCATTGACTTCCTTACAGTAGCCTACAGTGTCACAGTCCGACCCAGCTTTCATCCACCAAGCCTCTCTGTCCTCATTTTCTGTTTTCCCTCCCTTAGTCACTCATCCTCCTTGACATTCTTTGTGCACACCAAATCCATTCGTGTCTCAAGGCCTTTGAACTTGGGATCTCTCCCTGGGGTACCTTTCCCCAGATATCTGCATGCTTTCATTCAGATCTCTGATCAGATGTTATTTTATCAGAGAGGCCCCATCATCTTCTGTCCTCTTTATTCTGCTTTATTTTTCCTCATAGCACTCATCACCAATGGATATATATTTATTTATATTTGTTTATTGGCTTTCTTCCCCAGCTAGCATGTAGGCAGAATATGTTTGTTCTTTGATGCTTCTCCAGAACAGTGCCTCAAATATTTGAATGAACAGCTCAGCTTAAGTTCTACCTCTTTCTTGGAAGCTTTTCTCCAACCTATAGTGACTCACTTTTCTCCCATTTTCTGAACAGCATTGTGGGTGCTCATGTTCTATCTCTACTGATTCCTTAAAGATGGAATTCTTATTGTAATCATAACTACGTAATAGGTAAGAGTGTGGAGTGATAATTGTACAGTGTGGTTTAAATCCCAGCCATTTAACTCTGAGCAGGTTGTTAACCTTCCTGCTTTTGCATTTCTATTCCTGTAAAATGGCCGTAATGGGTAGTTCAGTGCATGGAACACAGAGGAGATAGAATGGGAAAAGCAGGCAGAGACCTGATCATCAAGATCATTACGTGACATACCTGGGTGTTTGGACTTTTTCATGTAAGTAAGAGAGAGCTTTGAGAGACTTTTTTTTTTAAGTGGTAGTATGGCATAGGGTAAATTTTCAACTTATTTAAAATTTTAACTTCATGGGGCACCTGGCTGGGTCAGTCAATAGAGCATGTGACTCTTGATCTCAGGATTGTGAGTTCAAGCCCCACGTTGGGCATGGAGCCTACTTAAAAAAAATTAAATTCTAACTTCATTTACTCTGTGCTAGTACTGAACTGTTGAAAAACTTAATTTACCTTGTGGTGGTGCTTTCATACTGTTGTTTTGTCTCTGTGTCCTGTGTTTACTGCCGTTTCCTGGCTAAATTGTATTTATTAAACGATTGGGTCACTTCTGGTCTGGAGTAGAACTTTCATAATGTAAGGGAGACCACAAAATTTAAAGGATTATATGTGCATTTTTTGTGCATTATATGTGCATTATATGTGCATATTTTCTCTTGACAGAAATACCATGTTCTGGATCCTTTTCCTGAATAAGACTTTTTTAGTGTTCCCCTTATTTCAGGGAAGAATTTCTAACCATTCTAACCAATTGTATAGATTCTTGGTTACCTAAAAAACAGTAATGTGCATTAGGTCTGTAGCAACCTTTGCCTTCTGGGTATGTGTGAGAAATGAGGTTATTTACCCTTTTTTTTTTTTTTTTTGACAGAGCGACAGAACACAAACGGGGCGTGGGAGAGGGAGAAGCAGGCCTCCCGCCGACCAGGGAAGCAGGGAGTCTGATGGGGGGCTCGATGCGGGGCTTGATCCTAGGACCCTGGGATCATGACCTGAGCCGAAGGCAGATGCTTCAGGACTGAGCCACCCAGGCGCCCCGAGGTTATTTACCTCATCTTCAGTTCTGGCATATATCCATTACCAAAAATAAATATTCAGGATATTTTCCCTGCTCTGTTGTAAAATCACAGAGAAGGTTTGGGGCTTCTCACCTAGGTCACAGTGTCCAGATACTGTGCCTCAGCTCAGATCAAAATCAGTATATTATTAGTGATACAAATCAAATTAACCAATAACTTTTCAAATTTCCCGCTTCCTGTTTATCTCCTCCAGTTTCAAGGAGAAAAGTTCTTTCCTATCTTTTAATATTTTGAGCTTCCTGTGTTTAGGCTTCAGGTATTTTTGGTGCTTATTGCTTAACTGGGCTGAAGATTATCTCATGTGACAGCATAGATCTCTTGTTTTGGAATTGCCATTACTTTCTAGAACAGCCACTCTGTACAGCTGCCAACATGCCCTGGATCCTTTTGCTTCATATTACAGTGATACTGCTTTGTCAGGGTAGAATTCAGCCTCACAGAGCTGGAGTCAGTCTCTGCTGACCTCATGCCACAGTACAGCATGTTCAAATCTGGGAGAAACCTGAGGGTTATTCGGCATATTCTTCCTCTTTCTCCCTTACAAGCATGGAACCCTCATTCTCCTCGGAAACCGTATGTTGTATATGTGTGTGTATCTGTCTTTTTTTTTTTAAATCTCGTCCTTAATCCTATAATTCTACAGCTTTAAGTGGGGGCTGGTTAAAAAGACCCAGGAAGTTCTTTGAGCTGCTGAAACTCAGCATTTTTCAGCAGTAGATCTCAGCCACAGGCATTTGCTATTTTTGGACTGACTTGTGTGAGGTTGCAATAATCAAGAAGCATGTTACGTGTTTCCTAGTTGTTCATTTTGCCCATAGCTATTTGGGCAGAATGTACAGAGCACTCTTTGACTGTGTGAGCATGCTCAGATCATACTGGAGTGTTCCGACTCCGGTGTGATGGGCTGCTTCGGTGCAGAGTAAATGTCATCCTCACTCTCTCAGGCAAAAAAGTTACCAGAAAATAAGTGTTTCCTTCAATGAACAAAAGAGTTTCGTTTGCTTTTGGCAGCTTAGGGAGAGCTTGGGTTAAATTTGAAAGATGCTAGGCATGCATAACAAAAAAGAATTTGGATTAGAGCCATTTGAAATATTTCTCACATTAAAAACAGAGGTTGTTGGGGCACCTGGGTGGCTCAGATGGTTAAGCGTCTGCCTCTGGCTCAGGTCACGATCCCGGGATCGAGCCCCGCGTCCAGCTCCCTGCTCCACAGAAAGCCTGCTTCTCCCTCTCCCACTCCCCCTGCTTGTGTTCCCTTTCTCACCGTGTCTCTCTGTCAAGTAAATAAATAAAATCTTAAAAAAAAAAAACCAAAAAACACAAAGGTTCTTACAACTCAGCTACTTGTTTTCACTGTATTTTTCCCAAAGACTTGGCGATTTCCTGAATTGTAAAGCAGTGTGCACATATCTCAGTGCTAAAGTTTATGTCTCCAGATCAGAAGAACAGGTCTCTGAGATACAACTGGATAGGAAGATGATCCAGCTTTATGCAACACAACCACCATTTTCACATTTTATCTGTAATCTTGAGTAGAAAATTTGGCCCATAGCTTGATTTTACCATGATTTTTTGAATTGGTTCTATAAATGATACATAGATATTTCCTAAGAGATAATGCTAAAGCAAAACAGATTTTCCATAGTTTTACCTGATTCTAATCTACATTAATACTGTTTGCCCTTGAGCCATTGGATTTAAGGTCCAGATTTTTTACTCTGAAATTTGATATTAAATTACTCCCTATGACCTACGGTTAATAATTTAAGTACTGACTTCGTTAAGAGATTTGTGGCTCTGCTCTGTACCTTTTTTTTCTGTTTGTTCTGTATCTTGGATTTTAAAACCTTGGCATATCTCTGTTTGTTCTGCGGTTATAAAAGGTCAGTTTACTTACCTATGTTTTATTATGAATGCTAGCTCAGGTTGAATGGGTTGGTCTGAAAGAAAGAATTCGTGGGCAAGCCCTAAAAGGATAGGAGGTGGAGACTGATAGTAAAACAGAAATTAACTCCTTTCCCCCCCTTATTGACAGTCGAAAGGGAGGAGGGGAACATAAAATGTAATTTAAGCATTTTAATTGATTTTCTCCATGATTGTATTAATTCATGAGTGGAGAAAATTTGCTTAAAAATATACTGAGTAGGGGTGCCTGGGTGGCTCAGTCGTTAAGCGACTGCCTTCGGCTCAGGTCGTGATCCCAGGGTCCTGGGATCGAGCCCCACATCAGGCTCCCTGCTCGGCGGGAAGCCTGCTTCTCCCTCTCCCACTCCCCCTGCTTGTGTTCCCTCTCTCGCTGTGTCTCTCTCTGTCAAATAAATAAATAAAATCTTAAAAAAAATATATATATATATATACACTGAGTACCTGAGTAAATGATTGTAGATGAAACTGTTTTCTTGCTTCCTTACCTGTGTCTCCCTCTCACTTAACAAACTATTCATTGACTCTGGTGAACTAAAATACTCTCATTGAAGCAATGATTAAAATACTCAGAAATGAGGTACTTTCTCCACATCTGTAATTCTTAGTATGACTATCTGGATACATCAAACTGCTATAGATTGGGGTTCATATATGTCCTCCTTACATGAAATTGCAACATGCTTTGTTAAAAGTTCATTCTAAACTACAGAATGAATGTTTTGAAGGAAGATTTGAGGGGAAAATGTATCTGACTCAAGGTAATAAAATGGAGAATTTTAGAAAGCCGGACAATGTTCAACTTAAATCTATTTTTTAAATGAAATTAAAATATCTCCAGATCTTGATGAGTTCTAAAGACGAATAATTCCCTTTTTCCTTTCTTAATAGTCCTGCAACACCACACGTCTGTGTGTTTAAGTCATATGTAATGCAGACATTCCAGACAGTTCCTTACCAGTGTTGACATTGCTTGAGTTTTCTATACAAATGCCCGGAATTTACAGTGGCAGTTCAGAACATACGTGTGTAATCATTCGGTCATATATAGATGCTTTACCTTGTAAACAAGTGTTATTTATATTGGGCTGCCACTATATCAAACAGTGAACTTTTAAAAGATAAAATAAAACTCCTCTCACATCTGAACCTTATATTCTAGTTGGGGAAGATGACAACACGTAATAAACCTAATAAGTAAACTATGAAGTGTGTTAGAGAAGGAGGATGGCTATAAAAACAATAAAGGTGGGTAAGTGAGATTGGAAGTGCTGGGGGTAGACTGCTTTTTTAAAAAAGATAGTAAGTGTAAGCCTCATTAAAAAAGAGACATTTGAAGAAGGGCTTAAAAGAAATAAGCAGGTTAGCCATACAACTGTCTGAGAAATGAGCATTCCCAGTAGAGGGTACAGCCAGAAAAAAAGCAGGAGTGTTCCTGATTGTAGAATAGAAGAGAGGTTGGTATGACTAGAGCAAGAAGGGAGGGCAGAGGGGTAGGAATTGGGGTATCAAAGATATAACAAGTTTCTCAGTTGTCTGTTACTGTAAAACAAACCGCTCCAAAATTGAGTGACTTGAAAAAAATTTTTTTTTGACAGAGACACAGCGAGAGAGGGAACACAAGCAGCGGGGAGTGGGTGAGGGAGAAGCAGGTTTCCCGCTGAGCAGGGAGCCCAACGTGGGGCTTGATCCCAGGACGCTGGGATCATGACCTGAGCCAAAGCAGACGCCCAACGACTGAGCCACCCAGGCACCCCTAAAACAATTATTTGCTCACAGTTCTGTGAGTCAGCTGTTTGGGCTGGGACTAAACAATGGTTGTTTTTTGTGCTGGTCTTGCCTGGAGGTCACTATCATTGCTGGATGGCTTAGGTGGAGCTGGATGGTCTAAGATGGGCTCCCTTGCATGTCTGATAGTTGGTTCTGGCTGTTAGTTGAGCCTGTCTCCATGTATGAGGATTTTAGCCTGCACAGCTCTAAGGAAGGAGTTGTCATTAACTGAAATGTAAAGCCTACTGGAGATCTCAGTGCCGCGGTAGAGTGTAAACCTTGATATACAAACACATTTCAAGTCTCTTCTGTGTCACATTTGATGTTTCATTTGGCTAAAGCCAAGTCCATGACCAAACCCAGTTTCACAGGATAGAGAAATAGATTCCACTTTTTGATGGAAGGAATGAGAAAATAAATTTGTAAAGAGAAAGGCATAGTTGATTGGATGAATTTGTGGCTATTAATCTCCCACACAGAGGGCCAGATCAGAAATGCCCCAATGCCCTTGAAGCCATTTTTAAGGACTGGCTTTCTCTTTGAATGTAAAGGGAATACATTGAAGAATTTTAAGCAGAGGAGTGACATGATTTGACTTTTTTTTTTTTTTAAAGATTTTATTTATTTGACAGAGAGAGACAGTGAGAGAGGGAGAAGCAGGCCTCCCGCTGAGCAGGGAGCCCAATGCGGGGCTCGATCCCAGAACCCTGGGATCATGGCCTGAGCCGAAGGCAGATGTTCAATGACTGAGCCACCCAGTTTATTTTTAAAGGATCATTCTGGGGGCACCTGGGTGGCTCAGTTGTTAAGTGTCTGCCTTCGGCTCAGGTCATGATCCCAGGGGCCTGGGATTGAGCCCAGCATCGGGCTCCCTGCTCAGCGGGAGGCCTGCTTCTCCCTCTCCTGCTCCCCCTGCTTGTGTTCCCTCTCTCGCTGTCTCTCTCTCTGTCAAGTAATAAATAAAATCTTTAAAAAAAAAGTAAAGGATCATTCTGGTTTAGTATTGAGAATAGATTATATGGTGGCAAGGGAGACCAAGTAAGGAGGCCATTCTAGTAACCCAGACAAGATATGACCATGGCTCAGACTAAAGTAGTAGAAGTGAAGATAAAAAGTGGTTAGATTTTGGATGTATTTTGAATGTACAGCCAACAGGATTTTCTGGTGGATTGAATGTAAGGTACGAAAGAGAGAAATTGATGACTACAAGGATTTTAGATTGAACAGTTGGAAGAATGGACTTGTCATTAACGAGATATAAAGTCTGCTGATGGGGCAGGTTTTGTGGGCAAGAGCAAGAGTTCAGTCTAAGATGTCTGTTAGATGTCTAAGTGAGAATAACTGACTATATGAGTCTGGAATTTAGGAGGTCTGGGCTGGAAATATAATTGAAGGAGGTATTACAATTAGATGGTATTTAAAATCAAGAGACTAGATGAAGTTACCAAGAGAGGGGATGAATGTAAATAAAGGAGAGAAGAGGAAAAAGAACTGAGCCCTGAATAATTCGGTTTGAGAAGAGGAGGAGGAATAGTATCCCATGATGAATGAGGAAAATCAAGAGTATGGTGTATTGGAAACCAAGTATAGAAATTCTTCGTAGGAGGAGAGAAACAGCTCTGTCAAATGATGATGATAGGTCAAGTAAGGTAAGGACTAAGAACTCATCTTTGGATATAGTAATGTAGAGATGATTGGTCATCTTCCCAAACATTTTTTGGTAGAATGATGAGATTAAAACCAGTTGAGTGAGTTTGAGAATGGGAAGAGAGGCATTTGGAGACTGAGTTTAGACAATTTTAATGAGTTTTACTTCAGTACGGAGCATAGAAATGGGCAGTAACTGGTAGAGGAAATGGGGTCAAAAAGAAGTTTCTTTAAGGTGGGAGATGGGGAAAATGTTCATGGAAAAAATTCAGTAGAGAGGGAAAATTGGTCCATTTCTTTCATTTATTTTATTTAATAAACTTACATGTACACTTCAAACCACTTTACAAATATGAACTCACCTAATATAAGAATGAAACAGTGACTGGCCATTCAGTATAAAGTACTGTGGTGAGTGCTCTCAGGAGTTCAGTAATGTGTAAGACACAACTTTGACTTAAGGACTCATGATCTCTATTAGAAAATATGAAAACTTGCCAAAATAACTAAAAATAGGAAGGTGTGATACAAAATAGAAAAATTATATCATTTACAAGTATAGAGAAGGGAGAGTATTTTCAGCTGGGGAATAAGTGTCCATAATTTGATTCCAGTTAAATAACTGTGGGCCTTTAAAGGTAGGGCTCACTTGGACTTCAGTGTATATGTTTTTACCTTGAGCATGGACAGGAGTGTGTGTGTTGTAAGGCAGACTGGGGACAGGGTTTGAGGTAGAAGGGAAAACATTTTCTTTTCATTTGTAGTTTCAAGAAGTCAAAAAAGCAGAAAAGACAACCTGGGAGATAACACCCTTCTCTATCGCCATAATTGTCATCTCCATGTTTATACTTCTAATCCCCATATGTGGGGGAAGGGGGGTGGTGGAGGGAAGGATATATGAGTGTACACGTGCAAACTGCGTATGCATCTTCAGTACCTGAAATACAAGAATTCCTCTGTTAGTCCTCTATTTGATTCTATTAGATATATTTAGGAGCCTATCTTTGATTTTAAAATAGTTTGGGGAACAATCCAGATTATTTTTCAGATAAATAAAATAGGAAAATTTGAGATGTGTAAGCCCAGGAGATAGGATTAGAATATGTCCTTTAATTCTCATTTGCTCTTCATGAAAATTGTAGTGGTTGTTGGAAGTCTGAGAGTAAGTGGAGAATACAAACTGTTTAGATAGATACTTGGGTGGAAGAAAGTATTTTATATTCAGTGGAAACCTGTGAGGATAAGTTTATAGAGAATCGCTTCTGGAGAGTGTAGAAGCTCAATTCAAGTTGGTTTTCTATTTCTGGTGGTTCCTCTATTGTCTATTTTTAATTTTTTTCTAAAGATTTTATTTATTTATTTGACACACACAGCGAGAGAGGGAGCACAAGCAGGGGGAGTGGGAGAGGAAGAAGCAAGCTTCCTGCCGAGCAGGGAGCCCAGTGCGGAGCCCGATGAGGAGCTCGATCCCAGGACTCTGGGATCATGACCTGAGCTGAAGGCAGACGCTTAACAACTGAGCCACCCAGGCACCCCAATTGTCTATTTTTTAAGAGTATAGGCACATTCTGGGGCACCTAGGTGGCGCAGTTTGTTAAAGCGCCTGACTCTTGTTTCAGCTCAGGTCATGATCTCAGGGTCTTGAGATCAAGCCCCCCACCAGGCTCAGCGCTCAGCTCAGAGTCTGCTTGAGATTCTTTCTTCCTCCCCCTTGCTTGTGCGTGTGTACACACACACACACTCTCTCTCTCTCACACGCACACACAAATAAATAAATAAAATCTTTAAAAAAATGTAGGCATATTTTAATTATGTCCTGATTGCAAGTTCAGGGTAAAGATTCTTATGGGGACCCAAAAGAGCTCACAAAAAGAGGAATATGTATGGTCAAATTATGTATCAAACAATGGTCAGGTTTATCCTTAATTAAAAGAATGCAATTGATAATTAAAATGAGATTTTATTTTCACTTATTGGAGTAATCAAATGCAAAAGTTGATACCTAGAGCTGGCACAGTCATTCGCCTACACTGTTGGTAGTAGTGCAAATTGCTGTAATCTTTCCAAAGGGTAATTCGGTAATCTCCATCAAAGTGTAAAACATGTGCACTCTCTGATACACTGATGGAATTTACATTATTAGTATACCCACAGAAGTTTACCAGATATATACATAAATATGTATATATGTATACTGTTGTCATTCAGGGAAGAAATTGTTTTGATGCCCACTTGAAGTGCCACAACATTAAATATCTTTGATATACCCCTTCCCCCCCCAAGATGGTGCAGCCTTCTTCCTTACCCGAGGAACTGGATCCCATATTATCCTATTTAAAAGTTATCTGATGGGTTCAAAGAAATTGTAAGTTTCCTAGAAATAAAGGCTTTTCATTTATTCTGTTAATGGCGGTCACTAGAGATGAGGTATGTTCAGAATGAGATCAAATGCTACTCCAAGATGAGTCTCACCAAAGAGCTATTAGAAGCAGAATTGGCAACAATAGGAAGCTGCTAATTAGAAAACAAAAGACTACATGTATTAGTATGTGAGAATAAAATGGGGGAATGGGTAGTCTGGAGAAAGTTTACCACAACTCTTACGTCTTCAGATAATTCTTTTAATTTCTAAGAGGTCCATTTTCATTTTGAAGAACCAAACTGCCAGTGAGGTCACACAATTTGAGAGAGGAAAGGAAGAGAGAACTTTTATTATATACTTCTTCCTAAACTAAAGCTACTTTTATATTTTACATCATTGCGTTTACATTTATGATGCATACATTTTATCATACATATTTTATCCAATACAGGTCACTTTATGAAACAATCCAGTTTTTGCCTGTTTATCTAATGTTTTCCCTTGTATGTGAGCTGTGGTAAATTGCTTGCATCATTTGACTGTTATTCTCCACTGAATCAGTTATATGCCAGACTACCTCTGAGTTTTGGAGCTGTATAAAGAGAAATAGTAAAGCCAAGTCCAGGACATCCAGGTGGCCGCTGTTCATACCTCAAACAATGAGCAAGATCTAAAGAACTGCACTCAATTAATGTATTCTTTTGGAGCATGAAAGCAGGATTAGAGGAAGGTAGAAATATTATAGGTTCTTACTGACCAGGTGGTTGTGGTTTTGACTGATCAGCATGAACATTTTCACCTTGGAGGCAAAGGCTCTAGATTGCATTGTTGTTTCTAAAAAGAAGAATGGTATTATCAAGAGACTAAGACTCAAGAGACCTGGTTTATAGTACCAGCCCTACATGACTAGGTAGGAACTTGGGGAATTTAGTTAACATGCCAGAGCTTTTATTTCTCATCTGTAAAATAAACCTTTTCACAAGGTAACCTCTCAAGATCTTCAGATTTTAGGAGGCTCAGATGAATATCATGTACATGAATACACATGTACAGACATGTATAGATCGGTTTTAAAAATCAAAATATACATTTTCCTATGACTCAAAAATACAGACTCATGTCTCAAACTTTGCATATATTCTGTTTCTAGACAGTTATTAGATTTAAAAAACAGTTGTGTTTTTGTTTTTTAAGTGATTTCTACACCCAACATGGGGCTCAAACTCCTAACCCTGAGATCAGGAGTCACGTGCTGTACTGACCTAGCCAGCCAAGCTCCCCTAAAAAGCAACTTCTTAACTGATTATCCATCTCCCTCCCTCCCTCCCTTCCTTCCTCCCTTCCTTGTGGTGGAGGGGGAGGGGCAGAAGGAGACAGAGATGGGGAGAGAATCTTAAGCAGGCTCCACGCACAGTATAGAGCCCTGTGCAGGGCTCGATCTCACAACCCTGAGATCATGACCTGAGGTGAAATCAAGAGTCGGACTTAACTGACTGAGCCACCCAGACACCCCATGATTATTATTCTTTAATTACAAACTGTTTATATGCAGTAAGTGAGGGATTTTACCTTACTTAAACTGGAACTAATAGTATATAGGAAAATCAGGATTTAGACAGTCTTATTACTTTGGGTAGGGTGGTTATTTGCTTTGAAAAGCATTCATTTTATAATTTCTTTAACCACTTTTAAGTCTGATGTAATATTAAATGTAATAAATATTATCCTATATGTAAATCTTTCATTTGCATATTGTTTTGTAGAAACAAAATCTGCCTTAAGGGAGAGCAATGTATCTTTATTTGAGATTAATATCTGTGATCTACCAATTAATTGGATAATTGGAATTTGAAATTAGTAAAAATGTGTAGTGAAATGGGTATATATGTGTACTTTTAACATTTACTTGATCTAAAATTTCTAAACCATTACGAGTCTTAAGGTAAAAAAAAAAAAGAGAGGGTAAAACTGTAATGCTTAAGTTCAGTTTTTTACTAATGTTAAAATTAGGTGTAGAAAGGTATTTTCTAGGTGCTGTTAATTCTTTGAAAAACAGACAAATTTTCAGTCTACTTAGCTCCAAATTGTTACTGTTAAAGGCTAGTGGTTAGGAGTACATAAATAAGTACTTTATAAAAGAAGCCCTAATTACTAGGGTGTTAAACAGATTTTCTAAATTTAAGTTATCCCCAAGTAAATTCATTTCCTTTTTTAATAGGATTACTATACTAGTAGATGAGAGGTACTCTGAAAACATAGCATATCTAGATTTCAGCCGTGCCTTTAACAGTTTTTCATTATATCTTTGGGGGGAAATTATGACTGATTATTCATAACTGAATAAATGAATGAAGGTATGAAAATAGTACTAACTCAGATAACTATCACCCTGGAACAAGGTCTCTGATGGTTTGCTGCAGGGTACTTTCTGTCCTGATCAACCTCTTCATTAAGTCCTTGGCGAAAGAGATTGATATGGTTAATCAGAGTTGAAGGTGTCAAGCAGCTGAAAAGAATAATTAAAAATTTCAGCCATATAATTGGAATCCATTGGTATTCTCAAATGAGAAGCAGAAGTCATCACATTATGTGATTCAGCTGTACCACATTTATGTAATTTATGGAAAGGACAGCTGTTCTTAACACCATTTTCAGTTGAAGAGAAAGCAAACAGGAACTAAATTAAATGCTATGACTAGGTTCTCTAGCAAATCTCTTAACGCTTAACAAAGTGATTTAGATACTGCACCAAAAAGAGTCTGTGTAGTGGGATCTTAATTAATCTAAATCAGACAGAGCTCCTGTTAACATTGCAATACATTTAAGAATTAGGATGTCTTAGTCATTCTTTGAAATTAAAATTCTAGAAACGAAGCATTATTAATACTACCTTAGTACCTTACCTTAGGATATTGTATCAGAAACGTTGTTAATATGATTAAAACATGAAACACCCTGAGAGCAGAGTTCCTAGTAGTTGAGAAGAATAAATGAAATGCCTCACAATATCCCCATCTCAATTTTGCTTACAAAGAGACACTAAAAGTACATTGTTTCAATTGATCATGGACAGATTTGTCTTACTAAGTTTTCCCCTTAAGGTTATGAAGACAAGCACTAGGCTATTAGGAATTGTAATTAGGACTTTTCCTTTCCAACTCCTTAGATTAGCAGTCTGCAAATTCTGTAATACCTTTAAAAGCCTTAGCAGTTTTCTCAATTTTAACTTCAAATGTTTTACATATTTTTATCAGATCATAAGGAGATAAAAGTAATTTTTTTCCTGAGTGGCTGCTGAAGTCAGGAACAAACTAGAAACAGTTCCATACTGATTTTCTAAATAATGGCTTAAAAACAGAGGTCTTCCATATTTATTGCTTCTTAGTCTTATATGAGAAATTTGTCCCTCAGACATTTCTAATAAATTCACTTAATCATGGGGTAGACTATGTTTTAAGGTTTCTTACAACTCTCATTTGGAATTCTGTGAACTTTTTTTTTGTAATTATTTTTTACATGGTTGTAGAATCTCAGAAACTAACTCAATCCTTAGAGAATTAAAATTAATTTGTAAACAAATACTGCCTAGTAATCAAAAGCGGTTCTGTAAAACATTGAATACAAAACATGGAAGACCAATTCAGAAGTCAGCCACAACTAGCTGTACTTAAATAATATAAGCATGTATTTGAGGTGATATGATATATGGTTTTATTTTTTACTGATCTAGTCAACAGACATTTATTGAGCTACACTGTCTTTCTTGCTCTGGAGAACCAGAAGTGAATGTTGGGCCTTCCATGTGCAATCATCCCTTATTTTTTTTTTTTAATCATAAATGAATTGGTCTTATATAATTTTTAGGAAGCCTTATTTTATAAGTAGTTTCATTAGGACCACAGATTGTGGACCTGTGTCCATAGGTCCTTATTTTGCTATTGAGAGTTTAATGGTCTGCTACGTTAATTTACCCATTCAAATACTATACAAGTCTGTGTTCTCTAATGGAATACAGAAACCTCAGAACAGGGTTTCCACTCTCTTCTTTGGAATAAGTAATTTTATTGTTATATTAGTGTTTTGTTTTTTGGTGTTTTTTGTTGGTGGTGGTTGTTTTTGAGAGAGAGAGCACAAGTGAGGGGGTGCACAGAGGGAGAGGGGAAGAGAGAGAATCTTAGGCAGGCTCCATGCCTACATGGAGCCCAATGCAGGTCTCACTCGATCTCACGACCCTGAGACCATGACTTGAGCTGCAGTCGAGAGTTGGACACTTAACTGACTGAGCCACCCAGGCACCCTTATATTAGATTTTTTTTTGTTTGTTAAGTGTTTCAAATAGGTTGAGTCTGAGGAAATCAGGCCAGTGAACATGATGGCATCTTTGTTGGATTCTGACAAGTAAAATCAAGGTTGAAGGCTTACAGATATTTAAAGAATGAATCATATTTTGTGAAAATTCTTGAATTATAAAATTTAGTGAGATTTCAGATGTCCAGGAACCTCCCAGTTCTCCCTCCCCCCACCCCCCGCAAACATCCTTTCCAGCTTTTGGAAATATGAGAGTATTTTGGTTGTCACAAAGACTTGGGGAGGGGAGTGATGCTGGCATTTAGTGCGTAGAGCCCATGGAGGCCTTAATGGCCAAAATGCCAGGAGTAACCTTGGTTGGGAGCACAGTCTCAGGCATATTTCCTTCTATTCTTTCCTCTTCTCCTCCTTTTCTTCCTCATTTAGAAATTGAGGACCCCAGCTGTACAGACATTTGGGGTAGTAATGTGCCCTTAGTACACTTATGCCCTTTGCACAGCACTCATTTGGTGCCATTCCCTCTTTTATAGCTAGGAATTTCTTTTGAGAAAACATTGGTATGTAAATTAGAATTCAAAGGGACATTAATTCTTCAACTTTCTATATTAGAACATATTTATTGATCCCAGGAGAAGGTGTCATGTTACCTTCCTTCTTTTCTCCTTTATGGTTAGAATCAATACTACTGCTGTGTATACATCTATTGTGTATACATTGATCCAGTGTAGGAGTGAGTTGTTTCCTAGCTTCAGCACAGTGAAAATGTGCTTGTGCTATTTTTCAGGAACAGTGCAGATTCTCATTCAGCCATTTTAATTACTCTAAGCTTGATATGAATTTGGAATTCAGAAAAGTTAGTTGCTTTGACTTGTTCACTTATATGTGCTGTTCACATTTAGTGTAAAATACATTTGAACTGAAGAGCATATGAATGTTTGGTTTCATATTTGGCATCTATTAAATAATGACTCCAGTTATAGAAACATATCTGGGAGATACAGTGGTTTTTTTTTTGGATCAAAATTTCAGCTTTACTTTCCAGCTATTTCTTTTTTCTTTCTTTTTTTTTTTTAAAGGTCACATTGACTAATCTAGCACCATAATTCCAGTCTTAGGCCATCTCAAGTGGCTGGAAGGAGGAAGGGATGAGGTGAGGAAGTTGGAAAAGGGTGGTTCTTAACTTATGGCCCCATCTATGCTCTCAAGCGACGCAGGATCTAACAGGAAAATTGTTGAGGCTTGAATTCAAAACAAAAGCTTTTGGTTCAGATGGTAAGGAGGCCCTCAAGAACAGCAGAATCCGTATATCCAGAAGGCAGTGCTGGAGTCCGCCTCATGAACTAGGGGGTTTCTTCTTGGCATCCAAGTCCTTTTTAATTTCTTCTAGTTTTTTAGCCAGGTTTGGTATGTCATAGTTCTGAGCCAGATACATTCCAACCACATTGCCAAAAGTAAATCCAAGCAGGAACTGGAGCATGGCGTCGGCAAGGAGGGTGCTAAGGGCGGCGGCAGCCACTTTCCAGCTATTTCTAAGTGACTGTTTTTTTTCCTTATTATAATTCAAAATACCTGAATTTGATTCATAATTTTCTTTCCCCATATTCCTTTAATCTTCCCTGTTGGAAATCCATCATCATTCTCTTAGGCTAGAAACTTGGGCCTCATCTTTGATTCATTCTTTTCTTTAATCTCCAGTATATAGTCAGCAGATCCTATTGGTTCTTTCTTCAGAAGATCACTAGGCCTTTTCTTTTGCGTTTCCTCTGCCACCACTCTACTCCAATCCTTGCCATGCCTCAGTGTTCTTAACCCCGGCCTCTCACCTCTTTTTCAAGCTTGTGACCACTCAGCTTAAAATTATTGAAACAGAAAACATAAAACATAGTACCTCAGGAAGAAATGGAAGGCAAATGAATATTAACCCTGAGATCATCTTATTTTCAACAGAGTAAAATTTTTCTGTCTTTTGTCCTAAATTTCAACTAATTTCAAAGATTTACGTATTTATTTCATTTAACAATATTTATCAAGTATATGCTCCTTCTGGTGATAATAGCTAAATATTATACTTACTGCCTTTTCATTCCCCTTTGACAGTTCATCTGTTTTCTTCAACTATCCTATTTATGTTTTCTCTAGTTTTTCATCTCCAGCCCTCAGCCCTGCAAGTGCCAGTCCTGTTTCATAGCTACTAAGCCTTGATTCATTTTAAGCTCCATAAATCACACAAGTCCACAACTGATGGATGGCAATGCAAGGACTCAGTTCCATCTCCTCTGCAGACCAGCAACCTTCCAACCCCAGAATACAATAATGTAATGGTTTCTTAAGAGAAAGGGTAAAGGAAATGAGAAATTGGCCATTTGACTGGTTTTTGATAACAAATTTTAAGAAGTTTGGGAAGAGTTTTCAGAAGTAGTTAGTATCTGTTGTATTTTGTCTTCATCTTGCTTCTTGCTCTTTCTTGGTTATATCTCTTTATTTAGAGTCATGTGGCTATTCTTAATATTTGGAACCACTGGGGCTCTGTGCGGTTTAGTGGAAAATTAAATAGCAAAGAATAATGAACAAGCTTACTTTAAAATGTAATAGCTTCATATTTACCTCCCACCTACTCCCCCAGCCCAGCCCACCCCTGCCATCTGTGGCTAGTAATATTTCGCAAAGAATAAATTGAGATAAATTCTTGTTCTCCTTACATGGACTTGAAATAACCCATTGAATGCCATTTTTCTTCATTTTTTAGCAGTTTTCATATTTTCTGAGCATGTGGAAAGTGTGCTTATTTTTTATTCCTTAGAACTTCAGTATGATCTATTGTTCACCTGGGATTTGGAAAGTATAAAATCAACTAAGGATTTTCAAGAGATGGCTTATGTAGCTCTGATATTCATGGAGTATAGCAAGAAAACAGCTCGGCACTGTGGTGAAAAGCATTTTCCAAAACAATACAGCATTATCTATATATTGCCTCCAGGTGGTAGTTTTCCAGACAGAGAATATGCTTTTACTTTATATTTTAAAATTTCTGAGTTTTGGGACATTTGGGTGGCTCAATCGTTAAGCGTCTGCCTTCGGCTCAGGTCATGATCCCAGGGTCCTGGGATCGAGCCCCACATAGGGCTCCCTGCTCAGTGGGAAGCCTGCTTCTCCCTCTCCCACTCCCCCTGCTTGTGTTCCCTCTCTCACTGTGTCTCTCTCTGTCAAATAAATAAAATCTTTAAAAAAATAAAATTTCTGGGTTTTTTGTTTTCTGTTGTTTTGTTTTTTTAACATTGAAGGTTAGGAACTAGAATCAACTTGGTCCTACCAAAGACTCTTTATATTTTTTTCCTCATGAGCCTACTGTTTTGAAAATATTTGTTTAAAAACACCATATACTATTTTCCTTTCAAAAAAAGAAAAGTAGGGGTGCCTGGGTGGCTCCATCGTTAAGCGTCTGCTTTCGGCCCAGGTCATGATCCCAGAGTCCTTGGATCGAGCCCCGCATCGGGCTTCCTGCTCTGCGAGAAGCCTGCTTCTCCCTCTCCCACTCCCCCTGCTTGTGTTCCCTCCCTCTCTCTCTGTCTGTCTCTCTCTGTCAAATAAATTTTTTAAAAAATCTTTTAAAAAATCTTAAAAAAAAAAAAAGTAATCAAGGGCTAAAAGCCAGTCATTTCTTTTTTTTTTTTCCCAGTCATTTCTGAATGACACTGGTACAGTGGTATTACCTGAAATAGTCATAATCCCAGACAAAATTAAATATTTCTCACTTTAATCTGCCTATACAACTTTATTATGGGTGACTGTACACTTTCCATTGGACCCTTTTGTGGACTTCAGGTTGGAGACCACTATTCTATACTATATGTCTCATGACATAAAAACAATTGTTTTATTACACCATTTCATTTTATGCAATAAATTTTTGTATGATTCTGCAGTTGCTTTACAGGCAATACTTGGGGGTTACCTGGCCCGTTCTTGAGTAAGGAGATTGTATTCCTTTATGATACTTTATGGTACTTTGCTTTATGATACTTTGCAGTTGTGTAATAGCTCCCCACAGCACCTTTGAGCCCCTTAGGTGGTAGATGACATTGTGGTACAGGATTCCTTTGAGGTAGGCAGAGACTAAATAAGCAACCTTTACTGCTGCTTGTACTTTTTAAGTTAAGTATCTCGGGTAACTAGACAGGTAATTTAGTTTCTAAACAAGGTCAGTGCTTATATTCTTCTTCCTAAAACCTCATAATTCTGATATTGGCTTTGACGTTAAACAAAAGCCTCTCTTGCTTTCCTTTCTGAACTAAGTCATTCTAATCAGTAAAAGAAAGTATTTGCCTTATTTAAAAGTTCATATGACCATACTAATCTCAAGAGATTTTAAACCCCTTACCAGTTCCTTGCTTTTCATTTGTTGCTCCTCCAGCCACTGGCTGGATATGGGGGTTTGCTTTTATACAAGGAGAGCTGCTGGAGTTAAAGAAAACCTACCTCTTATTGAATCCCATTGGGAGGTTAATGCTAGCGAAACAAGTTGCCTGGTGGAAGAAGGCAGAAGAGACTCCTTGAGAAATGCACAGCCAACTGATGTGACACATCTTAACTTCACCGTCTTTTTTTTTTTTTTTTAGATTTTATTTATATATTAGAGAGAAAGAGAGAGAGCACAAACAGGTGGAGCGGGAGAAGGAGAAGCAGGCTCCCTGCTCAGCAGGGAGTCCAGCGCGGGACTGGATCCCAGGGTTCTGGGATCACGACCTGAATCGAAGGCAGAAGTCCAACCAACTGAGCCACCCAGGCGCCCCTTAACTTCACAGTCTTGCTTGCAAATCTATTCTCTGCCATCTGTGACTACAGATAGTAATTGATTTATTAGATTTATCATTCTTCTTTGACTCAGCTTTACTTTTCCCATCTTTTGCCACTTTAGGAAAAACTTAACCAGTCATTAGGCATCAACATCAAGAAGGTCAGTTTAGGAACAGAACAAGGTTCATGGTCTTTGGACATTATACTCCAGTAGATCCTTCAAGAATAAAATATAGTGAAGTGTAAAAGAGAAGGAGAACATTAGGCATTTTATTGGAAAAAATAAAGTAGTATATTCATGAGTTCTGACAGCTGAGATAGGCTTTAATAATACAGGAAAGTCTCTTTTTTTTTTTAGCCTTTTTTTTAAAGATTTTTACTTATTTTTATTAGAGAGAGAGACAGTGAGAGAGGGAATACAAGCAGGGGTAGTGGGAGAGGGAGAAGCAGGCTTCCCGCCACACAGGGAGCCCAATGTGGGGCTCGATCCCAGGACCCTGGGATCATGACCTGAGCAGAGGGCAGACGCTTAACGACTCAGCCACCCAGGCGCCCCAGCCTTGGTTTTTATAAAAAACATCTTTCGTGTGGTATTTGCTTCTAAATAATTGCAGGGGAGGGAGAAGTGCAGGACATGAGTTAATAATTGAAGCTGGATGAAGAGTGTACAACATTCATTTTTCTCACTTTTATGTATGTTTGAAATGTTACACAGTAAAGAGGTTTTTAGAGACATCTTTTCCCCAGGAATTTTGGAAGGATAAAATCTATTTCCCTATGAAATTTTCAACATTCCCCCCAGTACTATTTCCCTATGAAATTTTCAACATCCCCCCACCCCCAGTACTCAACAGTGTTGAACACAATAAAAATTCTGTCTTAGGTTTGTATTATTGAGGGAAAAATATTTTCTTGTCAGTAAATTCTGAATTTAGCATATTGTTTTTTTAATCTGTTAATGTCCAGATTATATTGTATTTATTCAGCAGTATGAAAATTTATTGCATTAATTGCATTCTAATGAAACTTGTATTCGGTTTTGTTTCTGTTCAAGGGCATATTCAAGCAAACTTTAATTAGTACTGAGAAGTCTGAAAAATAATGAAAAAATGGTATTTAAACAGTTTCTTCATATACAGTATGCCTGATACATCTCTGGGTAGTATTTTAGTTAAGGAGCCTATTTTCTCATTCTGGGTCCTAATGTAACTTTGCTGCTAAAATGCTGACTTAATCCTCAGTCTCTTCTATATTGTCTAGTTGGTCACTCATATTAAAATGTCTATGCCAATTGACATGCTCTAATTTTGCTCCTAAAGCAAAGATTGGCAAGTTTTTTGTTGTAAAGGGCTGTATAATTAATATTTCAGGATTTGAGGGTCACATTTGCTCTCTCTCACATGTTTTTGTTGCTATTCTTTACTCTTTAAAAAAATGTAAGAATAGTTCTTAGCTCTTTTGTAAGAGCCTTATAAAAATAGGCAGAAGGCTGTAGCTTGCTAACTCCAGCTAAACAATTGCTTTTTAATTAGATGCTTTGAGAAATAAAAGGTAAGGATCCAAATGTTAAAGGTTATTATTTTTTTTTTAGATTTTATTTATTTATTTGACAGAGAGAGACACAGCGAAAGAGGGAACACAAGCAGGGGGAGTGGGAGAGGGAGCAGCAGACTCGGGGCTCAATCCCATCATGACCTCGGCTAAAGGCAGACGTTTAACTACAGAGCCACCCAGGTGCCCTGTTAAAGGTTATTTTTAAAGGTAAAATTATGACTCTGATACAGAATGAACACGTGTCACAGATTTTTTTACCTCACTAATTAACCAATTATTAGGAACGGGTAGGGTGTTAAAATTGGTCCAAATGAGAATTGGACTTAAGGAAATGAGGAAATGATATATTCTCTACCAGACAGAATTCGTTTGCATTGCATCACCAACACCATCCACAGGGTAATTTCCATTTCTACAGAGTTGCAGAATAACCTAGCCAAAGTCAAAGTTGAAGACTTTTTTACAATCACATAAAACCCCAAAGGATCCAGTAGACAACAGTGGGCATTCCCTTGAAAGGACACTTGAAATCTTTTATCATTTTAGTCTTTCATAATTTTTGCTGATGGTTTCTCATCCCTCTTATGATCTCTCATAATTTTCAAAGACTATTCTTGATCACAAAATGGTCTCATTACTTGTGACCTATTTACTTAGGTACAATAAGAGTGCTAAAATCATACAGACATCCTTGAATTTTCTTTGCAAATCCAGAGTTTTTAGTTTTGAGCCACAAAATTATGTGTAGACATTTTCAAAAAGAATCTTAGATTGGACTTTTAAACACCTTTTTTATTTAGTATCCCAAGCTTAGGAAACCATGCCTAAGAAACTCTCTCACTAGATTTCACCTGCTTTGCTGATAAATTTAGGTGAATTAATATCAAATATCCCAACATTTGCTCTAAGGCTTGCAGTGTGGAAGTAAGTGACCTTCCTCACCACCTGTAAGTCAGGGGACCCTGTAACCAAGTATCAGGTCAGTTTTCCTAGGAGAGCTTTTTTGGAAGCATTGGTGCCATATATGAAGTCAACTGTCGTTCCTTAATGTGGTTTTTTATATCTGATTAAATGATTTCATTCTCAGATATAACATTACAGGAACATATGGTTACAAAATCCAATTATAGCCTGATAAAAAGGACATGGGAATCTTATCGACCTTATGCAAAATAACTGTATTGCCATAAAAAGTTAAGGAAAACTAAGTAAGTTCCTGAATGCTGAGGATTCAGTGAAAATCAGATACCACTTAATATTTTATTTCAGATCACAAAAACAGATTCTAGTAAAATGTGGTTTGGAAATAGTTTAAGGAAAAAGTGAAAGGACTTCCTCATATAGCCACAAAAAATAGAACATAAAGGTAACAACAATATTCTACACACAAAAAAAACAATATTCTACACAAATAACTACAATAAAAAATTTCCCTTTGTCATTTCATTCAGTGCTGTGTAGTTTTTGTTCAGATAGAACTTGAGTCAACAATCTGTTTTCATGAAACATCTGCTTCTGGACTAAAAAGCATCCTAGACATCCTGACCCAGTGTAGGGGTATAGTCTGAAAGCCGTCTTAAGTGATACCAGCTCGGAAGCATGTTCCTAAGAGTCTTGTTCTTTGGAGTAGCAGTAGTTTATAGAGTACCTTGTACAGTCCTTTCCAGGAGACTCTAAAAGATAGTTTTAGATATAAAAGTTTTCTAAGATTTATTTATTTGAGAGCAAGAGAGAGAGAGCACGAGTTGGGGGAGGGACAGAGGGAGAAGCAGATTCCCCACTGAGCAGGGATCCTGATGTGGAACTCAATCCCAGGACCCTGGGATCATGACCTGAGCCAAAGGCAGATGCTTAACTGACTGAGCCACCGAGGCGCCCAGTATAAAAGTTACTCTAAAAGTTTTATTTTTCTGTATTTTGGATCCAGTTTTGGGAAAGAAAAATCAAGAGTCAGCAAGGAGATTTGAATCCTTGATTAAGACAGGATCATGGTGAGAAATGATACTTGGTTGTTTGGTCAAAATGACAGTAAAACATTATAATAATAAGGGGAGGCAGTTGTAAAGAACCTTAGCTCTTTCATCAGTAAAGAACTTCTTTTTCTTTTTGGTTTGTTTTGTTTTTTATTCATTAAGAACATAATAAACATAAAGCTATAAAGTTATTATGCTATCAAGTAAAATTACACAAAAGATAAAAAATAATCTCCATGTTGTAAGATGAAGGCACTAATCTGTAAGCCAAGGAAGCAAGCTCATCAAAACTGATCACATTTTGCCAAAATTTGAACATATTTCATGGTCTCTTTTCAGATCCTAGTAGTACAAACCAAGGCAAATAAAATTCACTTTCCAAGATTTGTCCTTTTTTCAAATTCTGGAACAGACTACCACTTTACTTTGGGACAAAAATGTTCTTTTTCCTTGAAAAACAAAAGGACTAGTATTTCTCTATCACTGTTGCTCCTAGTATTGTTCCAACCACCTAAAGCAATTATAACTTGTATTTCAGGAAGAAAACTGGGTAGAGAGAGTGAATAATAAGAACTATCTGTAGAACACAAGCGTGTTAGGGGCACCTAGGTGGTTCAGTCGGTTGAACGTACGACCCTTGATTTCAGCTCAGGTCATGATCTCTCAGGGTCGTGGGATCGAGCCCTGCATTGGGGGGGCATCTAACTCTTGATTTCGGCTCAGGTCATGTTTCGGTTGTGGGATTGAGCCCAGTGTTGAGCTCTGTGCTCAGTGTGGAGTCTACTTGTCCCTCTCCCTCTGCTTCTCACCTACCAGCCCCTGCTCATGCGCGTGCGTACGCTCTCTCTCAAGTAAATAAATAAAATCTTTTAAAAAAAAAATCCCAGTGGTAGGAAATGAAGATAGAAGAGCCTTATGTCAGTGTTTGGTTTGGTTTTCTCTGAGTGGTGATATTACAAATAATTTTTGCTTTCTTCTATGCCCACTGGTGTGTTTTCTATAATGAACATAATTGTCTTAAAAGAAGATATATTAAAAATGGTAATAAAGAGAATTAAGCAAACATTCACTGGTGTTGATGCTAGCTAGTTCTGTAGAATTGGTTTTTCTGTTGTTTTTGGAGAAACAAATATTTACTCTGTTGAAACCTTGCAACCTCATTTTTAAGCAAAGACAGAATTTATATTAGTCATTAAATTCTTTATTAATTTGTTCTGGAAAGTCAAGGTCAGAATTCTGTGTCTCTAGAGAGAGAAATTTCTGGAGCCGCGGTTTCAACCCAGAATTTTCTTCAAATTCTTAAATTTAAGGTGGTTCGGATTTCATTCAGAGGGCTTCATCTGATTTGAATGAAAGAAGCTACATGAAGCTGGTGAATGCTTCTTTGACCTCTTAGTACTGTGCTGGTCTGAGCTTCAGCCCCATACTTAAGTAGAAGTACAGAAATTATCACAGCTTTAGGCACTGAACTCTGTCAAATTGTCTTCTTGTCTGATTATCCTTTCTGTGTATTAACCTCAGAGAAATGTTTCTACATATTATACATTGTACATACTACACTATATTTTACAATCCCTAAAATTCTTCCTGTGCACATTCCATAGAACTGCTTTTACAAATGAAGGAATAAAGCTCAGATTTGATAGTTTGTCTAAATCCCAAAGTGACTTTTTCGGTGCAGAAACAATCTCTTAAGATACTCAATTCTTTCATGCAGTATCATGGGTATTCAATAAATAGTATATGATGCAGGAGCTGAGCCTGGGTTTAAGATTGTGGTGTTTTAATCTATTGTGTAGACTTTAGACAACTCCAGTGCTTTTCCTTCAGAAGTGTTTTTTCCCTTCATCCATAGTGAATAAGACTTTAGCATCTCATGCTCAGTTTTTTCTTGCTCAGTTTTCATTCAAATTATTTTGTGAACCTAAAATGAAAAATAAGAGAAGAAACATTAGGAAAACATAGAAATTGTTTCAGCAATGTTTTAGTCCTTTATCTAAACATGGGTAGGGGGCGCTGGGGTGGCTCAGTCGTTAAGCGTCTGTCTGCCTTCGGCTCAGGTCATGATCCCAGGGTCCTGGGATCGAGCCCTACATCGGGCTCCCTGCTCAGCAGTAAGCCTGCTTCTCCCTCTTGCGCTCTTCCTGCTTGTGTTCGCCCTCTCTCTCTGTGTCAAATAAATAAATAAAATATTAAAAGATAAACATGGGTAGATTGTTTTTTCTTTGTATTTATTGAACCAGGCTACCTAAACATTTATTCAGAATGTTTTTAACCTTCTCTAAACCTTATCTGGTTTAAACTAAAAGACAGATGTGAATGGTGAATTAATGTCCTGTACCTTTAATTCAACCAGTTTGATGCTTTTGTTTTTTATAAAAGATGCTCACAGCTCCAGAAGAGAGGCAGATACTGTCTGTGATCTCCATTCTCAGAGTAAAACTATTCATTTGCATTAGCAGCTCTTGCAAACCACACACACACACACACACACACACGCGCGCGCGCTCGCACACACACACACACACACACACACACACACACACACGATGCTTCTTTGGCAGAAGCTTTCTGTTTATTCAGCACAGAGTCCTCCCAGGCTCCCAGATGTAGAAAGCTCTAAGAGTTGATGTACGAGACAGAACCGGAACTGTACATAGGCTGAAGTGGGCACTGCGGAGGATTGGCTATGCAGGGATGTTGATGTGGTGCGGCTGTACCTGCCTGTTCTGTGAAAGGCACTTCTCTGAGGCTGTGAAGGTGAGAAGCCCAGGGATCCACTAGAAGCTTCATTTCGGCTGGCTCTTTGGTGGGGGAATGCATTCCCAGTGGTAGCTGTCCTCATTTACAGCGTTATTCTCGGAAACCAAGTATGTGCAGCCGTGACAGACTGTGCCACAGCTCCTCTGCAGTTTGGAAGCTGGGACAAATGGAAAGAGCACATAATCAAGAGAGGTTGTGATTTGTTTTCACTATCCAAGCTTGCTCTGGCAATATACAAATGAAGGATGAGCTTTGTGGCAAGCAAAATCAGCAGACTGCCTGACAGGGGGTTTTGGTAAGATAAATGTATTGCTTGTGTTTTTGGGGGCAGGGGGATTCTTGGATTTTTTTAACTGTAATTTTTACTTTTCTGTATCAGCTATATAGAATTGCCTCTTAGCAATAACTAAAACATTTTGCGGAATCACATTTGATGGAGAGGGATGACCCAAGGAGCCAAAAAGGAAAACATTATTTTTGATCAGTTGTGACCTTCAGAGATAATCACCAAGTTCTCTCAGATGTCCATGAACAGGCAGAAACCAGGAATTTCCAGAGCAAAGAATGCTGACTAACAGATATCCTTTCTTTTCTTTGAACAGTTATAATCCCCCCACTCCCCTGTGCTTTTTCCCCCAGCTTTCCCTGTGGCCTAAGGTGGAAAAGAATAAAATAAAATCTGCCTGCTCTTATTGAGTTGTTGCCACTGGAACAGTAATAGGCTGAGAACATAAGTATGGAGGGTGGAGGAAGGCAAGATGAAGAGTCTGCTATTTTCATAGCCATGCGTTGGTGGGTGTTTGTCTTGGGTTCATTATCATTGCTGTTCAATATCAAGTGGTTGTTAGTGCTGTATCTCTTTGCCTGTACTGTGATTTAATCGCTTTATGTTCTATTTTATATATTTTTCTTTGCCAGACCCAATTCTGTTATTTTGAAAACTTTTTATGTTACCATTAATACACATTAGCCTTTATTAGAGAAAAGATAGTTGTAGAAAATAACCCTGAAATGTTTATGGACCTCAAGAAAATAAAGATATTTTCTCTTTAAAATCAAGGTTTTCAGCAGATTTGGGGGTCTTGATTTTGGAATCTGTAGCAAGCATTTTATGACAAGTTAAAGAAATGGGTTGCATTAGATCTGTGAAATCCTACCGGGATCACTTTGCTCTAATCTACTTTAAGTTGGATCCTGTATCTTAGGTTTTTCCAAGCCTGAAGGTTTATACTTACGCAAGTATTGCTGGAAGATAACGTTGATTGTTTTTGTAGTCTAACCTGAGATCTTGTTCTTGGGTCCCTCTTCTCAACCAGTAGAGAGCTAAGTTTCCTAGCTGCTTAGAGTGGGCACAGAAGAGACCCATTGACATCTGACTTTTTGCTGACTCATTGGTTATATAAGCCTTGTAAATACAGTTATCCATATACTCTATTAGGTTACTGGGCAGGTGGGCCCCTTCCTGTGTACTGATCTTTTCTTATCTCAGCATCCTTCTCCTCCTCTAAGCCTTTTTGTTAATGTAGTCTCAGGTTATTTACCAGGTGAATTCTAAGGAGTGAATGGACAAATCCTTTTTCTTTTTTTCTTTTTTGGAATTGCTTTAACTCTGTATTTTCATCTCGATTTTGATGAAATGCCAAATTCTGTATTTTCTTGGCACATGAAACTCACAGTAATAATACTTTCCCTCATTTATAGCCTGGTTAGAGTAACTTCCTTTTCTATCTTTGAGACCTCAGTTCAAATGCCCTTGTTCAAAGAATTCTTCTGACCTTCCAGTCTAAAGTAGCTTTCCCCCCTTACATTATTCCTTTTCTCTTTTTTCCTTTGTACTACTTCTCACAATTTATGTTATTTGATTTCTGGTTCTTCCATCTTTACCAATTTTCTCCACTCAGCCATTAAGCTTCATGAAAGCAGAGATACCTTGTTTTGTTCATCAGTATATACCAAACACCTAGCAAAGTGTTTGGCTGAAAGTTGAAGGGATAAGTAGGCAGTATTATATGTCCAAAGGCCCTGTTGTAAGAAGAAAGGATGAGCAGCAGGGGTTGAAAAAGGCAATTTTGACTAGACTATGGGAAGCATGCTCTAAGATGAAGCTAGAGAAATAGATCCAGGGCCTAATCACATAGGACTGACTTGATAGACCATATTCAGATACTTATTCTTTATTGTAATTGTGGGAAGCTACTAAAAGAATTTAGGCATTGGGTGGTTTAGGACTTCTTTTTTCCGGTATACCTGGGTGGCTCAGTCGGTTAAACATCTGCCTTTGGCTCAGGTCATGATCCCAGAGTCCTGGGATCGGGCCCCACGTCGGTCTCTCTGCTAATGCCGGAGCCTGCTTCTCCCTCTCCTTGCCACTCCCCCCGCTTGTACTCTCTCTGTCAAATAAATGGATAAAATCTTTAAAAAGAAAAAAAGAAAAAAAAAGGACTTCTTTTTTCCTTTTTTTTTTTTTAAGTAAACTCTATGCCAGCATGGGGCTTAAACTCACAACCCCAAGATCAAGAGTCACATGCTCAGGCGCCTGGGTGGCTCAGTCCTTAAGCATCTGCCTTCGGGTCAGGTCATGATCCCAGGGTCCTGGGATCGAGTCCCACGTCGGGCTCCCTGCTCGGTGGGAGGCCTGCTTCTCCTTCTCCCACTCCCCCTGCTTGTGTTACTGCTCTCGCTATCTCTCTCTCTGTCAAATAAATAAATAAAATCTTAAAAAAAAAAAAAAAAGTCACATGCTCTACTGACTGAGCCAACCAGGTGCCCCAGGACTTCTTTAAAAACAAAAAACAAAAAAAACCACTCCAGCTTAACTTAAAGCCTCATTGAATGCAGGTAGATCAGTCAGTGTTCCAGGAGAGAGAAGACAAGAGTTTGTCCTAAGGTGGTAGCAGTAGAGATAGATTGGAGAGTATCGTAATTTGATGGAAATTTGGAAAGTAAAATAGATAGGACTTGGTATTGAATAGGGGTAAAAGGCAAAAGATGACAAGAATTATTCCTGGGCTTTGGTTTGGTTTTGGCTTTGGCTTTTGCTTGTTTAGTACCTGATGAATAGTGATGTTTTTCCTGAGATAGAGAACTCTGTAAGAAAACCAGGTTTACAAGAGGATCATGGTGTTTGGTTTTGGATATGTAGATTTTGATATAGTCAAGTAGCTTTTGGATCTATAAGTCTAGATTCTAAAGGAGAGTATATAGCTATTACCGTTGAGAAGCCTTCAGAAATATCCTTGGAATAAAGTGCAAAACAGTGGTTTAGACCAGCTTTGGGAGCTCATCTCCCACCAGAGCCCTATTTTTATAGCTTCATGAACCATTCAGTTATCTTTTTTTAAAGATTTTATTATTTGAGAGAGAGAGTGAGAGAGAGCACACAAGCAGGGGCGCGCCAGGGAGAGGGAGAAGCAGGCTCCCCACTGAACAGAAAGCCCAAGTGGGGGCTCCATCCCAGGACCCTGGGATCCTGACCTGAGCCAAAGGCAGATGCTTAACTGACTGAACCACCCAGGCTACCCCATTCAATTATCTTTAAAAAGCTATTACAGTTCCTTCTTACGGGCTTTTGCTCATACTGGGTTGTCATCCTGAAATGCTTTTCCTAACCACTTCTCTTTCTATCAAAAACTTGCTTCAAGGCTCATTTCTTTTCTTTTCTTTTCTTTTCAACTCCTCCAAGAAGCCTCCTCTGTTCCCTTTCCCTTCCTCTGAATATGTGGCTCCTTTCTGTGTTCAAGTACTTTACCTTCATATATTACCTTCATATATACTGTATCGTTTACTTAATAGGACCTGTATTTCAGTTGAACATTTTCACGTCTCACCAACTAGATGATGAGTTTCTTGAGAGCAGGGATTCACCTTTTTTCAGTGCTTTATATAAGGAAAACAAAGGATAATTACAAAATGAATTAAATAGAAACCTCAGTCTTTTGTACAATCTGCTTCTTTAATATCATAGCACCATATCCTTCCTCCATCTGTATACTCCTCATTTTCTCTAGGCTGTCCCTACATTTTTACCCTGCAGATACCTAGATACATCAGAGAAATGTTCTTCCTTTCATATGCAAAATCCCTGAACTAGTCCTTTTCATTAGATACTTTCGCTTTATTTGTAATTTATCAGAAAAGCTGAAATCTTGCTATTCCTCATCACCTGTGGAAAAAATGGTGGAGACAGGAAGGGCTGGCATCCATACAGGATGTCAGGAACAACTAAGAGATGCTACTTAAGTTGAAGCAAAGCAGTCATGATGGAGTAAGCCATGTGGGTATCTGAGGAAAAGCATTACAAGCAGGAGGAACACTAAGTGGAAAAGGCTTGAAACGGGTATGTGCCTGGTACATTCCAGGAATAGCAAGGAGGCCTTTGTAGCTGGTGGCAGTGGAGTAAAGGAATGAATAGTAGGAGATACGGTCAAGGAGGTAATGGATGCCAGGAGATAATGGATCTGACAGTGCTAGATCATGGTTATTCAGGCCGTTGTAAAGACTTTGGCTTTTGCTCTGACTCAGGTAGAGAGCCCCTGGCAAGTTTTAGGTGTAAAAGACTGTTGTGACCTGATACATTTTTAAAGGATCACTCTAGCTGCTGTACAAATAATTGATGATAAAAATATTATTCTAGTGATAGTTATGATCCTATTGCAGTAGTCCAGGCGAGAGTTGATAGTGGCTTATACTAGAGTGGCAGTAGCGGAGATTCAGTGAGATGTGGTCAGATTCTGCATCTCTTTAGCAATTAGATCCCAAAACATTTGCTGAAGCAATGTAGTATACATAGAGGGTAACAACATAGACTCTGTAACCAGACTGTCTGGGTTCAAACATTGGCTTTGCCACTTCTTTACTTCACTTAAATTCTTTATGCTTTGGTTTTCTTAGCTATAAAATATAGTAATAGTACGCATCTTGTGTGTCATTGTAAGAATTACAATTTAGGGGCGCCTGGGTGGCTCAGTTGGTTAAGCAACTGCCTTCGGCTCAGGTCATGATCCCAGGGTCCTGGGATCGAGCCCCACATCATGCTCCCTGCTCGGCAGGCGTCTTGCTTCTCCTTCTCTTCCTCTGCCGCTCCCACTGCTTGTGCTCTCCTGCTCTCTCTCTGTCAAATAAATAAAATCTTAAAAAAATAAAGGATTACACAATTTACTAAACATACAAACGATTTAGAACATTGCCTGGCATATAGTAAGTACTTCACTATATGAATTAGCAGCTATGATTATTAATGTTGTTGTTAACTGGATAGAGTATGTGAGAAAAAAAGGAGTTAAAGTTGACTCCAAGGCTTTGGATCTAAGCATGTGGATCAATGAAGTATAGCCATTAGCTGAGATGGGGAAGACTGCAGGAAGAGCAGGTTTGGGGGATATCAGGAACTAAGTTTTGTACGTAGTAAATTCGAAATGACTGTTAGACATCCAAGAGGAGATATTAGGTAGGTAGTTGAGTATATGATCTAGAGGTAAGCCAAGTATGGGCTAGAGGCATACATTTGGAAGTTGTTAACAAAGAAATGGTATTTAAGACCATTTTAAGAGAAAGAAGAGTACTTAGGCCCTGAAATGGGATTGGGGATGTATACTTTGGACAGGCCCTCCCTAGGGCCTCTATTCTTCAAGCTACTGAACAAACCTAAAAAGTTCAGGGATAACCAGATTATCACAGACCCTGTGGAACTTTACAAATTCTTTCATTGCTTTAGCAATTTATCAAAATTGAGTGAAATAAATAGGATTAAGCTGAGGCTCAGAAATGTTTTGTTTTAAGGAAACGTGTCATAAAAGTATTTGTAGTGAATTACCTTGTAAAGGGGAACTCATTGGTGGCAAATTTTACAAATTGGCTAATCCACACATGGATTTTATACATATTTTTAAATCCTCAGCAGTGAAAACATTTCTGTATCACCTTCTTTTGCTGGTTGGAGCATGCTCAGAAAATAGATACTAAATTTAGCATTAGCCAGTTTGTGTGCTTCAAACTAATCATTCTTCATTCTGAAGTCGTGTGAGAATGACTTTTGAATAATCCATAGCCCAAGTCACTATTTCTTTTTAACAAGTTATAATCTCAGAAGGAAACTTGGATCATCTATTCCAAACATCAATCAGTATATCCTCATGTGACATTTTTAACATTCAGGCATGAAGTCTGGTTGGATATTTCCAGTGGCATACATGAACTGATATTTGAAACCCCCTGGTTAAGTTGAACAATGCACCTTTCCTTATTTTCATTGTATGTTACTTATTGTTTTCTTTTAGATATCAGGGAGAGATCTTTCTTTCACAGTGTTACATATCTATAAAATAAATTTTCTTAACTGGATGATCTCTTAGGTTCCTTCTAGGTCAAAGAAACTGTACTTACAAAAGTAACTCTTAACCATAATAACCATAACAAAGCAGCATGTTATTGTCAACTTACACCATCACTACTATGATTGCAGGCTTTTCTTAAGTGCTTGCTTTTTTTTTTTCTTTTGTACTTCCAGTGCCTAACATAGACCCTGTACATAGGAGACATTCTGCAAAGGTTTGTTAAAATGACAATAAATCATCTGACCAGGCTCACATGAATCCATTAAGTCCAAACATCAGGCCTGGCAGTACTAATCCTCAATGATGTCTTTCACGTAAGCCAGGAAACCAGCCCTCCTGTGGTGACAAAGCAATTCTGAGTAGCAGTCCTAGATTCTATAATGGATATTTTGCAGTTGGGTTGGAGCAGGGTGGACCAGATGGAATGTTAATAATCTAAACTGATATTCAACACAGTTGGTTTTTCCTCAGCAGCCTTGGAGGGATGAGTATCATCTATTGGAAGCTATTTTTCTTACAAAAATTCTGGCGTTTATTCCATTTGTAGTAACATAGGCTCAGTCACTTGTATGACATATGAGATCTAGAAGGATCGTGTTAAGGAGAAGCTAGTGAGCATTTATATTAAACATTTACTGGGTATCTTTGCACGAAGCATTGTGCTAGCTTCTTGGAATACAAAGATGAATGTGACTTGATCCCTATCCTCAGGAACTTAGGTCAGTAGAGGCAAGACACCCAAACAGTCATTTCAACATAATATGATAAGAACATTGAGAGAGGTATATGTTTAGGTATATGGGAATATGAATGAAGAAAGCCATTAATCCAGCTGGGAGAGGGAGATTGTCAGGAAAGATATCCTGGAGGAGGTTATACCTGAACTGGGTCTTAAAGGATGAGTAGAAGTTAGCCAGAAAAGAAAAGAACATGCCCTGGACTGTATGGACAGAAGCCTGGAGGTGTGAAACAGCATGCCATGTCACAAGAACCAAATTACAGGTGTGACCCTTAGTATTTGTGGATTTAAATTTAAGGTTTCCATTATTCCCAAGGAATCCATGATAAAGTTTTTTGTCATTTTGTGAGGCATGTGGTAGGATCTTTAGCCACAAAACTGGTGAGCAAACTCCATTGGAATTCGCATTTCAGTGAGCATGTCTTCTACTCATTTTCACATGTGCAATATCACCCATGAGATGATTTTAAAACTTTGTTCTTTATGGAAAATGGGCCTGAAAAGTGCTGAGTGTAGAAAAGCTTGTGGGGCCTTAAGTGTTCTTTGTACAAAAATGAAGTTTGAGACAAGCTATAGTGCCAGATTTAGAAGTGGCCAGGATTGGGACGCCTGGGTGGCTCAGTCGGTTAAGCGGCTGCCTTCGGCACAGGTCATGATCTTAGGGTCCTGGGATTGAGTCCCGCATCAGGCTCCTTGCTCCACAGGGAGCCTGCTTCTCCCTCTGCCTGCAGCTCCCCCTGCTTGTGCTCTCGCTCACTCTCTCGCCCATGCTCTCTTTCTCTAGCAAATGGATAAATAAAATCTTTAAAAAAAAGAAGAAGTGGCCAGGATTATCATCATGAGTATAATATTTGTATATCACTGATTTTTCAAACTTTTAAAAATTAAGCAGTAAAACATCATTTTATTTTTCTAAGCAAACTTTCCCCAGAATACCCAGATAAAATAGATGAAAACAGAGGTAATCAGGAGCCCTGCTCACTTGCTTCCACTATTCCCCTCTGGGGTGGTCCAGACAAATCTCTGTAGAACCCAAGGCTGTTGCATATAACCAGAGTTCTGTGTAAAATATGAAAAAGTGACCCCTAGAACTTACAGGAAATGCTCCATTCTGCCCAAGGATTATTTTATCAAGTGAGAAAAAAATCTTTGTGACAAGTAAAAAGGTTTGTTTTTAAGCCCATACATTGAATCTTGGTTTTTAGTTCTGAAGTAAAAATGGAATGCTTAGAGAAAAAGCTTGCTGGATATGGGCTAGTGGAACTTAGTTCATTTTTATTTTCTACTACTTCATTCCACAGTGGACTAAATGTCAGTCAGAATTATACATGAGAGATTGATCAACAGAGTTGTGCTTACTGTGAGAGGGGAAGGGCATGTCATTTCTACAGTGAGACACTGGAAATAGGTGAAAAGTCTTCCCATAATGAATATATACTTTCTGAACAAAGTGCAAGTAGACTGTGAGATTTCTTTTCTTTTTGTTAAGAATAAGGTGTTGGGGGGGCGCCTGGGTGGCTCAGTCATTAAGCGTCTGCCTTCGGCTCAGGTCATGATCCCAGGGTCCTGGGATCAATCCCCGCATTGGGCTCCCTACTCAGCGGGAAGCCTGCTTCTCCCGCTCCCACTCCCCCTGCTCGTGTTCCTGCTCTTGCTATCTCTGCCTCTGTCAAATAAATAAATAAAAAATCTTAAAAAAATAAAAGAATAAGGTGTTGGGGATGTTGGAAAAGGCAAGCCTCAGGGAGATGATGCTACAACATTCAAAGGCAGAGCTGTGTAACTTCTAAGGCAGGACTTTTTCCTCTGTTGTACCTTCTCAGTACAACCTGCCTGGCAGAAAAAGAAAAATTTATATGACGCATCTTTCTGTTTATCATTGATTAGAAGATAGATTTCTGTGCAGTTCTTAAAACCAAGATTATGAATCTTTAGGGGTTACAATTTGTATTGGATTTGGGGGGTGGTCTCCCAAAAATCAAACATTCTATCCTTTTGCCCCCCACTAAGTGCACTTGAATTAAGCCACACACTCCAATTTTGGTTCAAAACCATGGCCCCATATCTGTGAGATAAAGATTTTGGAAGAAGAATGGAGCTGGATCTGCAGGTGCCTACGTATGAATTTGCAAAAGCTGCTGCACAACCCATTCTATGAAATTGGCCTTGGAAAAGATCCACTTTCAGAAAAACTAACATGGTTCAAATTCTGTTTGTTTTCAGATTAATTACAAAAACTTCCCCACTTTCCACCTCCTCCTTCTTTTACCTTAAAATGCCTTCTTCATTTTTCTCGGAAATGATGTGGATTATTTAGTGTAAATAAATAGTGCAGAGATTTCCTGAAAGAGAGCTGATATACTCTAGAAAGCATAGATAAAATTATTTCATTCCATTAAGTAGATAGGATTGGGCTGTTGGCCTTTATTGAAGATAGTGATGTCAAGTCAAGAATTTCTGAATCTTTTCTAGTTACAAATATGTACTTAGATTTTGAGTAATGAACCAAGTAAGCAATAGAAAAGGGTGATTTCTTGAACGTTCACCATGTTTGGCAGTCATAATCTGATTTTACATACGTTTAACATTTTTTTCAAATAATCTCATGAGAAAATAACCCCATTGTATAGATGAGAAAACTTAGGCTCAAGAACAAGAAGGTGACCCAAAGACACCTAGCTAGTAAGTTGGCAAAGCCAGGTCTGAACCCAGGTCCTTCTACTCCTGTCACTGCTCTTTCCACTATGTTTCCTCATATGTGATTGTTCTCAAAGCTGGGTGCTGCCATGTTCTGACATTTTCATACACTCAGAGAAAGTAAACAGATCTTTAATGCATTTGCAAATGAAAATTGTAAGCCATTATAAAACTTTGCCAAATCTTTCTCCAAGATGGGCTCTATTCTGCCCCTGATTAATTGTTTTGAGGTGTTGCTGTTTAAATTTTCTCTTGGGCTTTTTTCTGATCAATTAATTCAGATCTGTTAATAGATAATTTAAGCCTGACAAATGAATTCCTTTTTTTTTAAAGGTTTTATTTTTAAGTAATCTCTATACCCATCGTGGGGCTCGAACCCACAACCCCAAGATCAAGAGTCGCATGCCCCCTGGCTAATGAATTCTTAATAGGAAAAGACAAAATGCAAGCAAAGCAGCATATCTGCTGTTACAGCAACAGCTAGATAATGAATTGTGGCTCTGACCATACCCCTAGCTGTGTAGCGCATTGCCTAGTTTATAATAACTAGTCAAAATATATTTAATTGACTGGGTTTTGGTCCTCACTTTTCTCTATACAAATTAATTCTATCCCCAGCCATAAGTGGCTGGGACTTGCTATACTAGGGGGTATGATCACTCTTGAAAGCCCTCAGGCTATGGTCACACGAAGCCCTACTGAGTAGGTAATATTGCTGCTGCTGTTTGTCAAACTGCCACGTGATAAGGTAGTTAGGAAGCGCCTCACAGTTCATTTGTAAAGTAGTGATAACAATGTCTACTCTGTAGGGTTGTTGTGAGCTTTGGAAGATTAGCTAGCTAGCTAGTCAGCTGCCTAGCCACAAGACTACAGTCAAGAAAGGTGACTAATTATTAAAAAAAAAAAAAAAAGGAAGGAGGAAAAGTGACTATTATTACTTTTACTGTAGTGTTGAATTACATTATTCCTTTGGTTCAGACTCTATCTCACATGATTATGCCTGAAATGCGAAAGATCTTGAAGTATATTCTAGAATCTTTTAATATTTGAATTTTTAAAAAGAATCACATAGAATGGTACAAAAATAATAGCCAGTACTAACTGCTTACTCTGTGCCCAGGACAGTTTTTGAGCACTTTTATGTTCATTTATTTATTTCATCCTCAAAACAGTCTTCTGAAATGGGTATTAGTATTATCTCCATTTTACAGTTGATGAAATAGATGCAGAAGTAACTTGCCCAACCAAGCTCACGTGACTAGTAGTAAGTAGCAAAGCTAGATTTGAACCCAAGCAGTTTTATGCCAGAATCCGTACTTCATTACACTAAATGTAGCCAGATTCAATAATTTTGTTTCTGATTTGTGCCTTTTCATGTATGTTTAAGAAAATCCTTCCCCCCATATTTTCCAATACTACCTTCTAAAAGGTTTAAAATTTGCTTTTGACATTTGCAATTTAGTTGCCTGTCTGGAATGAGGGTAGGAATCTAATTTTATTTTGTTATATATGGATAGCCTAATATGCCAGCAAAGGCTTTTGAAAAAGAGATCCACTTTTCAATTGGTGCATTTATAACTCACGGCCAAGTATTCTTACCTCTAAGGGCTTTTGTTCATAGCTCGAAAGATACCCAGAGGGTATTCACAGCCCCTGTCCTGTAATTCTGTAGTTCAGTGTATCTTTTTCTTGCCACCTCTCTTCCTCTTCTTCTTCTCCCCTTTTTTTCCGTGCCCCCCCCCCCAATTTCTGCCTCTTCCGTCTCCTTCCTTTTTGAAGATAGTGCTTGACAAATTGGGAAAAGTTACTGATTAATCAAGTGATTCATGGTTTCAGGTGTTAAACTACCCTCCTGCTGAAGCTGTGGATTCATTTTCTTTGGAGGCTGAGAACAGTGGGTTCTGTCAGATGTACTCTTGCAGGGATATTGATGACTCTTAAGTGGGAGTCATATACTGGTAGGATGTAGTGTGGCCCCAAACAGCCTAGGTAGGACAGAAGTCAGATTAAAGATAGTCTGGTTTGGGGCGCCTGGGTGGCTCAGTCGGTTGAGCGTCTGCCTTCGGCTCAGGTCATGATCCCGGGGCCCTGGGATCGAGCCCCCATCAGGCTCCCTGCTCAGCGGAGAGCCTGCTTCTCCCTCTTCCTCTGCCTGCCACTCTATCTGTGTTCTCTCTCTGTCAAATAAATAAATAAAATCTTTAAATAAATAAATAAAGTCTGGTTTACTTTAGTTACTGTGTGGGGAAATAAAATCAGAACTCAACTGTGATCATTTGTAAAAAAAAATTACATTGAAATTTTGTTGTGTTTTTTCAAATTTAGAGACATAATAAAACTTTGATTCTGGTACCAAAGCCATATTGTCACCAGTATGATCAATATTTATCCTCCCTGAGTAATAATTAAACTTGACTTCTATATCTGCACTTCTTTTGACAATAGACTGCATGTAAGGTGATACTCAAACTAATAGCAAAGAACCTAAGAAAACTAGATAAAAATGAGCTTGTAGTCTTGAATCAGTGGTATTTTATATTTGCTTTTCTTTCCTGTGGTAGATTTTGAGCTATTAAACATAAGTACACAATCAGGGTCTACTACATACTGTAGTTGTGGGATCTGAAATCCCATTTAGAAAGAAAATCACACAGTAGGAACCCTGTACAACTTAAGAGAGTGACTGTAAGGCACTGAAGAAAGTGGGTTTCTGGAAGCTCCTTTTTCAACTCTTGGTAACGTGGTTATCTGGAACTGGCTCATTCTTTCTGCTGCTTCCCTCTGGCCCTTTCATTGCTTGTTAGCTTGCACCTAAAAATGGGGCAGATGGAGGAAGTTATGCAAAATAATTATTGTGCTAGTCCCTAAACTATTCTGGACATTTTTGTTATTAGTGGAACATAATGTCATTTTGCTCTTCATTTCAGTTTTAAATTATCTTTTGATTTTATTTAAATGCACATTATTTCTCATTTGTTCATCTAAAAAGGAAATACTATGTTTTTATTCACATCAATAGTAATATGTTAATTCCAGTAATGAACTTTCCACTAATAAACTAATAGTTTTGGAGTTAGAGATCACCATAATTCCTGCTCAGATGGCAAACTGAGGAGATACAACCAAGATGAAAAAAAGACTTGACAAGTTAAATATCAGTATTTCACAAATATTTCAGATTTGGTATATTATCACAAAAATGTAATTCACATTTTTAAAATATGAGGGTAACCTATATACAGTTCTTTTACCAGATTGCTGCTGGTTACAGATCTAGGGATGAGGACCAAGTAAAAGGGATATGATCTTTTTTTTTTTTAAAGATTTTATTTTATTTTATTTATTTGAGAGAGAGAATGAGATAGAGCATGAGAGGGGGGAGGGTCAGAGGGAGAAGCAGACTCCCTGATGAGCAGGGAGCCCGATGCGGGACTTGATCCCGGGACTCCAGGATCATGACCTGAGCCGAAGGCAGTCGCTTAACCAGCTGAGCCACTCAGGTGCCCCTAAAAGGGATATGATCTTAATCTCCAAGATGGTAAATTGGTAATTTGACACTCATACTGGGCATTTTTATTACCCTGAGATGGTTCTTTTTTTTTTTTTTTGTAAGATTTTATTTATTTGTTTATTTATTTATTTATTTATTTATTTATTTGACAGCGAGCAGAGCAGGGGCAAGGGCAGAAGGAGAGGAAGGAGACTCCCTGCTGAGCAGGGAGCCCCATGTGAGGCTCAATCCCAGGACCCTGGGATCATGACCTGAGCTGAAGGCAGACGCTTAACTAACCCCAACTGAGCCACCCAAATGCCCTGAGATGGTTCTTTTATTATTTATTTATGTTACTGTCCAATAGAGAGCAGTTTCTACAGACTTTTTACATGAGCCCTACTCCAGTTCATGACAAGCTACACCTTAGGTTTTCTCTCCTGAGTTTCTGAAACCTGACCTCTCCCCAGCTTTGGCTAATGGCTTTGAAATAGGACAATTTCAGTTTTCAGATCTGAGCAGCTTGTCTTTTTCTTCATCTCCTTTGAATGGTTGCTCACCCATATGAAGGATAGTCATTGTGTGTGTTTAAGAGTCCCTTGTCTAAAAAAAAACCTTTTATTGGATAGAACTCACAAAAGTTGAGCTCCAAAAGGCCTGAACTTAGTTGTTGACTTGCTTAATTTCTTACCTCTTACTGTCTCTCTCCCTGAGTATTCACTTTTCTTGCCCAAGTATATCACAGTACTTGTGATCCGGGATATTAACTCTAAGAGTATACTACATTCATCCTTGGCACTTGGAGTAGTACCTTTTCATTCTTACCTTCACCTGTCTGCAGCTACCAGTTGAGTGTCCCTGTTAGAGAGAGAATAATCCCATTACCCTTGACATACTTGGGGTTAAAAAGACACTGATAAGAATTGGATTTTTATGTCTAGCAGGTAAAATACCTATTCTCACCAGCATTTTGGATGACCATAATCTGAGAGCATGGATTGGAATTATAGTGATGTCTGAATACTAAAATGATTTTCATATAATTAAATTGAAATGCAGATGTACCTTGTTTCACAAAAGTATGTGTGAAGAATGTGAATAAAATCATGATTTAAACCCACTAGCGGGGGCACCTGGGTGACTCAGTTGGTTAAGCATCTGCCTTTGGCTCAGGTCATGATCCCAGGGCTCTGGGGTTGAGCCCCGCGTGAGGCTCCCTGCTCAGCGGGGAGTCTGCTTCTCCCTCTCCCTCTGCCCTTCCCCCACTTGTGCTTGCTTGCTCTCTCTTTCTCTCTCAAATAAATAAAATCTTTAAAAAAATATAAACAACTAGGGGAGCCTTGTTATTTAAAGAAATACTGTAATAAATTCTCTAATAAAGGAAGAATACCTCCAGTTTACATCTTGTGCAAATCTTTTTTCATATGTCTGTTTTGTGTAAGGTATACTTGTATAAGGACAGTATCCAAAAGGGACATGGGAGTTGTACAGGACAGGAGGTATTAGGTCAACTATCTATGCCAAGATCTGAGAGTTTGTAAATTTTCAATACATTTGGTTTATTGATTCTGGAGAGGTAGTCCTCTTGGGCTCCTTCTAACATCCACTTATTTTTACACTAGATCGAGCGATTGGAAGTAAGCAGCCTCGCCCAGACTTCCAGTGCAGTGGCCTCCAGCACCGATGGCAGCATCCACACAGACTCTGTGGATGGAACACCAGACCCTCAGCGCACAAAGGCTGCTATTGCTCACCTGCAGCAGAAAATCCTGAAGCTCACAGAACAGATCAAGATTGCACAAACAGCCCGGGACGACAACGTTGCTGAGTACTTGAAGCTTGCCAACAGTGCAGACAAGCAGCAGGCTGCCCGAATCAAGCAGGTCTTTGAGAAGAAGAACCAGAAATCTGCCCAAACTATCCTCCAGCTACAAAAGAAACTTGAGCACTACCACAGGAAGCTCCGAGAGGTGGAGCAGAATGGGATTCCTCGGCAGCCGAAGGATGTCTTCAGGGACATGCACCAGGGTCTGAAGGATGTGGGAGCAAAGGTGACTGGCTTCAGTGAAGGTGTGGTGGACAGTGTCAAAGGTGGACTTTCTAGCTTCTCCCAGGCGACCCATTCAGCAGCAGGGGCCGTGGTCTCAAAACCCAGAGAGATTGCCTCACTAATTCGGAATAAATTTGGCAGTGCAGACAATATCCCTAACCTGAAGGACTCTTTAGAGGAAGGGCAAGTGGATGATGGGGGGAAGGCTTTGGGGGTGATTTCAAACTTTCAGTCAAGCCCAAAATATGGTAGTGAGGAAGATTGTTCTAGTGCCACTTCAGGCTCAGTGGGAGCCAACAGCACCACTGGAGGCATTGCTGTAGGAGCATCCAGCTCCAAAACAAACACCCTGGACATGCAGAGCTCAGGATTTGATGCACTACTACATGAGATCCAGGAGATCCGGGAAACACAGGCCAGACTAGAGGAATCCTTTGAGACCCTCAAGGAACATTATCAGAGAGACTATTCATTAATAATGCAGGCCTTACAGGAGGAGCGATATAGGTAAGTTATATGTAATTAAAATTCTAAATTGTTGAAGGGAACTGCGAAAAGATCTGTGTAGAGTATCTTTTTTTTTATAGCATCCAGAACACTTTAGATATGTCATATAACATCCCCATAGTTCTATCATAGAGAGCAAAATAGAGGCACAGCAAAGTTAAATGACTCCTGAGATCATACGCCAATGAAACATTGGGGTCAGGGGAAGATGATTACGGTAGGTCTCCAGTCTTCCATTCCAGTTTAGGACTTTCACATGAAGCCCAAGCTGTCTAAGGCATTCTACCTATTTATTTATAATCACAGAACCACAAATCATTGCAACCTATAACTATACTACACTGAATTCAAAAGATCTATAACCCTCTGAACTCTAAGAAATCTAAGAAAAATCAAATATATAGCCTGGCTAAAATGTAATGAACACTGTAGGTATTTGACCTTAAACACACTTATGTGGACAATTGGTGTAGAGAGATTAGACTGAAAGTATATCCAGATAAGCACGTCTGTTACCTTTGTTATGAATTGGCAGATGTTTCAATGGGCGTGGACTTAAACATGAAATGTTTCTACAGTCGTTAGAGAATTCTCAAAGGGCTAACTGCTTTGAGTCATATCTGTGCTAAAGGTAGAGAAGCTGGTCTTTCCCTGTTTCGTATTATACTCCATATTCATATTAGACCACTCTTAGTTCTCTAAAAACATGTTTTTTCCCCTTGTTTCTATCCCATGCAGAGAGAAATAATATCTCCCATACAGTACTCATTCAGATCCAAACTCTCTCAGCCAGAGACAGGCCACCTCATTGATACAGATTAAGGACCAGTTTTACAGAAGCCACAGGTCAGAGCAGGCCTTGAAAGACCTGGGTTTTGGTCCTATCCCAAATACTAACTCGAGGGAATCCTCATTACTTATCCTGTAATATCAAAGGTTGAACACATGATCTCTTAAGGTCCGTTTGACCTCTTTTTTAAAAAACAGTGATTTTTTTTTAAGTTTGCTTTTATGAGATAATCTCAGGGTTTGAAATAAATTGTTCCTGTGTATCCATTAGCTCTGAGAGAAGTTACAGCAGCACGCTGTTTTCAGATGGTGAAAATATTAGTAATTAAGCCCTGCCTCTTCATTCTTCAATTCTAACTAATTCTAACCTAATTCTAAGACTTTAAGGGAGATGAAAAGAAAAGTGAGTATGGGAGAGAGAAATGAAGTTTTTAATAAAAGCAAATATATTACTATTTATTATTTCAGTATTTTGTATATTCTTTCATATACTTAAAAGACAATATCTAAAGTGAGCAGTCTAACAGATATTCAAATGGACTCTAAAAATAAAACATCTGGGGGCGCCTGGGTGGCTCAGTTGGTTAAGCGACTACCTTAGGCTCAGGTCATGATCCTGGAGTCCTGGGATCGAGTCCCACATCGGTCTTCCTGCTCAGCAGGGAGTCTGCTTCTCCCTCTGACCCTCTTCCCTCTCATGCTTTCTATCTCTCATTCTCTCTCTTTCTCAAATAAATAAATAAAATCTTTAAAAAAATAAAAAATAAAACATCTGATCTTTTGTACAGTGTGAAACCTAACTCCCAAGTTCAAATTCTAGTTCTGCCACTTGCTAACCTTGAAAACTGGGCAAGTTTCTAAACCTCTCAAAGTCTTAGTTTCCTCATCTATAACATAGGAATAATAACAGTTCTTCATAAGGTTATTGTGACATCTAAAGGGAATAATTTATGTAAAGCACATAGCTCAGTGCCTGGTCCTGTGAGTACTCAGTTGATGTTAGGTAGCAGCTGCTTCTGCTGCTATTAAAATAGACCCCTCTGAACATGGAGACCCAGTCCTCCCGCAGTCATATGCTGAAAAACAAAAACAAAAAACCAATCGCCTGCTTTGACCCCTTTATTTTGAATGGATGGTAAAACATACCAGTTTTTAAATCCTTCAGAGCTTAAAATTCATATAGAGCTTGTTATGTCTTCAAGTCAGATGTAGGCCAGTATGAGAAAATCATAGAGGAAAAACAGGTTTCCCAAGGCCCACCTTTGTACCAATTTAAAATAATCCAGGGACAGGACAGAACTTTTAGCTGGTCATTATAACCTCATTATAAGAATCAAGTCCAAACCACTTGTGAGGTAACGAGAAGTGCATTTCTTTCATTGCATTTTGGGTTCTCTGTAGTGGGTAAATGATTAGTTTTATGGAATAAAGAGAGAATAAAGAAAACTTAAGAATTTCGGGGCTCTTGGGTGGCTCATTCGGTTGGGCGGCTGCCTTTGGCTCAGGTCATGATCCCAGAGCCTCCTGCATGGGTCCCGGCTCAGTAGGAGCCTGCTTCTCACTCTCCTCCCGGCTTGTGCTCTCTCTCGCTATCTCTGTCACTGTCTCTCTCTCTCTCTCTCAAATAAATAAATAAAATCTTTAAAAAAAAAAAAGAAGAAGAAAAAAACTTAAGAATTTTCAAAAACAGAGGTAAAGCTTGGAGAGCCAGGGAAGACATAGTATAATATATAATCTCACTTTTGTCATATCACTTAAACTTTAAGAATGGTCTTTCCTTAAAACGAATCTTGAAGAAAGAAAGCCTTTTTTCCCCAAGAAAGGGAGCAGAAATGTCACAGCTGTTTGACTCAGCTATTTTGTTTGTACCAGTATTTCCCATATATTGAGCAGTTAGAAATTTCTCCTGTGTTACATGTTCTTAACCAGTAAATATACTTAATTTTGTTGATCTTTGAACCATTTCATGTAAGTGAAATTTTCCTACACATTGAAGCATATTCTTAAGAATCAAAACTTTCACATTTTAAGCATTTTTAGAGAATTTCTCTACCTTCTTTTAACAGAATAATACACTGAACCTTAACATGATTGGAAATAGTATAGAACAGTGGTGTTCTAGTCTAGCTCAGTGATACTGTCAGGTCAGTGAGAGTGATAGTTTATGTGCCTCTACAGTAAACAGTCCGAGACAGCTTGCTCTTTAAATTTCTTTTGTCTGCTTTTTATAAAATTTGTTTTGTCTGCTTTTTATAAAATTTGTTTTTTCTCCTTTCCATATCTCCACACTGTTACTGAGCTGCTTGCAACAGCCTCTCTTTACTAATTTCTATTTGAGCTCTGTTGTAGGTTTGGCTTTTTGTCTAGGAAGGAAGTAGGCTAGCTAGGGATGGACTTAAGGGATTCTTCTGTGACCAAGAACCAATTAAAGCATATATGGCCACTCTAGATATTTTGTTTATTTTCTGTGCTTTAGTTTATTTTACTGATATGTGAGTTGACAGGAGGGAGGCTGTGTACAGGGTTGCTGCTTGTTATTTAAATGAGGTGGAGGAAGACACTACCACTCAGCATTTACTGAACTCCTATGGTGTGCATAATGTTTTACATATATTTGCTAATCACAGTAGCCCTTCAGGTGGATTGTATTATCCCCATTCTACAGATGAAGAAATGGAGGCCCAGTGGGGTTTTATATTTTGCCAAAATGTTACTTAGTAAGTGATAAAGTCAGGAATAAAACCCAGTTTAATGTGAATGCAAAGCCAGTGGTTTGGTTTTGTTTTTCATTTCAGGACAGGTTTGTTTTTGTTTTTGTTTTCCCCAAGCTCAACCCTGAAACCTATTATGATTGAAAAACTACAGTCTAGCTAAAATCTGTGTGATTGAAAGACTAGCCTATAGTTTAGCTCTAGGAAGCATTGACTACATCAGGTATTGGGCCTTTTCCAGGTCAAAGTGTGTGTTTCACTAAAAGCTGAGTCATTGTTGCTAACATGTTTTATAAAATTCTGCGAATGCAAAAAAAAGTCTGTGACTGAACAAGCTCTGGAAAGTTTTCTACAGCAGTGTAGGTAATCGGGGAAACCTACTAAGGAAACTTTGACTTCCATCCTTATTTCCCCCTTTGCAGAGTTCCTTTTCAGTATTGTCACTCAATGTGCTTCCTGTTGCTCTCTGCCCGTGAGTAAGGCCAAATTAAGATTTTTACCCAAGACCATCTACTTACTTTGAAATAAAGAAATATTCAGAAGCCTGTGGAGTACAGTCTCTCTCTTCACCCACATAACTGTGCCATGGCTGAGTATGTCCTCAGCACCCACATGCATTTAGCCCAGGAAGCCACTGTAACAGAGCTTGGATCTGAACTCCACCTCAACCTTTGATCAGGAACTAGGTGTTTAGTCTTTGAGCTGTGCATTGGGCTCTCAGATATGAGTGAGAGCATGTATTTTGGGAAAGAAAAATGCAAAGTTTAAACAGTTTTTCTAGTGATGGGATTGTGCTCACTTCAGATAGTCTGTACGTCCCATTAAAGTATTATCACAGGTTTGTTAGTAGAACCTGGGTTCATGTAGTACTTCAGAGATAGAAGGGCCCTTAGATATCTAGTTTAATCTCCTTTTACACGAGTACACTGAGGCCCAGAAAGATAAAGTGACTTTTGCCAGGTCACACAGTAAAATGGTTTAACATATATTTAATCTGCTAAAAACTGGAAGACTAGTCCTGTTCCCATGGTGGGTATAATATATTCTTGAGCTACCAGAGGAAAAAATTGAGCTGTGGCAAAATGCATTGAAAATAGGAGAGAACTAGGAAAACATTCATTGACAGTTTTACAGGTTCCTTTTGTAGTTTTTCCCTTTGGGGATCTGGCTGGGAACCCTACTCCGCTACTGTCCATATGTGGCAGTGTCATAATAGGCAGACTAAAAACCCCCCTCCTGTTGAGGAGCAATAATGCCATTTTAAAAGCTTCTATTTTAAGGTGATTACTGTCCTTTGGAAATCAGCTTCTGAAACTGTATTAAGCCCAGGGATATTTTAAACCGCCCTGAGTCATAAGAGCAAAAACACAGAAGAAGGCAATCACCAGAGCAGCCGTCACATGCCATACAACCATCGGTAGCTAGGCTAACACAATTAGGCACAGGCCATCGGAGTTCTAATTAAACAGATGGTCAGTTAAATATGATTTTCTTTTACCATCACTAGACATAAAAGAAAGATATGGTCAGATACAGCTATTTTGGCCCCTTTACTCCAGGTGTTAGACCTGTATCAATTATAAATTGATGAGAGTCTCCAGAGTATATGTAGACTAGGTTTGGACAGTAAGTTTGAAATAGAAACTTGAGAATATCGGATCAAATTAGCTCCTGTAGAGAAATAAAGCCCAATTGAGATATGTTCTTAGGAAAACTAAGACCTTCCATATAAAAGAGATTTTACAGATGTGCTCTTCCCAACATAGCCCTGAAGAGGTAAAGGAGGAAGAATGGAAGGGAAGGAGGGAGGAAGAGAGGGAGAGAAAAATTATTTACTTCAGTAATTACTTGAGGTTGGACAAGCCTGCATTCACTTTGCAGTTTTTGTGTGACCGTATGTAATTCCTCTGAGCCTCAGTTTCCTGTATAAAAACAAGGTAATGAAATCTGCTGTACAGGGTTGGAGATAATGTATGTGAAGCACCTAGTATGGTCTGTGGTGTGCCAGGATGTTAGAAAGCTGTCATTACCAAGTTTCCAGATTGCCTAGAAAGCTCCCCTCCCCGCCAGCTTTTATTCATTCCCTGTATGCTATAGGCATCTGCTCTTTCTTTAAGATAATGCACTGCCTACCCTGAAAGTTTCGGGGACTGATTCTATGCTTTTTCCTTTCCAACTAAAGGCTAGTTCAGTGTTTCCTAGCCTCTTTCCAGGCTTCAACACAAATGAAGTAACAAAAGGTAGGGAGGAAATATCCACTTTCCCCAATTCAGCCAGGAATATATTCCGGTTCCCACCACACGTCATACCCCTACACCAACTATGTCGCTCTGTTCTGGTCAGACCCTGGCAGAAGCTACCTCAGGTCCCTGTTGATGTTAGCCCTGGGATCTGGTTCTTCCTGTTCTCAGTACCTGCTCTACAAGATTCTTTAGCCATCCTGTCCTGATGACCTGTTGCCCAATTAGGGAAGCACTCCCTACCCCCCACTCTCAGAGATGGCTCCAAACTTTCGAGCCACGCCCAAAGAGTGATGCACTAGGTGAAACATTTCCAGCCTGACACTCATCCAGTTTCTCATTCATCAGGAATTTGACCCAAAAGAGCCCTGGCTTATCTTTGATCTAAGTAGATGACTAATGTGTTGACCTCCAATGGCTGAAACACTTTATTAATTTACTTATTATCTATTAATTGTTTACCTACAACAAAATCTAGATGTCTTTTTGTATTTTGTAAATACAGCAGATTTTGCTTTGGGATGGGGGATGGATTTCATCTCCCAAAATATGACATAACCTACATTTAAAAAAGATCTCGCAGTCTTAAGGCTTTCTGTTGACTAATAGTTAAACTCAAGCTGTATTCGAGTGTATAAGTTTTCTTTGAGTTGTAATGATTTGGGAAGGACTTTTGAGTAAAAAGTTTCAAAATGAGATTATTAATCTCATTCTATTTTGTGTTTCAGCTGGAGTCTCATGGAAAGCACATGCCAGTCAAAATCATATACTTGTAGGACCAAGAATTGCCCCCTCCCCTTCATGTCCAGAGAGCTCTAATTGGCATCATATCAAGAGGTTAAATAAAATCCCTTAGAGTTCTTGATCTTAAAAAATCACATGTGAAAGGCTGTACACACTTTACCTTCCCTCCCCCCCCCACTCCTTGATTTAATACTAATATTTAATGAGAGGACAGAGGTATTCTTTCTTTGAATTTCCTAGGTATATGACTTCCCTATTTTAGGATTTAGGTAGGAAGTAAACACTAGCAAGTAAAGCAAAAGAGATTATAATATTAATAATGGGAGTAGTGAGAAGTCACTGGGAACTGGAATAATGGGTATTTTCTTCCTTTTGTTGTTGTTTACATTTTGCATTTGATTAGTGGTATAGGTTTTAAAAAGACAATAATAAAACAAATCTAGAAACAGGAAGCATGAACCAAGTGGTTCGGATTCTCAGTACACCTCACTAACCTAATAAGGGGAAGTTACTGCATCTTTCTCAGCCTCCCATTTCTTAATTAGAAATTAAAGTACCTCCCAGGGACGAAGGAGGTAAGGGTTAATGTGGAAATGTCTTCATGAATCAGAGGCAGATGCCACACCTAAAAAGGCATGGGGTATGGGGGAGTGGGTGGTTATTGCTTTTGTTATTATTGGTGTTAGTGTTTTGATACTTTGATGTTTACAGTGATTAACTAGATGTAGATTGAACCCTAAATTCCTCCCCCACATGCACTCCTCCACCCAAACTGACATCACATCGTCTTTACTGGGCTCTTTGTGTTAGCCTGATTTCAGACCATAATTTCACATGTAGGTTATGTTATGTAAGCCATATAAAAATGACTGACGGCACTGAAAAATGTTTGATTGGAAATTGTTAAGCTTGATCAGATTTGTGCTTTCAAATTGTGGATTGTGAGGTTGTGAAAAGAGCTAAGGAACAAACTTCCATAACCTGGGTGAACAAATCAGCGAAAGTGTTTTAGTGATGACAGACCCAGTAAAGTTCTTTCAAGTTGCTGAGGTAACCCAGAAGACCTATATTCCAAGACGACAAGGGCATCTTGCCAACCTCTTTGTTCATCACATTTTACCAAAGTCTCAAAATTTATGGCCTTCTTGGTTTCCTCCCTGATGTTTCCTGCAGATTAGAGGTGTTTACTATGGTAACCCAAACACAACTGTGTAAGTGTAGGGGTGCCTGGCTGGCTCAACTGGTAGAGCATGCAATTCTTGATCTCAGGGTCGTGAGTTCGAGCCCCATATTGGGTGTAGAGCCTACTTTAAAAAAAAAAAAAAATGTGTAAGTGTAATAGGGTTTCAGCTACCCAATAACAGTTGTGACTTTTCTTTCAGAAAGTCATCATTCTCCAGGTACTTCTTATGACTTGAAGAAGAAAGCAAATGCTAGTAATTAGTTGGTGAATTAATGGGGTTGTTTCAACTGGACCCATTGTGGATCTTGCTTCACCCTTAAGTTCTGCAGCTTTATGTCACCTTGGCAAGTCTCCTAACCTGTTGGTCTGTTTTCATCTGTGGAGAAATGGAGCTTATTCTACTTACCCAAATGCTATTTCACTATTTAACTAGCTGTTAATAAAGTACTATCTCTGGGAACAATAGTATATTTTCTCATTTGGGAAGATTCTCAGCTTGAGGAAATCTTGCTATTAATTTCTCATGTAACTGTGAGTGAATTGTTCAATCTCCAAAGGACTTTATTTTCCACAGGAGTATGGTGAGGATTAACAGTTTCTACTCAACTCTCTCTAGAGATTTGCAAAGATCAGATGAAGTATACTTGAGATACTTTCCCTCTCACGCATACAAAACACATACCATGAAAGGAAGGTAGGTAGGACAGTTTCATCAATTTAAAGGAAAGCTTGAACAAGCCAGTGAATGGACTTAGTTGTCTGGCAAACTTGAGTCAGGGAAATAGCAGGAACCCATTTGTATGTTTGTGCTGGCCCTCCTGATGAGGAAATAAGAAAAGAGGCTTGTGCCTCTCTTGTCCTTTTTTTTTTTTTTTAAAGATTTATTTATTTGACAGACACAGCGAGAGAGGGAACACAAGCAGGGGGAGTGGGAGAGGGAGAAGCAGGCTTCCTGCTCCTCCCTTCCTTGCAGGGAGCCCAGTGCGGGGCTTGATCCCAGGACCCTGGGATCATGACCTGAGCCGAAGGCAGACGCTAACGACTGAGCCACCCTGGGCGCCCCCTCTCTTATCCTTCTTTTTTTTTTTTTTTAAATTTTTTATTGTTATGTTAATCACCATATATTACATCATTAGTTTTTTCTTATCCTTCTTGAGAAGGACAGAATGTGTACCCAGAAAACCCATTTATGAGATATCAGGAAAAACTCAGTATACTGGAACAGTGAAAATTTGAGAAAATGTAAAATTGAGGATGTGGAGATAGATGAAGAAGTGGAGGATAAGAGGGGGAAAAAATCAGAAGGAAGAAGCCTTGAATGTTGGAGCCACAGAGCACTTGAGGTCAACAAGCAGTCCTTTTGAACTTCCTCACTAGGGATTGTTGGAGGGACCTGGGAAGATCATAAAAGACAAAAAGGAAACCAAATGTATACTTGTGATAGTTCTCTCCCACTGAGCTCCATTTTTGCGCAGGGCATTTGATGTCTAACTCCTGTTCAGTCTTCACAATTGCCCTTTGGAATAGGTAGATTGCCTCTTCACAGGGTCACACTGGTGGGTTGCAGAGTCAGGGTTTCAATCCCAAACCCAGGCTGAGCAGATCATCAGCTGGTACAAATTGCCTAAAAACAGAGGCGCCTGGGTGGCTAAGTCGGTTAAGCTATCTGTCTGCCTTTGTCTCAGGTCATGATCAGCAGGGAGTCTGCTTCTCCCTCTGCTCACCCCCCCCACCCCGCCCGTTCCTATGTGCGCCTGCTCTCAAAATCTTTTAAAGAAAAACTGTATAAAACCATAAGTACAAAGAAGGTGCAAAGTGGAAGGAGTGAAGATGGACAGCCTTTAGATAAAATATGAAGTGAACCAAATGGCTTCCAGAACCTTTGACATGTTAGTGTTATTGTATGATAAATGGTTTCCAGAACCTTTGACATGTTAGTGACCATTGTATGAGAAACATTTCTTATAATAAAGTTCAAGAGTGTTGGGAACAAGTGCAGAGGACTTTTGCATGTACTCTATGATTCATATACAGTATTACATATTTTTATGTGGTATTATATAATTATGGAATTTCCCTCTTTACAAACAGATAAAAATCTGAGGGGCAAACTAAGGTGTTATTAATAAGTCATCTTAGGTATTCACAAGTAAAGGTATCCAAAACATATTTTATAACAACCCAAAGCCATGAAATAGCCCGAAAAGGAACCTGCAAGAGATACATGCAGGAGGGAACTCCATAATACTCTCAAACAGAAGTTGCGGATGGCACAAGGAAATCCAGTTGATGAAAGAAACTCAATGTGAAATGGACCAAACAAATAAGAGATTATACTGCCAGAAGACAATAATACCTTCAAAGTGCTAGGGAAGAATAACTGTGACCTTAGAATGCTATGTCCACCTAATTTATTATTCAAGAAAGAGTGAAATTATGACACTTTTAGACATACGTAGACAAAAATTAACCACTCATGGAAACCTTTGCTGAAAGAAATACTAAAGGATATACTTCAAGAAGGGGGGAAACCCTCAAACAATGGGTGAAAGAAGTCAGTAAAGCATGTTCTAACTAAGTAGGGACTTAAAATTATATATACTAAAAAGTCTAAACGTCTTACATCAATTTGGATCTAAAATTCCGGAAAAGAACATGGTGTTGAAGGATTGCATTTCACAGGAATGTTAAAGAGTATTGGGGCGCCTGGCTGGCTCAGTCGGTAGAGCATGTGGCTCTTGATCTCAGCGTTAAGTTCGAGCCCCACGTTGGGTATAGAGATTACTTAAAATCTTAAAAAAAAAAAAATGTTAAAACTTTGGGGGAAGAAACATATTTTGTACCTTAATCTGCCTGGCACTTGGCACCTTTCTTTTCACTTTATTCTTGTCCCTTTCAGTCAGTGGGTGCTCACAGAAATACTAGGATAAGTAAAACACAAAGGTGAATGCAGTTTTGCTTTTCAGCTGGATGTGTAGCTATGGGACTCCTAAACACAGACAAAATGACAAACTAGGCTAACTTAAACCTTCATCCCCCAACATGGACTTCCTACTGCCTATAGTTTGGGGGAGGGGTGGGGCAGGAAGGTCTTCTCACCCAACCTTTTATAATGCACACCAAAGCGTATGTCACCCTAGCCCAGGCTTGGGGCTGGGCTATGCTCTAGCAGCAACCTGTGGGCTCTGGCATGGCCTTGCCCTCTCTTGGCCTCTGTGTCTTCACCCAGGATGAAGACAATAGAAGACAAGCTTATCTTTACAAATAGGTGCAGAAAGAGTGCGCTGAAAGAACCACCGTCAGCCGACTGAGTTCAAGATGATACTGACATATGCAAGTGCAGTTAAGACTTTACTGGGGATTTGTTCTATAGAAATAATGGGGAACTACTTCTGTTGCTGAATGCAGGTATCAGAGGTAACACAGGTGAGGGAGTAGCTTGTTTTTGTGGCTCCAAAGACTGTGAGGTGAGAATTACAAGTAGCTAGGTTTTAGTTCAGTTTTAAAAAGAACTTCTCTAATAGTGAAAAACACTGCCTTAAGAAAGATGAAACCCTGCCACTGGAGGTATTCAAGGAGAGATTGCTTGTCAGGGATGTCATAGAAATAATTCCTCAGTTGAAAGAGATGTAACTAGATTTCTAAGATCTTTTCTAAACTCCAGAGTTTGATTCCTTCTAAGGGAACCTTTTTATCTTTCAGACAATACTTTAAATGTTTGTGGTGTGTTTCTCTTCACAACATACTGATTTTAACAACTCTAGAGGGGTAGGGAGGTACATGATAGTGATAATCCTTGAGACATGTAAAATCGAGTGTGAGATATTTGGATTTATTGTATAGTTAGCACAGTGATGTGGACTGTGATGAGCCTAGAATAAGATTAAGTCCATGAATCAGTCACCACAGGAGATATTTGGCTGGCTAAAAAGGTTTTCAAATTGCACATGAATTCCTTTCAGGGAGCATGTTTTCAAGTGATGCCTTCTTTAATAAGTAGAAGCATTTTCAAAAAGGCCATTATGTGGGATGCCTGGATGGCTCAGTGTGTTGGGTATCTGCCTTCTGCTCCAGTCATGATCCCAGGGTCCTGGGATCGAGTCCTGGGTCTGGTTCCTTGCTTGGCGGGGAGCCTGCTTCTCCCTCTGCCTGCCACTCCCCCTACTTGTGCTCTCTTTTTCTCTCTCTCTGTGACAAATAAAAAAGAGAGGAAAAAAAGGCCATTATGTTTTGGTAAATTATGAAGATGGAAAGGAGAAAAAAATGACATTTTTAAACAATGCTTCTGTGTTCATATGAGTATAAAAGATTAAGATTATTACCCTCATTTTATAGATGAAGGAACTTGCTCAGAAAAGCAAGCTAACCTAATAGCTTATGAGAGGCAGATCCAGGACTCAAACCTAAGTTTTCCTGGCTATAATCACTTTTCCCCAGTGTTTATTATAAACCTCAAATATGCTGCAAAGTTTAAAACAACTGTACACTAAGCACTCATACCACCCACCTCTTAGATTCTGCATTCTACTATATTGTTTTATCACACATCTTTCCACCTATCCATCCTTCCTCTCATTTTTTTAAAGATTTATTTATTAGAGTGGGGGAGGGGCAGAAGGAAAGGGAGAGAGGGAATCTCAGGCAAACTCCAACACTGAGCACAGAGCCCAACTTGGGCTCAATCTCATGACCTTGAGACTATGACCTGAGCCAAAATCAAGCTGGACGCTTAACCGACTGAGTCACCCAGACACCCCCTTCCTCTCATTTTTTTAATGCATTTCAAAGTAAATTGCAGACATCCATAATCTTTTTTAACAGCTTCATTGAGATGTAATTCATATACCATAGAATTCACCCATTCAGCGTATACAGTCAGGGGTGCCTGGGTGGCTGAGTTGTTTGGGTGTCTGCCTTCGGCTTGGGTCATGGTCCCAGGGTTCTGGGATCTAGCCCCATGTGGGGCTCCCTGCTTAGTGGGGAGTCTGCTTCTCCCTCTCCCTCTGCCCCTCTCCCTGCTCATGCTCTCTCTGTCTCTCTTTCTAAATAAATAAAATCTTAAAAACAACAACAAAATATACAAATCAGTGATTTTTAGTGTATTCACAGATATATGCAGCCATCACCATAATCAGTTTTAGGGCATTTTCATTGCCTTCCAATCTTCCCATTTCGCCCAGACCCTGACAACCATTAATCTTTGTCTCTATAGATTTGCTTATTTTGGACATTTCATATACATGGCATGGCATCATGTAGTTTGTGGTCCTTTCTGACTGGTATCTTTCACTTAGAATAATGTATTCAAGGTTCATCCATATTGTAGCATGTGTCATTACTTCATTTCTTTTTATTTCCAAATAATACTCCATTGTATGGTTATGCCACATTTTATCTATTCATCAGTTGATGGATATTTACTTGTTTCCACTTTTTGGCCATTAAGAATAATGTTGTGAATGTTTGTGTACACCTTTTTGTGTGGGAAGAAGTTTTCATTTCTCTTCAGTATATACCTGGAGTGGAATTTCTGGGTCATACAAGTGATTCTCTATTTAACTTTTTGAGGAACTGCCAAACTGTTTTCCAAAGCTGATACACCATTTACATTCCCACCAGCTGTATGAGAGTTCAAATTTATCCACATCCTCCCCAACGCTTGTTATTATCCTCTTTTTGATTCTAGGTATGTAGAGTTACTACATTCCTCCTCCCATTGACTCCACCTTGACATCAAGCTCCAAACAGTCATGTCACTGTAGTTCAGTCCAGCTCCCTGTGTGGCTATGTAATTTGGATCAACTATAGACTTGACTCAAATTTCTTACTTATAAAAGGGAGTTTAGCTCATCTGGGCTTCTTGAGTAGTTTCAAAGTGGCATCACAGTGTAGAGGTTAAGAACTTGGGTTTAGGGTGCCTGGGTGGCTCAGTTGGTTAAGCGACTGCCTTCGGCTCAGGTCATGATCCTAGAGTCCCAGGATCGAGCCCCACATCGGGCTCCCTGCTCAGCGGGGAGTCTGCTTCTCCCTCTGACCCTCTCCCCTCTCACGTGCTCGCTCGCTCTCTCTCATTCTCTCTCTCAAATAAATAAGATCTTTAAAAAAAAGAAGAACTTGGGTTTAAAGTCAGACAAACATGGATTCGAATCTTTACTCCCTACTTAATTTCTGTGTGCCCTTAGGCAAGTTACTTTACCTCTTTGAGCTTCAGTTTCCTTATCTGTAAAGTGAAGATAATACCTACTACCTTCTTGGAGTTTCAGAAATGAATTTGGATAGGGGCGCCTGAGTGGCGCAGTCAGCTGACTCTTGGTTTTGGCTTAGGTCCTGATCTCAGGGTCCTGGCATCGAGCTCCACATTCAGCACAGACCCTGCTTGAGTTTCTCTCTGCCTCTCCCCCCACCAAATAAATAAATAAATCTTTTAAAAAATTAATTTGGGGGCGCCTGGCTGACTCAGTCCTTGGGCGTCTGCCTTCAGCTCGGGTCGTGATCCCAGCGTCCTGGGATCGAGTCCCGCATTGGGCTCCCTGCTCGGCGGGGAGCCTGCTTCTCTCTCTCCCACTCCCCCTGCTTGTGTTCCTGCTCTCGCTGTCTCTCTCTTTCTCTGTCAAATAAATAAATAAATCTTTTTTTTTCTTTTTTTTTTTAGGTTTTATTTATTTATTTATTTGACACACAGAGAGAGCGAGAGAGAGAGAGAGAGAGAGGGAGAGAGGCAGGCAGAGGGAGAAGCAGGCTTCCTGCATGAGGAGGGAGCCCGACGTGGGGCTCGATCCCAGGACCCTGGGACCATGGCCCGAGCTGAAGGCAGCGGCTTAACCAACTGAGCCACCCAGGCGCCCCTAAATAAATAAATCTTAAAAAAAAATCTATTAAAAATTAATTTGGATATATAGTAGGCACTAAATAAATGGCAGCAGCTGCTGTTACTTTTTATTCTGTTCTGATGGTATGTGTGAGGCCATGTTTAATATCAAATAAGATTCTCCAACATTCCTGAAAGACTATACAATTATGGAACACATGCCAAAGATGTCACATGGGTCTGTTCTCATCAGCAGACTGATTGTCACCACTGCCATGCTCCCCTCCCTGCCACCCAGTATCAATCCTTAGCTTAGGAGGGTTATTTGCTGCTAGGTCCAGCCCTTCCCTTTAATCTCAAGGGACTGATACTTTGGAACACTCCTTTTACAAAGTCTCTATCCCACCTCTCGGAAGGAGAGAGAATGATGAAATCATCAAACACTAAAAGCACCACAGAATAGTGAGCTAAATAAAACAGGATGAGCCTGAAAAGGCAGTATATCAACATATTCTTATGGCAGTTGGTGGACTTAAAATTTGATAGAAAATCAGTTCTAGAGATGGTGCCTGTTTCTGAGCATATGCCCTGGGCAGCAGCAGATGAAGTGAAAAGAAAGTCACAGAGAATATTGGCCCAAGTTACAGGTAAAGGGTGGAAGCACTTTCTGATCTGTTCCGTCACTTCAGTAACAGAATTTCAGTGTGAAAGAAAGCAATACAGATGCCTATCAAGGATAAAGGAAAACTCAGTAGGATTCAGTAATACAGTGAAAAGGGTCAGACTGTGCCTTTTAAATAAAAACCCTTGTTTCTTAGAGAAAGAATGGAGTGTAGGATATAATTATTTATTATGTAATTATCGAAGGGAGAATATCAGTGATGCTGCAGTATAAGAATTACCTTAACAGAAAACTTCTGTGTATTCCTTAAAAGGTTGTGTACTATATATGGGGTTAAAAACAAGGAAAGGGAGGGGCAACTTGGGTGGCTCAGTCGTTAGGCATCTGCCTTCGGCTTGGGTCATGGTCCCAGGGTCCTGGGATCGAGTCCCGTCCTGCTCGGTGGGAGGCCTGCTTCTCCCTCTCCCACTCCCTCTGCTTGTATTCCCTCTCGTTGTGTCTCTCTCTGTCAAATAAATAAAATCTTAAAAAAAAAAAGGAAAGGGAGGGTAGTTTTAAATGTCATTTTTATTTTTTTAATACAAAGTCCTCTGAGGCTTCTATGCTAGTGTTGGGTGTGTGTTTGCCCCAGTAGTGTTCAGTAGCAGTATATTCTCCTGTTGGGCTGAGCCCTCTGACAGAGAGGCTTACATTTTATTCATCAAAAGCTAGAGATGAGTTTATTGTTCCCTTTCCAGTCTGTTTTAATGTATAGTTTTCAACTATCCTCCTACCTACTTAGTTCTTTGTTTGGTTCCTGGAATTCCCACACACAACCTACCCCAATCTATCCTCTTCTCTATATAACCCATATTCCTAAAACGCTGTGTTTATCATGTCACCCTTTCCTCATCAGCAATCTGCTTTGGGCCCGTTTACTATCTGTTCCAGAATCCCAACTCCCATACCTACCTTTTAAGGCCAGTTTTCCATTTTCTCTCCAACATAGATCTATCATTCCAGTTATCCTGTACATTTCTACCTCCTGTCCTTTACCCATGTTCTTTTTCTACCTAAAATCTCTGATCTTGTCCTTTAAACCTGTTTCAATCCTACTGGTCTTTAGGTGCCCAGCCCAGGTTCTACCTTTATGTAGATTAACCTTCTCATAGAAAGCCCTAAGTGCTAGAGATACAAGATGAATTAAATGACCTGCTTCCAAGGAACTTTATCTCCCTCCATTCTTCCTGTTTTTTCTCAGCTATAGCCACACTGGCCTACTTTGTGTCCCTCAAACCTGCCAAGCTAGTTCTCATCTTGAGAACTTTATACTTGCTATTCCTTCTGCTTTAAGATACTCCTCCCCCCGCGTCTTCATAAGCCCATTCATATCATCATTCAAGTTTCACTGTCATTGTTGCAGAGCACTGAACAGGGAAGAGTTCTCTGACTATTCCAGCTTAACCAGCCACCAGGCACTCTGTCATATATATATACCCCTGTTGATCTTCTTCATTTTACTTATCCATACCTGCAGTTGTCTTGGTTTCTCTGCCTCCCCCCCCCCAACACACATACAACTTAGATGTAAACTACTGAGGGCAGGCATTCTGTGTTGCTTAACCACACAGTATTTCCAGTACTTTGAACATACCTGGTACACAGCAGGCTCTTAGTAAATATTTGTTGACTGAGATGTCCTAGACACTGTGCTTGGCCAAGGGGATGATGGGCTCTGAACCATGAACATCCAGGTGAGTGACCTCCAGTATCAGGATAAGCTACTGGTGACTGCTAGAAGGTCAGTTTCCATTTATGTGCTGTTTATCTTGTGGTGAGACCTGCTTAATTGTATTCTTGTTTTTGCCTCTGCCCTTTGCTGCTCAGAACAAAGTAAGAACTGCCTCATTTATTATGAGTACACTCCAAGCTGACCAGGGCTGCTGGCATTGCTGCAAGTACTGTGTGATGAGAAGATTGTGGAAAAACCATGTTGCTGCTATGATATGGCCTTGTGACAAGCTTCCATTCCAGGGACTAAGATAGCTGTCCCCACTAGCATGCCCTGTTATCCCAGGCCACTGACTTAATTTCTTTGTGCTTTTGTTTTCTTCCTTTGCAGAATGGGTTTTGGGGATAGATGTGAATAATACCAGGAAAAATACAGAATGCATAAAATTCTAACTTTCCCCCCTCCCCGCCCTTAGATGTGAACGATTAGAAGAACAACTAAATGACCTAACGGAACTCCATCAGAATGAAATCTTAAACTTGAAGCAGGAATTGGCCAGCATGGAAGAGAAAATTGCGTATCAGTCCTATGAACGGGCCCGGGACATCCAGGTTAGCATGAAGGATTGGATTTGTAAAAGCAGAAGACTAACAAAAAGTAGAATGGTGGTCAGCAGGGGCTGGGGGTTGAACGGAACGAGGGGTTCTTTTTTAATGACTATAGAGTTTCAGTTTTACAAGATGAAAAGAGCTATGGAGTTAGATGGTGGCGATGGCTGCACAACATTATGAATGGATTTAATACCAGTGAGCTGTACGCTTAAAAGTGGTTAATTAAGGTGGTAGGTTTTATGTTATGTGTCTTTTACCACAATAAAAAGGGAGAAGAAGAAAAAGGAATAAAATACTGATACATGCTATAACATAGATGAATCTGGAAAACATTATGCTCTGTGAAAAAAAAGCCAGTCACAAAAGGTCACATATTATATGATTCCATTTACATGAAATGTCCAGAACAGGCAAATCTATGGAGATAGAAAGATCAGCAGTTGTCAGGGGCTGCAGGAAGGGGAAATAGGGAGTAATAGCTAAGGCTTAGGGGATTTCTTTTTGGGGTGATGAAAGTGTTCTAGAACTTGATGGTAGTGATGGTTGTACAACATTATGAATTTACTAAATGCCACTGAATTGTACACTTTAAAATGGTTAAAATTTAATGTTGGGTATATTTTACCATAATATTGAAAAGTTTAGAAAAAAAGTTGGGGAAGGTAGAGTATCAAGAGAAGGTTATACCAACTGTAATATACCTAGTCTTCAAATGAGGTACATTTCTTGAAAGGCTGTACCATGTAGGGGTGGTATGCTTGCTTGGGTTCATAGGAAATGTTCTGGGGGTCACAGGTCTCGGTATATAGGAGACCACATGCATAATTACATCTGTTGGTTACCACTTCAGGAGCTGCTCTCACAAGAGGGCCATCTTGTCTGTCTTCTGTAGCAAAGGAGGCATTTGTCCTCGTTGCCAAACCCAAACCTTTTACAGGCACATTGCCAGGCCATTTGTGAGAATAACACATGAGGCAGTTATGTTTAAGGCCCTCTAGTTTATGCTATGAGGAAATAGAATATGTAACTTTTTCTTACTCCAGTTGGGAGGTATTTCTAAGGGAACAGTTGCTGGTTTCACATAAAAGCATCTTGAAATAAGCTGGTCTTAGGGAAGGGAAGTAGTCCAGGAATCTTGTATTACAGCTTAAAGAATCAAGGGAATGTCTGGATCATTTGCCCAGCTACCATCTTCTCCAGACTCTGGAATTCTGTATGTTTTAGTTTTTTTCCCTTGATCATTCTGGGCTGGGTAGTATTCACTGTCCATTCATTAGCTTGCTTCAATCTGAAATTGCCTAGTTTTCATCTCAAATCACAGGAAACCAGGATGCATTGAAACCAAGACCAGAAAAACCTAAGGCTCCCACCACCACTGAACTTTGGAGGATATTCTGTCCTCTGAATGTTGAGGGTAAATTTCATATAAACCCATGGCTTGAAGGGAGTGTATCACTTACAGTGTTTGGTCTAGTGTTTGGGCATAGTGTCCTCCTTACAAAGATCAACCTTAAAAGGGGCGGTGGGGGCAGTGTACTCTTTTTACGAAGACAGATCAGAGAGCCCTTTACACTGTTGTGTGTGATTTACTTGACTTGGAAAACAATGGATAGTGCGTACAAGGATGTCCAGAGGATGTTCACCTCATCATTGTTACATTGGAAAAGTTGGAAATAACCTAAATCTCTCCAGCAGGGAACTAGCTGAATAAACTGTGACATATCTATCCATACTATAAAATGCTACATAGCAATTAAAAAGAATGAGGTAAATCTCTACACATTGACATGGAAAGGATCGATAGGACCTACTGTTGAGTGAAAAAAAATGAGTTATGAATTAGTTCCTATAGTATGATACTATTAAGATAGGAAGTCAAAAAATAATTCCATACATTTCCCTAGGCTTAAATATATAGGCGTTTAAACATAGGTGAAAGAATGAGAACACATGTCAGAGTGACAGTATTACTTCAAGGCTAAGACCTGGATTTAAGGAAAATATCAAGAGAGACAATGTATCCTATTTGAAATGTTGAGCAAGTATGTTTGTCCTGTGCAACTTTAATTAGTAATTTTTACATGGGGAAAAAAAATATCCCAGAGGTCTTCTCGTTAAAATGTTCAAGACCACATCCGAGTGTGGCTCCTGCTTCCTGTGAGCCATCGTGGGAGGAATGTGGTGGAGGGCAGTTTAGGTGAGTAATTGCTTGAATAAAGACTTAAACATTTGGCCTCTCTTATTCAAGACTAGCATATTTAAAATCATTGGCATAGCTCAAGATGCATCCGGCTCGCCCAAAGTGCATGTCAGCTATTCAGAGTAGTGTGAGCAGAAGCTTAACTGTTCCCTGTTCTGGCCCACAGGAGGCCCTGGAGGCGTGCCAGACCCGCATCTCCAAGATGGAGCTGCAGCAGCAGCAGCAGCAGGTGGTACAGCTGGAAGGGCTGGAGAATGCCACTGCCCGGAACCTTCTGGGCAAACTCATCAACATCCTTCTGGCAGTCATGGCGGTCCTTTTGGTCTTTGTCTCCACGGTAGCCAACTGTGTGGTTCCTCTCATGAAGACTCGCAACAGGACGTTCAGCACTTTATTCCTTGTGGTTTTCATTGCCTTTCTCTGGAAGCACTGGGATGCCCTCTTCAGCTATGTGGAACGGTTCTTTTCCTCCCCCAGATGATGCTGGCACAAGAAGGCAGTGCTCCCCTACCCTCTGGCGAGTGCATGCAGCGAAGAATTAGACAGCAACTTACCTTCTCTGAAGTTTTCTACAACAACAAAAGAGTTGAGTGAATCTGTTTACATTTAGAATAATGTTTTTTTCTTCAAGAGACGCAATTGCAATAGTATTTTTTAGATTTTATCCAAGAAGTTTTTTGGGCAAAAATCTTGGATCATTTTTATGTAGCATGATTTTCCTTGGGATGCAAATCTTAAACAGTCCTTTAATATGAACCAACAATCTGGAGCACACTGAAGGGCATTCTAAATTATGGCTTGAAGGACTGCACTAAAACCCACTAAAAAGATGCAAAAACCTGATTAGGGAAACCAGTTAAACCTAACACCCTGCCTCGTCTGGGCTCACCACCTCTCCCCCTCCCAGACTAACTTTACTGTGAAATCCTACCACATTCCATGTCTGAATTTTTGGATTCAGGGTGGATTGTCCTTGTCCGTGGAAGAACACATGGATCTCTCCCTGGCTTTCTCACCCAAGTTGGCCACTCATGCTAACCCTGGAAGTATGATCACTTTTGAACCTGGTCCCTTAACCTTTGCTAGGATACAAAAGTGAGAGCATCATGCCCCAAAGGATCACTGCAAAGCCCTACTACAGTATTTTGAAGTAGCCCTCTAAATACTTAATTTTAAGCAAAATCCCTTGGCCGCACTTTTAAGGTTTTTTTAAATATGTGTATAGTCACCAACTTAAAAAAACAAAAAATCCGAACAGCATACTTGAAGAATGTAATACTCAAACTCTCAGTGCTTCCTTATGGTTTCTAATAGGATTTTTTTATTATTGTTATTATTATTATTGGGTTTTTTTGGAAAGGGTTGGGAGGGTCTTTTATTTTTCCTTTGAAATAAAGAAGTGATGTTTTTAAATGAAGAAATGTGTGGATATTTAAGTGTGCTGCTCCCTCTTGTCTTGAAGCAGTTTGAGTAAAGGAAGACTTGCTATAAATGCTTCCTTCTGATGCCCTTGTTTTGAGATGCAGCGTAGACTTCCTCCTCTGGCTGCTGCTTTTTGGTGCCTGCCGCCCCCACCACACCACTTCATGGGCTTGGCTTGGTTGGAGAGGAAAGGGGTGTGCAGGGGGAGGAGGAGGCTGTTTCCACAAACCAGCATGATAGGACAGAGATTTTTTTGCCCCAAGAAAATGTTCACCCAGTGACTTTGGGCTGGGGTGGTCTTTAGGAAAAAATTGAGACTATATTATGAGAGTCATACATAATTCCTTGTGTTTCCTTAATTTATTTTTAACAACCCCTGATTACTGAAACCAAAGTGATGTGGAATCTTCTGTCTGCATTTTGGCCCCAGCATCCTTAATTTCAAAGCTTTATTCTGTCTGCCTGAGAGAATCAACTGAAGATGATTCTCCCTGAAGAACAGAAAAGGATCTGTCAGGTTAGAAGGACCCAAGTTTGGGGTGTAAAATGTTGTCCACTGCCTATTCATCTAGACTAACTTACTAACATACCTATGCTCAGTGGACTTTTATAGACAGTTTAGAAAAAAATGACTGAGCCGCCTTCCCCATGCTATAACCAGTTCCACCAGGATGGAACTGGGCTTTTAGAGCCTATCTAGAAAGCTTGGTTAATCTTTTCATATTCATAGTATTGAATCACAAATGCTGTTCCTGCTTGGCCTCAGTTCTGTGCAACCAAGTGATGAGCAAGGGGCGTGTAACATGCCCTGAAAAGAGTAGCAAAGCATGCTTTGCCTATTCTTCCCATACCGGGAAATTCTTTTGGAACTAGATTAGCATTGCCTTCTCTGTCTGAGAGGATGGTTTACATGACAGCTCCAGCCTCCTGTGGCTTTGGCAGGCTGGCCTTCTCAGAGTCAGCATGTTGTTTCCATAATCATTTTGATATTTTAACTCAGGTACCCCAATCTTCACTCCATCCTCAGATGATTGTAGTACAACCTGTTAGCTCTGTTGACCTCTTAAAATTAGTGCCCAGAGCAGGGACCACGGGGATGATTTTTCTATTAAAAAATAATTGGAACCAATTCATGTTCAGGCCAAAAACAAATTATTCCCATGCCTATGTATTTTAAATGTTAACTTTGCCTAAAAATATTGCAGTGACTTCAGGCAGGAGTGCCAAAGGACACCATGACTTTGTCAAACTAGCATAGTTTCTCATAACCTTCTGCTCTAGCTTAATCACTCAGAGTAGGGAAGAGAGCCCCACAAAGTTACTAAAAAGAGGCTCTAGCCACCATCCTCCAGTTTTTCTAAGAACCTTTGAGTCCCCTAAACTGTGTAGAGGCTACTAAGTTTTGTGGGCGCTAGAATTCACTGTGATAGATGGATTGAAATTGTTCCCATTTGCCATGGGTCAATTTCTACCAAAGGAAGGTTTCTGCCTCTGGACAGCCCCCTGAGATCCCAGCCAAACAGGCCCGTGCTAACTGTCCACCATCCTCTCTCAAACTGTCTTAGGAAGGAGCTTCAAGCTAGGTTAGTTACAGTAATGGCTTTCTACGTGTCTTGTCCCTTGATTCTTCACCAGGCCCCAACAGTTGTCTGCATTTAATGCTATTTGTAACCATGCATCTGTTTTCATGCCTTCCCCCACTTCCCGCTCCCACACCTGTTGCCTTTGTGTTTCTTTGCATTGTGGCTGTTCCCGGATTCTGGTCTATTCAAAGCTCTTCTATAACCTCACTCTAATGGTTGTTTAACAATTGTTCTGTGAGTGGAAATTTCCCCTTGCTTTAATGCTTCTTCTCTTTTAAAGACTACGTGCATTCCCTTTGAAATGAAGCATTCCTGGATTACTTGTTAGTGCTGGTGCTTGAGGCTGGCTGTGGTAGCCTGGGTGACTCTGTTCATTGTAGAATAACATTTTACCATTTTTATGATTCAATTGAAGGGCACTTCTGTCTGCTCCAATTTCAGTTCCTTGGTATATACTCAGTGCATCCTAGCAAGGAAGGCTTTCTACTCCACTGGCTCCCTAAGAAGCAAAAGTAGGTTAAATTTTACACTTCATTGACTGGGGTCTTCTTTCTCCCTTGTACCCCTGCCACCCAACTGAGGTAAAAATCTGATACCAAGGAAAACACTGGGATCAAGCCTTCCTTGCTAGCCATGCCCTAATAACAAGCATATTTTTATGTGGTCTTCACTGCATTTGGTTTTGTTTCTGACTTCATATTCCTTTGAGGTACAGTCAGATGAAATACTGAATTCCAAGTAAGTTCCAGTGAGGGGCTGCCTTTCAGCTTTGGGAAATACGCATCCAAAACAAAACCAAATATTATAATCAACAAATTGACACAGGCAAAATTATGGTTCCCATCCCCAGATGAAACTGGGGATTTTGAATGTGGCTCTAAGAGTTAACATTTCTGTCTGTGTGTTGTGTATGCTAGGTGATACCCTCAGTAGGACTGACTACTAGATTGTAAGTGTGTTTTATCAAAGTGTGTCAGAATAAAAACTCACTTGCACGAATTGAAAAGTACAGAAATGACACTTGTGAACGTGTGAACGTTAACACTGTAGTTGATAGATCTTAAGCTGCTAATTGTTGAGAGAGAATTACATTTATGTTTTGTCTGGTTGCTGCATATTCTCAGCAGCACTTTTACTGTACATACAAATTGAAATAAAGACCTCAGCTATTAACGAGGTGGTTGGACTCGGGTTTATTTTGCTCTTTATTTTTGCATATTTATTCAGTTTCCATGACAAGTTTGTCAGTCTGAAAACTTTTAATTCATTTGTACATTAGAAACTCTGTGTGTGCATGCGCACGCACACATGGACGCAGTCAATATCTTGAAACCGTAACTGATAGCTGGGTGACTGTCACTGTCTCCCAGGATTTTATACCCATCATTTCAGATTGTCACTTTGCCACAGTTCCCTTCAACTGGTAGGTAAGACTGCCTTTTAGTTCTTTGGAGGGAGTTTTTTAGAGGTATCCCCCCCCAGATTCATCTGATGACCCCAAATGGGTATAATAATCCCTGCCCATTCTTTTTTTATTACTGAAATATAGTTGACCCACAATGTTACATTAGTTTTAGGTATACAACATAAGTGATTTGACAAGTGTATACGTTATGCTGTGCTCACAAGTGTAGCTACCAACTGTCCATACAATACTGTTACAGTCCCTAATCCCTGTCTGTTCTTATAAGGCTTTGTTAATAAATGTTATGATGGGTATATAAATACACTTTGTAAAACATTTGACATTTGAAGTTGTATATAAGTGTAAGGGGTTTTTATGTAGCCAAATCTCATCTATAGTTTTGTTATAGGGATAGTAATTTTTTTTAAAGTAATATCTGTGCCCAATATGGGGCTCAAACCCATGACCCTGAGATCAAGAGTCACCTGCTCTACTGACTGAGCCAGCCCTAGGGGTAGTAATTTTTAATATGGTTTCTCCTTGATGATCTCTGGGAAGCCTCTGGAAATGCAGAAGCTCTCATCTTGCCTTTCTTTGAGAGGATACCAAGAGGGACCTGATGACTTGGTTTTTCATAGCCGCAATTTGAATGTCGAGATACTTGGGCCCACACTTCTGGCTTACTAGCTCTACCTCCTACCCCATCTGTACTTAGAGAGATCAATCCCACCTTGATCCTACGTAGTGGGTGTTGTGAAAATAGAGCCTCTGTGAAAGCCTTTTAAATTGCAGTGAGAATGCCTTAAATTTCTTGAAATGTGGACCAGGCTGCCATGTACTGATGTGCAGGTTGTACATTGCCCAACCCCATAGTAGGCTACAGTGTGAACAGTGTATCAAGTGTTGTGCAATGCATAATGGGTACAAAGAGCAGGCCTGATTATAATAATTATATAATGTAAAATAATCTTAAAGCCTGCTTTATTTTCATTCATTAAGAACTTGGGAGAGTGGAAGGGTGGTAACAGATCTGAGAAGCTGTTGTGAAAACAGATTGGGGAGACAGGTGAGGGGGTATGGCCAACCAGAAAATGTATGTCTCATCTAAAGGATTCAAATGTATTACTTTTAAACACTATGGGCAAAGCTATATCTAGCCAGCTTGTGACCTCAAGTCTAGGTAGTGAAGAGTGGCTAACATCTATTGAGTACTTCTTGAATGCCAGGTATAATGCTTAGTACTTGGCATGCAGTTCTCACTTCTCCCCAGTCTCACACAGGCAGTGTCCTCATTGTCTAGGTAAGGAAACAGCCCTGGGTTCAGTGGCTTGCCCAAAACTGTACTGTTAGGAAATAGTAAATGAACGTGTTGGAAAATAGGTCTATGCAACATAGATAACAAAAGATGAGTGTTTACAATGTGTGAGTATAAATTAATGTGAACCTAGAAGAAGACAGGTCAGCAGAGAAGTAGGCAAAGGTTATGAAGAAGTAGTTCACAGAAAAAGAAATGAATGGCCAATAAGCATTCAGAAGAAAATGTTCAGCCTCATGCATAAATCAGTACGTTAAATGAAAAAAAAAAAACCCAGTTGTGGAATAGTATACTGTCTCCTGTTCATGCGAAAATATTATTGTATTGTATTATTGTATGTATGCCTCTAGAAATGAAACTGCACATTGAGCTGTCCCCAGGTAGTCACTACAGGGTGTGGGGGCTTTCATGCTTGACTCCTGTAAAATACGAATCTCTCGAATGCAAAATGTATTTGTCTACTTTTTAAAGATATCAAAACTTTTTTTAAAAGAAAATGATAGGTCCATGTGGAGAAATGAAAAGAGTTGATAATGTTTCTAATACCAGATTATAATAGACCATTTTCTGCTTTAGAATTGTCCTAGAAGGAGCTCTAGGGTGCCTGGGTAGCTCAGTCGGTTAAGCAGCTGCCTTCGGCTCAGGTCATGATTGCAGGGTCCTGGGATCGAGCCCCGCATAGGGCTCCTTGTTCACCAAGGAGCCTGCTTCTCCCTCTGCCTGCCACTCCCCCTGTTCATGCTCTCTCTCGCTCTCTCTCTCGCTCTTTCTCTGACAATCTGAAAAAAAAGATGACTTACTTCATTTCAGCAGTTACTGAGACTATTAAAAGGTACAGCAGGGGCACCTGGCTGGCTTGGTCGGTAGAGCATGTGACTCCTGATATCGGGGTTGTGATGAGCCCCACATTGGTCTTAGAGATTACTTAAAAAAAAACAAAAACAGGGGTGCCTGAGTGGCTTGGTTAAACGTCTGCCATCAGCTCAGGTAATTATCTCAGGGTCCTGGGATTGAGCCCCATTACCGCATCAGGCTCCCAGTTCAGTAGGGAATCTGTTTCTTCCTCTCCCCTCTGCCCTTCCCCCCTGCTTTTGTGCACTCACTCTCTCTCTCTCTCTCTCTCTCTCTCTCTCGAATAAATAAAATACTTAAAAAAAAATAAAACAAAAACCATACCTTTAAGAGATGGTTGTGAGGATTAAATGAAATAATTGTAAAGTGTCTTGCCCAGCACCTGACCTCAAGTAAGTGCTCCACAAATGGTCTCAATATTAGTAATTGACCCACGAATTCCTTGAGGAAAGGGACCTGTCTCTCTGGATCTCTTCAGAATGTATCCTGTCTCCCATTCTCACCTGACGAGGGGCTCAGTAACCAGACTTTGGGTTGTCCCTGGCCAGCCTTGGCTCTGGAGTTGACTTGGGGAATGGAAAAATCAGTATGTCAAGCAAACGCAAAAAAGAAAACACAGCCATAGGGATCAAAAACTTGCAAATGGATGCACATACAGTTGGCTAATGATTTTACTGGTGACTTCTTAACCAGCACAGTGGCAGGGACATTGTCCTGTTCATGGAATGAACATGCCCTTAGTGTCAGGAATGATGCCTGACACTTAACGGGTGCTCATTAAAAAGTGGAATTTAAAAATCACTATCGAATCCCTATTCTGTGCCAGGCACAGTCCTACTTGTGTTACTTTCTGTTCCTTGCTCTGAAGAGGAGCTGGTATAATTTCCATGTTGCTGACAAAAACAGAAACTCAGATAAGTGTTAGGGTTTTTCCCTATGACCAGGTCATTTCATCAAAGGCAAAGTCAGAATTTGAACTCAGCTGAGTTTGCCTCTAGAGCCTATGCAGTTTCTACTATTCCATTTTGCTGGACAATAAATCAAGATTTGTGAATTTCAGACTTTGTGTAACCCTGAGAAGGCAAATCACTTACTTTTTCTGGACCCCAGTGCCTTACTATAAAGTTACCTTAGTTCTTTTCCAGCAATAAAATGATATTCTTAACACTTACTGCCCAGCTCATGATCCCCTTAGGAGCATTGGCCCTAACCACTGAAAGGGTTAAATATTGAGACAGCATGAAGTGGAGATTTGCAGCTGAGATCTGGACATGACCATAATAGGATTGTGCATATGGGAGGAGGGGTGGGGTCCGGAAGCCAGGGAAGGGGTTTAAAGCAAATGTAACAGGATGTCTGCATGGCGGTGGGCACATGGGCATTCTGTTCTCTTTATGTATGAAATATTTCCTGATCTAAGAGAAAAAATTAAATGTAAAGTATGGTGTTCACATGTATAGCACCTTAATGGGAGCATTAAAAGGATGATAATTGGGCCAATTCTCAGTGTGCTCTTCATGAGATCTGCAAGTTGTGTTCAGCTGGTCAGAATTCTTACAGAGCGCACATCAAGACATCTCTGATACTTCAAAAACCAATGCTCAAAAGAAAAAGTATCACAGTTCTATCCCATTTAGTTTTTCATTTACTGTAATGATTAAAGGCTTGTACCTGTAATGGGTTATCTGAGAGAAGTAGTTGCAGGCAGCTTAAAATTTTCTCATGTCCTTTAAAAAATGTATTTTTAAAAATTTATTCATTTAAGAGAGAGAGCAGGTGGGGAGGGGGAGAGGGAGAGAGAGTCTTAAGCAGCCTCTGTGCTGAGCATGGGGCTTGACACGGGGCTTGATCCCATGACCCTGAGACCACAACCTGAGCTGAAACCAAGAGTTGGATGCTTAACCAACTGTACCACCCAAGCACCCCTAAAAAAAAAAAAAAAAAAAAAAAATATTTTTCACAGTTGATATTTCAAGCACAAAATGCAAGAATTTCAAACATCAAGTAAAGTTTTTGTCCACTTTAAATGCCCTAAAAAATAATGTAAATTTTTCTTCATTTGAAGACCCCTATGCTTCGCAAAATATTTATACATAAAATTTGAATTTATCAATGAACCCTTTTTCTCAGACAATTAAACTAAAGAATATGTGTAATTTGTGCATGTTAAAACTTGACCTCACAAGTGTTTTAACTCCCTGAAGTGTCGTTCTGCCTGTCCAGGGGGTCCTTGACAACCTCCTTTTGATAGAGACCCTGACTCACACTGCTTTAAGCACTGGAAACTTTTTTTTTTCCATCTTACTCATTTTCAGTAGTTATCTTCCAAAACATATGACACATTTCCTGCTGAAATTCATTTAATAGCCAGGATCAGGTTTTTAGCCCAGAGGAGCGCACTTGGATTTTTTCTTTTCAAAGATCCTATTTATTTGTCAGAAAGAGTGAGCACAAGCAGGGGAAGTGGCAGGCAGAGGGAGAAGCAGGCTCCTCACTGAGCAAGGAGCCCGACGCGGGACTCAATCCCAGCACCCTGGGATCATGACCTGAGCCGAAGGCCGACGCTTAACTGTCTGAGCCACCCAAGTGTCCCCGCATTTGAATCATGATTAGTGTGACACTCTTGCCCCTGCACTAAAGCAACCCAGACTACCTTTCTTTTTTTTTAATAGCAGTAAATTTTTTTTTAATTTATTGAGAGAGAACTCCCACAACCATACAATTCACCCTTTCACAGTGTTCTGTTCAGTGGTTCTTAGTATATTCACAGAGCTGCTCATCCAGCATCACTAATTCCAGAACATTTTCATCACCTCCAGAAGGAACCCTGCAGCCCTCAGCTACCACCCTACTCTTCTCCCATTCCTCCCAGCACAGAGCAACCACTAACCTACTTGCTATCTGTAGCTTTGCCTACACTGAACATTTCATACAAAGGGAATTCTGTAATGTATGGTCCTTTGAGATGCTTCTTTCACTTCAACTGTTTTCGAGTTTCATCCATATGGTAGCATGTTTCAGTACTTTATTCCTTTCATTGCTGAATAATATTGCATCATATGAATTTACCACATTCCTATTCATCATTGGACATTAGAGGTTTTTCTACTTTTTGGCTATTATGAGTAGTGCTGCTATGAACATTCATGCCCAAGTTTTTTGTTGTTGTGGTTTTTTTTTTTAGATTTTATTTATTTATTTGACAGAGAGAGACAGCGAGAGCAGGAACACAAGCAGGGGGAGTGGGAGAGGGAGAAGCAGGCTCCCCACAGAGCAGGGAGCCCGATGCAGGACTCGATCCCAGGACCCTGGGATCATGACCCGAGCCGAAGGCAGACGCCTAACGACTGAGCCACCCAGGTGCCCAAGCCCAAGTTTTTGAACGAACATGTGTTTTCATTTCCCTAGGAGTGGAATTGCTGGGTCATATAGTAACTATGTTTAACCTTTTGAGAAACTATCAGCTTGTTTCCAAAGTGGCTGAATCATTTTACATCCCTACCAGCAAGCTCCACATGCTCGTCAGCACTTGTTATTATCTGACTTCTTAATTATACCCGTCCTATGTCTGTAAAGTGGTATCTCATTGTGGTTTTGATTTGCATTTCCTTGATGACTATGTATTTCTATTCTAATGTGTCTTTTCATTAGCTTTCCTATCTATAGCCTCCCAACCCAGGCTGTGGTCATCACATTTCATTATTGCCCAAGTACTTGCCTTACTTAAAAGGCTTTCATTTCCCTTCTAAAAACTGCTTTTCATCTTCCATGGGGTGGGATCCCATATATCCTGACTTAGAGTTATGTCCAAAATAAGACTTCATGGCTTCTGAATGGGGCCCCTCCAGTAAGTTAGATACGTGTTTGGACGTTGTGATTGCTGACATAGCAGCTTTGAGACTCCTTCTGCTTAAAACCAAGATTTTTATTCTTAAAAAGGAAAAAGAAGGAGAAAGGAAGAAAGGGAGAGAAAGGAAGAAAAGAAAGAAGGCAAGAAGGCAGCTCTGCCTCCCACTAGTTGTGTGACCTAGAACTTGGGGTGTCCCACCTCCTTGGGCCCTGCCTGGTGCCCCTTCACTCTTCGGCACCTTTGCATGCGCTTTTCCCTCTTCTTGCAATGACCCCACTACCACTACCACCACCACCTCACTCGTCTGCCTAGCAAGTTCTTATTCTTTTACTTAACTTTACTAAAGAATTTTTCAAAGGTAGGCAAAAAACGAATAGTATAATGAACCCAAATCCACAGTTACCAATTTGTAGTCAATCTTGCTTCATCCGCACTTGCCCTCCACTCCCCACTCCCCTCAAACTGGATCCATTTGAGGTAAATACCAGATAGCAGACAGTATTTGTCTGTTTTGATTTTTTTAAATTTCTGGTCAAATGCTTTTTTTTATTATTAAAATGACATTCACATAATAAAATTAACCAAAATTTTAAAGTGAACAGTGACATTTAGCACACTTGCAATATTGTGGAACAACTGTCTATCTGGTCTTGAAAAGTTTCACCACCCCAAAAAGAAACCCCATAGCCATTCAGCAATTGCTCCCCCTTCCCCCTCCCCCCCTCCCCTAATCATCATTTTGGGTTCTGTCTCTGTGGATTTACCTATTCAGGATGTTTCATTTAAATGGAATCATCAAAGTGATAATTAAAGGATTGGGGGGGATGAAATGAAATTGTCCCATATGGGACATTTTTGTGTCTGGCTACTTTGACTTTGCATAATGTTTAAAAAGTTCATTCATGTTGTAGCACGTGGCATCACTTCATTCCTTTTTATGTCTGAATAATATTCTGTTGTATGAACAAACCACATTTTGTGGAGCAGTTCATCAGTCAGTGGCCACTTGGGTTGTTTCCACCTTTCGGCTGTTCTGAATCAGCTGCTCTAAACGTGTGTATGTGGACTTGTTTGAGTACCTTTTCTCAGTTCTTTGGGGGTGTCAGCTGGGAGTGGAATTGCTGGGTCATATGGTAATTTAGCGTGTCATTTCTGAAGGCTTAAGCCACCACTCCTCTGTGAAGCCTGTCCTGACTTCCCCTCATACACTCAGATGTCCCTGCCTTTTGCTGCTGTCTGGGTTACAGCACCCACCTCCCTGATGGCGTTCATTGGTTTATGTGTGGTTTTACCATATTACATCCCTTCATCTGGTGACTGAGTCTGCTTTCAGGAAACACTCTCCCCCATTCTCGCTCCCCCTGGTTAAAGTCGAACCAACCCCATATGACCCCTGGCTCAAGGGATGGACAAGTAATCTAATCAGGCCAGTCAGAGTCAGTCCTGAGGCTCTTGTGGGCTGCGCTGGGGAAGAAGGACTCGGCGCCTAGGTTTGCTATCTACAAGAGTCCTGTGTGCCCAGAGCTGTCCCAGCCTCAGCCTGCCCAAGCATGAACTCAAGAGGGAGGGAGGCAAAGCTAAGACATGGAGACAGGAGATAGGTTCCTCATGAAAGCATTCTGACTCCTGGACGCAGCCATGCTTAAAGCCATTTCATCTTCTGAAACTCACGATGGCATGAGCCACTAAATTTCCTTTACTGCTAAAATTCTTTGAGTTGGGTTTTGTTACTTACATCCAGGAGACACATGCAATGGTTGACCCCTAAGGAATTGTCTGCCAATACCCTTATGGAACCACACCTCTCCTAGCTTCAGCCATGCTGTCTGCATGAACGTGACCATTATTCTCAGTCTGGGACTGGCAGGCTTGGGACCCAAGAGAGGCTCAGTCCTAGTTTTTGGGTCATAGGAGCAGGTAAGTGTGAAGTTCATAAGGAAGAGCTGTTGGCAGAGAGACCCCGCGTCAACAAGGAGAGGGGAGACAACACACACCACAGCATCAAGGGCACTGGCCCCAGCTGCTCCCACACTTAGCACACTCTATCCTTGCCATGGATTAACATGTAAGATGTGCCAGCATAATTCAAACTAACCCCCCCAGCTTTGGGCCTGATCTAACCATCTATTCATGTGTCTCCCATAAACTCCTTAAGACACAAACCACTTCTTATTCACTTCTGTGCCCTTAACACCAGCCCGGCACTCTGACAGGACACCTACATGGACACATAGCTGACTTTGTCCAGTGCTTATCCATTCTAGGAGCTAAGTTATTATGTGAATCATCTTTTTTAATCCTCCCAGTATTCCTATTAGATGCAGGTAGATAGAACCATGTGAAATTTCCAGTACTCAATAACTGTGTTTGGCTCAACAAAACTCAGCAATTTCATGTGGCCCAATCAATATATATGGTATCTTGCTAATGAAGCCAGGGAGACTTGGGGTCTTGCCCAAGGTAAGCCAGGTAGAAAATGGTGGCACTGATGGGCGAGGTGAGGCCTTGATATTTTAGATGGCATGAGTGAGTGAGAAGAAGAGAAAGCCACAAAACAGAGCCCCAGTCCCTGCCTGTCTGCCCTCTGCTCAGTGGGCAGCTGAGAGCCGAGGGGGCCAAGGGCCCCAAGGTTCAACGAACATACCAGGGTTGAGCAGAGTTGCTGCAGGTTCACCATGAGGCCCATCCCACTACTTTCCACAGGGCTCAGCCCAGACTGGCCACAGCTGGGCGACAGCACCTCTGTCACCCCTGGGAACCTGGCATGTGTACCCAGAACAGCAGAGCACGCTCGGGGCATGGTTCATCCTGCAAAGACTGATGGTCAGCAGAGAGAACAGCAATGGGGCCTCTGGGGAGAAGTCTCTGTGAAGGCACCCAGTGTGGGCAGAGCAGGCAACCTGCCTTCTGCCCAAGTTTGACTCCCTATGACCTCAGGCAAATCGTTCCCCTCTCATTGCCTCTCTAACTCAGCTGGAAAATGGAGGTAATAATACACCAGTCTCAGCAGGTTATGAGGGTTTCATGAATGAATCCATCCAAGTCCCTAGAAGAGAATCTGACACATAGTACAGATTCAATGAATGTGAACTAGGGTTGCTATTATTTGGAAGCCCTGCTCGCATGTGCACCCTTTGCTCCAGCCGTGACAGAATGTTGCCACTTGCTGTCCCCTCCACACCTTTGCATGTGTTATTCTGCTTCTCCATCCCTCTGTACACTTGGGAAATTTCTATTCTTCCTTCGAAGAGCACCTCTTCTCAGAAGACTTCCTTGACCAGCCCTTTTCCCCCTGCCACGTCCCCCCAGACAGACCAGCAAATTGGTCTGCACTTCCTTTTCTGAGTATCCATGCTAGGACCAGCTAGGCTGGGCCTTTGCAACAACTGCACAGTGAGTGTGGTTTTGAATTTGCACATCTGTCAGCCCCCCACCCCAGACTATGAGGGGAACACAGGGAGGGGCTGGGTTCCTCTCCTCAGGAACCCCACCACCCCTCAATGGGTAGGTGATGGCTGGGGCCCTGGGAGCCTGCAACACATATCCCATGAGGGCACTTTAGGATGCTCCCAGCTTTGGAAAGGGAGGTATCTAGTATGAAATGGTCAGTGATTGAACCAGAAATCTCCCAGTTATGGCACAAGTACCAGAGGAACTTGAGTCTGGAGGGAGGCCGGGATGCCATGGGTTCCCACACTTCAGACCCAGCTCCCTGGTGCCACCCATCAGAGAGCCACAAACTAAGTTACAGGTGGGCCCCCCAAAGGAATTGAGAAACCCCATGTTCCTTCCCACACAATTTTAAATTAACATCTACAATATTTTAAAGTTTAATCAGATGTAAAGAATGTACTTTTCAGGATATTTTAAATATTGACATTGTGTTTCATCACTATTGGTAATACTTCCAGTGAATCCAAAGAGCATAGTGATTGGATACCCACCAACACCCACATAAAAAAGTACATGAATAAGCTCTTCTTTATTAATGCAGTTTTACTTCATTGTTTATTTTATTTATTATTATCTTTTTTAAAGTAATTTCTACACTCAATGTAGGGCTCAAACTCACAACCCCAAGATCAAGAGTGGTGTGTTCTGACTGAGCCAGCCAGGCTTCCCTTCCCTCATTATTTTTGAATATGTTGAGTATTAATGAGTATTTTGAAACTTGAATTCAATTCCATAGTCCCCACAAAGTTTCAGCCTAGGGTAATATATTCTTATGCCTGGTCACATGCTCCTCCTTCTCTGTAGCAAAAACTATGGATGTAAAGTAAAGTTTCAAAAATTTAAAATTTTCCGTGACTATAAGTCACTTAAGTGTTTAAAAACTGTTATTCCAGAAAGTTCATTCATTACAAATGTTATTAGATGGAGAGGGTGGGGAAATGGAGGCATGCGCAAGAGAAAAAGGGAGCGAAGGAATAAATCCGAACAAAAGAGAAAACAAAAACAAGGGCGCCTGGGTGGCTCGGTTGGGTGACTGCATTCGGCTCAGGTCATGCTCCTGGAGTCCCTGGATAGAGTCCCTCATCGGGCTTCCTGCTCGGCGGGGAGTCTGCTTCTCCCTCTGACCCTCCCCTGCCCCCATGCTCTCTTTCTCTTCTCTCTCTCTCAAATAAATAAATAAAAATCTCTAAAAACAAAAACAAATGTTATTAGAATGCAACTGATCAAAACAATATAAATATATTACAATATTGATACTTATTAAACAAAATGTTATTTGAATGCATTTTTAATGAGTTGATTAAACTTCCCTAGTTTTGTGTACCAGTGGTTAAATATTCCTTATATCTATGATGAGACAGTGTTCAGCTTCATCTCTTCCTAGTTCTCATTTTTAAAGATAGAAGCACTCAGAGGTCTTGTCACATAAAGCAACAGAAAAGAAAGGGATAGTATTGGAGCATTGTAACTCTAAAATTACTTTAACTTCCTTTTGAGTTTTACGCAAAATCCATAGTAATCCATCATCAAGAGGATTGGGCCCTGCAATTTTGTTGCAGGCAAAACATGGGAACTACTGGACTGGCAAAAAGGATTTCTCTCCCAATCTCTGGAACCATTTATAGAGCCCTTTTTCTTCTCCAGACCCAGAGCAGGACTTCCAATTGGCCTTTTGTTGGCCTCAGGTTGGGGGCATTTGCCTTTCTTTCCCAAAACAAGAAGCTACTTTTTGAAAAAGTCAATGCCCCATTTGAAGACTGTGGTGGGTGAGGATGAGGGACCCCTTGACCAAGGGCCTGGGGAAACGGGTGGGGCCAAGAAGGATGAAAGAAAGTTTCCATCTCAGGATGCAAGTGCATTCTTTGCCCCCTCCAGCCTCTTGCCCAGAACTTGGCACTGTCAGTGGCGAGGACCTCAGACCTGCCCGGGGTCATTCAGTTAAGAACGGTGATTACTTTAGCCCAGGAAAGCTTAGTGAATAAATTTCAATTAATTAGAATAAAAGCGAACAACTAAATGTGGTCCTGGAGTGAATCCTGGGGTGGGGGTGGGGCTTGTTGGGGAAGGGGAGCATGCTATAAGAGACCTACTTAGGACAACTGGCAATATGTGAATAAGGTTTTGCAGGTTAAACAATAGTATTGCATCACGATCAAATCACCTGATCTTGAAAATTCTGCTGCAGTTGTGTAACGAATGCCCTTGTTCTTGGTTAAGTACTCACTGAAGGGTTTAGGGTTCAAGGGCATCACGTCTGCAACTTACTCTCCGGTGCTTGAAGGGGGTCTTGAATACGCAGAGAGTAGGTAAGAATGCTAAAATTTGGTGAATCAGGGTTACAAAGGGGGTCCAAGTATTCTCTATACTATTCTCCACTTCTCTAACTGCAACGATTTCAAAACAGACGCTGCAAGCCTGGTCTCTGTCGCTCCCTGGTGGTTGGCATGGGGAAGCGCACCCTTCGTGTCGGAAACCTTTAAACTCCCCGCCTTGGGCTGCGGGTGCCAACCTCCCAGGGTCCAGCCACCCGTTCCGCAACAGTCTCCCACCTAGGGCGTCCCCGGCAATGCCGGTTTGATTTCCCTGCTTGCTTAAATCCGTCTGTCTCTGTGAACAGCTACAGGCGTATTTCTGGTGCGAAATAATATGAAGTCACATTAATCTTGGTTTGAAAGAAGTTGGAATTTCAGAGCTTCCAACCCAGATCACATGCTTTCTACAACTTAGGAAACAGGCCCGGAGAGGGAAAGAGAGCGTGACTAGAACCAAAGTCTTCCTGCCTCCTTTTCTCAGCAAGCAGGGGGTCCAAGCCCCACCGTCCACTCAACTAGATTTGACCCTCAAAGCTAGCCACGCCCCTAAAGTCTGGGCTTCCAGGAGGCGCCGTCTGATCTCACCTTCCACTCCCGAAGTGCCTGGGCCGTCTGGCCTCAAACCCACCCGGCACCTTCTCTCGCCTTACGGCCTTTGCACACACGGCGCTCCGCCCCAACTCCCCAAACTACAGGAGCCCTCCCGCACGAGTCTCCCCAGGTGTGCATTCATCCATTTGTCGTTGGCCTGTTGCCGGGCACCCCTTTTCCCCCACTGGAATGGGGATTCCTGTGGACAGGACGCTGTCCGTCTGGTTTCCCAGTGTGTCCAACCCCCTGGCACTGGGCGGGAACTTTGGCGAGGGCAGGAATGTTTGTCCTTGGTTCCTTTCCCCCCCACCCCGGCCTTGCCCCCAGGTGACCGTCCGCGAGGGAGTGTCCCTTCCCGGAGCGTCTGTGGTTTCTGAGGAGCTCAAGGCCGGGAAGGGGTAAACGGGTGCAGGCGGGAGGGGGCGCCGCTAGTGGGGGCCCCGCCCTCTGGGGGGGGGAGCGTGCCGCAGGAACCGTGCACCGCGGGAGCCGCGGAGCGAGGGGCGCGGCGGGGCTCGGGACCACTGGCCTGGGTCCCCTCCCAGGCGAGGAGGGCCGGCGCGGGCTGGAGGAGTCCTCGGCGCGCCCCCCAGACACCCCTCCCCCAGCCCGCTTCCTGGCCGCGCCCACCGGCCCGACCCCGGCTCGCGCCGAGGGTCCCACCCCGGGGACAATGGCGGGGGCGGAGCTGGAGCGGACGTGCGGACAATGGACCCCCGCCCACCCTGGCCGGTCCGCGTCCGGCCTTTCTCGGCCCGGGAGGGCGAGCGGGACACGGAGGTGGCGCTGCTTCAAGGCCGCCACACACCCGGGCTCTGTTGGGCCACGAGCCAGAGCCCCCGAGAGCTCCCCCATACACACACCCCGGAACCCTCCCCTTTCTCCCCCGACACACACCCCGGGACCCTCCCCCCCACACACACACCCCGGGACCCTCCCCCCCCATACACACACCCCGGGACCCTCCCAGGGCGGCCGTCCCGGAGGCCCGGGGTCCCCCCCCCACCCAACCCCGCCCCCAGCACTGCCCACCTGGAGGCCTGGGGAGGGCATTGGTGGTTTTCAACACCCCTCCCCTTTTTAAAATTAAGGTAAAATTTACATAGAGGGAAATGGACTGATCTCAAGTGTGAAGTTTGATGAATTTTACACGTGTATATATCCTGTGACCAACTCTCAGAACAGGATAGAACATTCTCAGCTTCCCAGAAAATTCCCGGGTGCCCCTTCCCAGTCCCTGACCCCAAACCCAGCCCCTGGTACTTTTTTTTTTTTTTTTGGTCTCCACAGCGTTGCTTTCTCTAAAATGTCCTATAATTGGAATCATACATTGTGGATACTTGAAACTGACTTTGAGATTCATCCCATGTTTTTGTGTCCATCAATAGGAGGGTTCTTTTTATTCCACTGTATGGCTGTATTTCCACTGGTTTATCTGTCGCTGGTTGTGGGCCATCTGGATTGCTTCCAGTTTAGGGCAACTATTAATAGAGCTGCTATAAACATTTGTGTACGGGTTTTTGTGTGGATGTGTGTTTTCATACTTCAACACCTAGGACTGCTAGCTTGCCTAAGTCTACAAGGACTTTTTAATAAACTACTATGTGGGTTTTTAGAGGGGCTGCCCCATTTCACACACAAACACACTTCAGCACTGTGGGAGAGTCCCCATCGTTCCACATCCTTGTCATCTCTTGGTGTTGTCAGTTGTAAATTTCAGCCATTCCGGTGGGTGTGGAACTGTCTCAAGAGAGTGTTTATCAACTAAACAAATGAGCAAACACCTAGAGCACCCCTCACCTTTAGCAAGTGAAAGGAAGTCCTAATAGTTTCCCAGCCTTTCCCTGCCTTCCAAATAGCGTTTAGGGGCAGGCGTGGGTCCTGGGGCCAGAGGCAGCCCATATGCAGATCCTGGTGGACTGATGCCTGTCCCCATCAGTCCCTGAACTTCCTGTGCTTGAGTCCTTCCCAGGCTCCCAGCCCTTGGCGAAGGAGCTGGCCCTGAGCTCCCAGGTCAAAAGTGAGGGGGCTGGGGTTCAACCTGAGTCCTACCTGCTTGGCCATCCAGCCTCCCTTCCAGACAAAGAGCCTGTCTTAGTCCACTCAGGCTGCTATAACAGGATACCAGGGGCTGAGTGGCTTGTAAACAACAGACATTTATTTCTCACAGTTCTGGAGGCTGGGAAGTCCAAGAACAAGGCACCAGCAGATTTGGTGTCTGGTGGGAGAGGCTGCTTCCTGGCTCATCCGTGGCTGCTTTCTCAATGTGCCTTCACATGGCGGAAGGGACAAGGGAGTTTTCGGGTGCCTGTTTTTATAAGGGTACTAATCCTATTCATGAGTGCTCCACCTCCATGACCTAATCACCTCTCAAAGGCCCCATCTCCTACATCATACTGGGAGTTATGATTTGACATATGAATTTGCAGGGGACACATTCAGTCTATAGCCCAGCCTCTGGAAGAATCACTGATGGACAGATGGGGAGAGAGGCGAGTGAACGCAGGTGCTGGGTTTGGAAGCCGAGGGTGTGGGAGGCAGTAGCCGAGGCACCTGGCAGGTAGGTAGGCCTCATGGCTGGACCCCTGAGGGCCACCCCCTGAATCCACCCGGTATCCGGAGGCCCGGCTCTGCCTCTGAAGCTCCTCATGACCTGAGTTTTGGAAGATGGGGCAGTGTTGCTAGGAGAGGCCTGCTTGCCTTCAACAGATCTTTCTGGCACACCTACTGTGTGCGGGGCACTGTCTGGCCCAGGGTACACAAGCCCTGCTGTGATGAGAGTCACAGTCTAGCAGGAGGGATGGATGACAACCCCAGTGAGCACTCTGGCTGGGGAGGGCCTCTTTGAAGGAGGCTGTTTGAGCAGGGACTCGAGTGATAAGAAGGGGGCAGCCCCAGGGAGGTCTGGAGGAAGGGCGTACGGGCAGAGGGAACAGAAAAGGCTAAGGCCTAGAGGTGGGAACGTGCTTAGGGCACACAAGCACCAGTGAGCAGGCCAGTGTTGCTGGAGCAAAGGAGAGAGCAGAAGGGGCTGAAATTCATGAGGCCGAGGGGGTCAGCCGGTGTTTTAGTCCACTCCAGCTGCCCTAACAAAGTACCACGGCTTTAACCACAGACATTACTCTTCTCACAGTTCTGGAGGCCGGAAGTTCAAACACCAGGTGTCAGCACGTTTGGTTTCTTCGGCGGCCTCTCTCCTTGGCCTGCAGATGGACACCTTCTCACTGTGTCCTCACACGGTCTTTCCTGTGTGTTCCTGTCTGTATCCTAATCTCTTCTTCTAAGGACACTAGCCCTGTTCCATTAGGGCCCAACTCTGGTCCTACTCTGAGATATTGGGGGTTAGGACTTCAACATATGAATTTGGGGGGCATAATTGAGTGCATAACACATGGCTTTTGCTCCCAGGGAAGTGGGGGCCTGGGTGAGCCATGTTGAGCCAGAACAGACAAGATCTGATTTGCATGTCAATAGGATCCCTCTGGTGCCAAGGGGGGGGGTGGTGCGAAGACTAGACTCTAGGGGAGAAGGGGGACACCGGTGAGGAAGCTACTGCAGTGGTCCAGGCTGGGCGCTGGTGGCCGGGCTGGGTGGTAGGGCAGGTGGGACGCAGGGGTCAGACATTTGCTGTGTTTCGGAGGTGGAGCCCGCAGGTGTCTTGAAGGACAGATGGGGGGGGTGGAAGAGGAGTGGAGGGGAACTGGGGTTGGGGCCTTGAGCCCCTGGTGGGGAGGGGGGAGACTCCAGGTCCTTCAGGCATGATTGCTTATCCACTATGTGCCTACTGTGTGCAGCTCAGCCCCTGTGGGTGAGGAAGGCAAAGCCTGGAGGCAAGAACCAGGCCACATGGCTTGCTGACTTGGCCCTTCTCCTCCTCTGGCCCTTCCTCCTTCCTCCTGGCAACACAGCCTGAGCCCCCACTTGGACAAACATCTTGCGGCCATTTCCGCCTCGCCTGCCCGGAGCCCCAGCCTGGCCTGAACAAACACTCGGGACCTGTGCTTCCGGGCTTCAGCTCTGGGAAAAGCCCAACCAGGGGCTGTTGAGGTCAACCCTGGAGAGAAGTGGGAAGGAGGAGGCACCCAGCCCCTGCACGGGGGTCTGTCCGGCCTGCCCTGGGGGCCCCCCCCGCCTCTTCTGGAGCCACTAGAACAGTGCTTGGGTTGCAGGGTCCCCATCTGTCAAATGGGCCTAAGTACACCCACCTCAGAGGGCTCTAGGGGATGGGAAGCGCTGAGCCCAGCCCCGGGGAGGGTGGCGCTGCCCACAGGGCCATGAGAGGGTAAGGTTCTAGGGGATCCCTGGGGACCGTGGGGCGGGGGAGGGGTCAGATTTCACCTTCCCTCCTGTGGCCTCCCCATTCTTGTTCCCATTTTCTGAAATGCCACATGGTGTGCACCTCTAGGCCTGTTCCTGTCCTTTCAGAGCCTCCTGGAGTCCCTGTCCGAGACTGGGAACCAGGCTGGGGTTGGGGCCGGGGTGGACATTCTCGGCAACGTAAAATATATGACAATGGTTGGCTGTGAGAAGTGAGCTCCCCTTCCCCGGGAGCATGAGCAGAGGCAGCAGGATATGTGGGAGGCGGCCTTGCCACCGTTCCTCCTCAATTGCTTCCAGAGCGCCGTGGACTGTGGCACGAAGTGGACAAGCAAGCAGGTTCTGGGATCAGAAAGACCCAGGTGCAAAGGCCAGCTCTGCAGCATGACCAGTGCCTCAGTTTACTGAATGTGGAGGGGGGCTGCTTGGGGGCCGCTGTGGTCCATGCCCTGAGGGGCACACAGGGACTCCCCACTCCGCGGCCAAGGGGGACGGGGTCTCCTTCCTCCACCTCACGGGGTTGGGGGGGCTCGGGGAGGACCCACCATTCAACAACCCCTAGTTGAAAGCTTTGCCAGATAAGGTCTCCCCAGCTGGGGTTTGATTTTGGTTTTGTTTTTGTTTTTCAGGCAGGATCTGGAAGCGGAAACAATGGAACTAATGTGTTGGTTTTCTTTCTTTCTTTTTTTTTTTTTCTTCCTTTGGAGCAGTTTCTCCTCATCTGAGAGCTGTGGGATTAGATTCCTACCTCGCCTTCCGGTCTTTGGAGGAGCCACCAGGAGAGGATGGGTGTGGGCGGAGGGGGTCAGAGAGGGGAGGGAGGGAGGAGGTTTGGCAGGGCAAGGAGTAGGGAAAGATGGGGTGTGCTTCTTCCTGCCTCTGGGTCTTGGCCCACTGTCCCTACCTCAATGCCCGTCCAGGTTGGTGGCCCCTATGTTTCCTTGAGACCAGACATCCTCCTCCAGGAAGCCCTCCCTGACCTCCCCAACCAGGGCTAAAGTGGTGTCAGCACCTTCTTGCTGTCATTAACCTAGTTCCCTCTTCCGCTGTAGGCTGCTCATATTGATTTACAGCCCCCTCCTCCACGGGAGACTCTTAGCTCAGCACAGGGCCTAAAGATGGCCCTCGGGGGACACAGGGAAAGGGGGGCCCAGTCCCTACCCTGTGGTCCTCACTGTCTGCTCTGGCATTTTGGTCTGGGAGGGGGAAGGCGGTAGGGGAGAAAGGAGAGGGAGAGTCAGACTCAGATGGGAGGGCCAGGGCCAGGGTGGGGGGCACAGGCACAGGCACAGAGGGGATGTGGATGGGGACAGTGCGAGGGCTGGACTTTGGGTGTGGAAACTTCGTGCTGTGACTTTGGGCACTGAGCTCTCCTGGAGCCTCAGTTTCTTTCTCTGTAAAATGGGGATAACAGCACCACCTGGTGGAACTAACCTGACCGGTACCAGCCTAAGGCGGTGGGGGCGTGCTGCAGGTGCTTTAACCAGCTTGGCGAGGGCAGGAGCTGGGGTTGGTGCTCAGGTGGTGCGGTCTTTGGTGGGAGGATCTGGGGCCTGAAGGTGAAAGCAGAAAGCCCCAGACAGATAAATCACAGTGGACCATTCAGCTACTAGTGCTAAGAATAACGTGACCACCCCCTCCTGCCTTCTCCCAGCATCCTCCAAGAGAGGGGCAAGCGTCCTGCAAATAGAAGTGAATTACGGGCAGGGGGGGCACTCAAACCTGCTGTAAATCATGCCGGGATGGCAGCATTTACGAGCCTCTTCTCAGGTTCCTCACTTAACCTCTTGGCCTCTCCCCGGTCACGCAGGGGTAGCACTGGGTGGACACGAGGGGGTCCAGAGGGTTGGGGCTCCAGCTTGGGCTTCCTGTGTCTAAGAGCCACTGGTGGCCTTGAGGTCTGGTGAGGAGAGAAGGACTGGAATAGGGGGAGAGGAGGCAGAGGGAGGTAGCTCCTGGAAAAACACCTGCACCTTTCCGGCTGGATCATTGATGGGGGCTTGTCTGTGGACACTAACTCGCAGATGCTGGGCCCCAGCGCGGAGTATCCTGCCCCCCCGCCCTTGTGCATGCACATGGCGCTGTGATCAATGTCTGTCAGACGGCAGCCCACTCTTACACATCGCTCACCGTAGGCCTGGCTCGGCCCCGAGTTAATGCTCCACGACAACCAAGAGAAACTGAGGCACAGATAAGGGCGGTTACTTGCCAGGAAGTTGCAGAGCTGGGGTTCCACCAATGCTGCCTCTCAAAGGGGGTCCTGAGGACCCCCCAAGTGAGTGCAGCCCTGGAAGTTGTATGGGAGGGGAGGGTGTGGGGTGCACAACCCCAGACAGGTGACCGTCGGCTCTGCGCCTCTGTGTCCCCACTGCAGGATGGAGCTGAGTCTGTCCCTGTGGGTTGTGGGGAGGTGACAGCTCCTGGGCTGGGTTGGGGCCATCTGAGTGCCTCCCTTCACGGCACTCCCACCCCATCATCCTTCCCTTTGCAGGTGTAGCTGTGCTTTGGGCCCGTGATTCCCTGTAAAAATCCACCGGAATCCACATCCCCCTGCTCGTGGCTTTTGCCCCACGTTTATATTCAACACAAATAAGATACATTCGTTGAGACTTAGAAAATTCAGACATGAAAATCTTCAACCCCCCCCCCCCCCGCCCTGCCCCTAGCCAGGCATTGGATCCATCCTGCCTGACTCTGCCTCTCCTTGACCCCATGATCTAGGGGTGCACAGCCTCAGGATGCCCATTGGGAGCTCTACTGCTTGTCCAAACCCACGTCCTGGGGCTGGAGCCCAGGCTGTGGAAGCCCTCGGTTCCTTTTCCAGCAGGGGATGCCCAATTCTGCCCACGGGCGCTGACAGGGAAGTGAGAATGCAGAGGCAGGGATGGGGGTGACACGGGTCCACTGAGGAAGTGAAAGTGTCCCTGAATCCTCCCATCTCTGACAAGACTGCCCACAGAGGGCCAGTGCCAGTGCCCTTGTCTGGAGCGTCCCAGAGTGGTGCCCCCAGCCAAAACCATCCTTGGGGTGCCCGGCTATAACTCAGGGAGGAAGGGGCCCCCTGGCCCCCTGCCCAGGGAGCCCCAGCTCTGGAGGACCTTCCCAGCCTCACACCCCTGACTTTGACGCCGGCCTGGGCAGCCAAACCTCTTGAGTGAGGACCAGGAAATTGAGGCCAGGGGAAGGAGCACCTGACTGGCTCCATTTTTAGGCAGAGACAGAGCCAGGACTAGAACCCTGGTCTGCTCCAGCTTGGGCCTCAGACAGCTGCCCCAGAATTTCTTGATGGCTGCCTCCAGACCGGTTCTGGTGTCTCGAATTCCCTCTGCCCCCTGTATCTCCATGCAAATCTCCGTGGCCACACAGAGCTGGGTTCAAATCTCACGCTGATGTGGCCCTGGCAAGCCCCTGCTTCTATAAAATGGGGCCAGTGAGACCTTGTGCTCAGACGGGGAGTAAGTGCAAGAAGTTCACACCCACCCTGGAGGGACCCAGAATGGGTGTCAGTTGGGTTGGGGTGTTGGGACTCGTGGCCACTCCTGCCCCACTGGTCCACCCCAGGTGTGATGGGACAAAGGGCAGGGCAGCTGCTCCTGTGATGACCTCATCCACTTCCGCTGGGGCCCCACAGTGTTCTGCTGGGGAGAGGTCTTCCCTCCTATCCCCTTCCTCTGGGCTCCTTCCTGCTTCCCTAGGTGCGGCTGGCCCTTCCGTCCAGGCGCTCAGCAATCGCGCCCAAGGTACCCAGTATCCGGCAGGCCCTTCTCAGGCCCTGACTCACTTCCTGTTTCCCGGAGCTGGAAATCAGGCTCCCTCCCCAAGGAGCAGCTCCGAGTTCCCCACCAGCGTGTGCCCCCACCCAGGCCTGGGCATCCGCCGCTCATCACCCACGTCTGGGTTCTGCTGGACGCGAAACCAGCCCAAAGGTGCTCCCGTCGCTCATTTAGGGATGTAGCAGCACCCACTTGGAGGGTCTGGCCATGGGGCAGCAGCAGGAGACAGGACAAATGAGGACATGCCCTTGAGACGTCTGCTAACGTTCATCAAATAATCCTGTCACTCGTGTGCCATGAGCTCTGCGCAGCGTCCGACCGCCCTCAAGCTGAGTGGGGCGGCAGGAGGGGAACCAACCTGTGGCGGGACCAGCAGAAGCATGTGTGGGCTTGGAGTGAGGCCGGACGGCCACACAGAGACTGTGGACGAGGAAAAGGGCATGATGGGACTTTACCGCAAGAGCTTTCGCAGAATTTCAAGTTAGAGGAAAACAACACGAACAGATTTACAATTTGAAAACATCCCTCAGGCTGCTGTGTGGAGAAGTGATTTGGGGAGAGGAAGAGGAAGGAGTGGGAGGAGGCATCCAGGCAGGAGGAGGTGGGGCTTGGGTGGATGCAGTCGTCTTGCGGGTGGAGGAGACCCGAGCTGATGGAGGGTGATTAGCTGGTGACCTCTGGAGGTGTGGGAAGGGACAGAGCACCCAGCATCTCCTAGGATCCCCCTTGTGTGCACGGCAGTGGGGGCCTGGGGCTGGGTCCGGCTCCAGGACTTTGGATGAGTCACTTAACTCTGCCATGCCTCATCTCCCCCTTCTGTAAAATGGGTAGAAGAAAGAATGAAAGTGCCTTCCTCTAAGGTGGTAAATACAATCATCCCTGTGATGCTCTTGGAGCAGTGTCTGCTCCCGGGGGAGCCTCAATAAACATTAGCTGCTTTTCTTCCAGAGCTGTTTTTCTACCTCAGGCCTTGTTGGTCTTGACCTTCTGCTGTGTGCCAGGGGCTGTGCAAGGGGTGACAGGACCCCCGTGAGTCCAGGAGGCACGGCCTCACCCCACTTCTGCAGATGGGGAAACAGAGGCTCAGAGAGAGAAGGGCTCTGACCACGGTCCCCCAGTTGAGAAGTGGTGAAGCAGGATGTGAACAGGGATCCCTCTGGCCCTACAGCCTCCCATGCTGTTCTGCTCAGGGACCCAAGTGGCCCTCCCCTGCCCATGGGCCTGAGCTGAGGGAATGGAGGTAAGGCTGGAACCATTGCCCTGTCAATTTTAACCCAGTCCAGTCACATCCTCACTGGAAAACCTTCATTTTAGACACTCAAACTCTCCCTAGGACCGAGCAAGTGGTATTGACCTTCCCTGGCAGGTGGGTGAGTGCAGGTGAGGACATCTGCAACAGGCCAGGGGGTGGGGGGAAGAGAGGGTCAAGGCTGCCCCAAGCTCTATGGAGTGGGCACTGGCCCAGGAACTGATAGAAGAGCATTTGTTCATTTCCTCTCTCATTCATTCACCCATTCATTCATTCTCTCATTCATTCATCCTTGTGAGCCTGCTTTAAGTCTAACATCCTGACAAGTGACGTATGCCCCCAGTAAGATCCCGCTCCTGAGACCCCCCCCCCCCAGTTGCTGGGGAACCGAGCAACAGGTACTGTCACTGGTTTGGGGGCTCTGATGGCGGAAGCACAGGTACCCGCGGGAGTCCAGAGGAGGAGGTTAATGCAGCCTGGGAGGTCTGGGAAGGCTGCCTGGAAGAAGCCAGAGCCAAGGCTTGGGGACACCCTGGAGATTTAGACAGGGCGACAGAGCAAGGGGGACTCAGGGGCTGCCGGGCCTTTGGGACTCAGATTCTGACTAAGGGTAAGAGACTCTGGGGGATGGGGAGAAGTATAGACAAAGGATGGTGGCTCATGCTGAGACACGCAGCTGTGGTCAGTGGAGGTTGCACTTGAGTAAGATGAGGAATGGCGTCACCCAAAAGTCCCTAAAGAACCAATTCCAAGTTCCTCAATAGAGGGGACTCTGGCTGGGCTGAGTAATTATTCACAGGCTGGGCTGCCCAAGGTTAAGGGCTGGACTGCCCAAGGCCAGAGGCAGGACCATCCAAGGCCAGAGGCTGGCCACCCATGGTCAGAAGCTAGACCATCCGAGGTCAGAGGCTGGCCAGCCAAGGTCAGCCTGAACTCTACAAAGCACAGACTGGGCTATTGAACGTTGGTCATATAACAATCATGGAGTTTTAGGAGGAAACCCTCCTCTGTCCCTGGGAGCGGCAGGACCAGGGCCTGAGAAGGTCGTGATGGCCTCCAAGGCCCTGAAACCCACCGGGCGCCATAGATCCTGGTCCCACAGCGGCTCCCAGGGACATCCCTCCACATCGGAAATCACACACAAAGGGACAAGTAGACCTTTGCTGTACATTCATCCCCCACATGTTCCTGAATCCCCATTTGTGTACATCCAACCCCAGTGTGCACCCCCGGCACGCAGGAGTGCGCGCACGCACACACACTCCCACCCCTGCTTATGTGCATGTCCCCTCACATCTGTGCACATGTCCCCATCTCCCCAACCACTGGGCATGCACACACAAACCAGGAACCCCCACACAGGGGCGCCTACAGGCTGGTGCGGGCTGTGGGGAAGCTCATGAACAGGGCAGCCCCGTGGGGCCCCTGGTGCCTCTCTCCTGGTGGCAGGGAGCTGGGCCAGCGGGCTCGGGCCCCAGCCTCTCGGGCAGCTAGCTGTCTGTGACCCTTCCCCTACAGACCAGCAGCCTGGGGTGGTACGTGCCCAGCTCTGGGAGTGTGCAGACAGGGTAGAATCTGTGTGCAGGCTGCAGGGCACTGACCGAGGAGTTCCCTGTGACCAAGAGGGGTCCCTCGGACTTACCCCCCCAAATGAGCTGTGGATCACCCACTCACCAGCTCCTGACTCAGAAAGAGGCACCCCAGGGTGCGAAAGCCCAAGACCCAGGAACTCCCCGGCTGCAGCCTTCCTCTCCTCACCCCCCAACCACACCAGCTACCCCAGGCCTAGCAAGCCCACCTCCTACCCAGCCCTCAGGCCATCTTTTCCTTCTCTGCCTCTGCCAGCCCCTGTTCAGGCCCCTGACATCACCTCGCTGGCCGTCTGCAGAAGCCCCATCCCTGGCCTCCCTCAGCCCATTCTGATCCTGCCCCTCTCCCTCTGAAAGGCATCCTTAAACCATCTATGGCTTCCCAGACTTGTGTCGTGGACAGAGCGCTCTCCTAGGGCTTGCCGGCCCTCCAGCCTCGGGTGGAGCCTCCTCCCCCCACCGCCCCGAACCTCTGCTCCAGCCACATGAGCCTGTGGCCTCCACTCTGTTCCTGCAGGCCTCAGGCTGCCGCTCACCTGTAGGTCTCTGCCCTGTCCCCTTGCTGGGAAGGCTCTCTCTTCACGTCCCTCACCCCTCAGCATCCTGCAGATCTCAGCTCTCAAGGGCCTCTGCCCCGGGGAAGCCCTCACTGACCGCCAAGGTGGGCTCATCTGTCTATGAGAAACTCTCCTAGAACCACCTGGTATCACTTCTCCTTAGGACAGGTGGCCCTTTGCGGTGACATAATTATTTGAGTTATTTGATTAAAGATCGGCTCCCCCATGAGGCTGAGCTGAGGATAGGGACCATGCCTGTGGTTCCCCATAACATTCCCAATTCCTGGTAGTAGTAGGTGCTTAGTCAGTGATCGCTGAAGGGAGGGAGAGAGGGAGGGAGAAAGGAAGGAAGGGCTCCGGTCCTGTGCTTTATTCCACCCAGGGCTTTGCCTGGGTGTGCAGGTGGAATGGAGGGGGCAGACCTGCCGTGGGAATCAGGTGTGAGGAGTCACTCTGAGGGCCAGCAGGTCTCCCAAGCCGGAGCGGGCAGAGCAGGATGGCCTGGTCTTGTGAAGGTGGATGGTCTGTGTGGCCACAGGGACAAAATAGGGCTCAGGAGGCAGCTTTGGCAGAGTCTGTCTGGCAATGCCCAGGGAGGGGGGCCTCCAGCAAAAAACAGGACTATTCTGTCTGCTTGGCAGATGTCCTAGGGTGGTGATACAGCCATCCGTCCATCCCAACGTAGTGACCATGTGTCTCACGCTGTAAGATCCAGGGCATCACTCAGTCCACTGGGGAAGAAGATGCCTTCATGCTGTGTGGTAACTGATTCGATAGGAGAAGCTTCTAATATTGCTTCAGGGCTTGTGGAATCTACTCAGAAGGGGCATTTAGAGTAGGCCTGAGGGATGCCTAGGAGTTCATTAGGGAAGACTTTTCAGAAGAGGTGACCTTTGGGCCGGGTCTTGAGGGAAGCATAAAAGTTCACCAAGAAAACAAGACTGGAAACACATCTTCCCTGGACACTGGTTTCTCTTTACAGACTTGTGTAGGCCATGGGGCCAGTAAGACCTGGGCCCTGCTCATCCATACCAGCCTTTCCCATACACCCTGTGTTACTAAGAATAAGGACTCTGGGGCGTCTGGGTGGCTCAGTCGGTTCGGCGACTGCCTTCGGCTCAGGTCATGATCCTGGAGTCCCGGGATCGAGTCCCGCATCGGGCTCCCTGCTCAGCGGGGGGTCTGCTTCTCCCTCTGACCCTCCCCCTTCTCATGCTCTCTCTCAAATAAATAAATAAATAAAAGCTTAAAAAAAAAAGAAACCATATTAAAAAAAAAAAGAATAAGGACTCTGGAATCCAGGCTCCATATACCAGCTGCTGACCTCAGGCAAGTCACTGCATGTCCTGGTGCCTCAGTTTCCCTACCACTAAATGGGTATGATAATGGCAGCTTCTTTGAGGGGCTGTTGGAAGGTTTCAATAAAGGAATAGAGGCAAGGTGCTTAGAACGGGGCCGGCCGGAATCTAGCCATGGAAGTGGCAGTGATTGTTATTTTGTTACCTGCCCTGCACTTGCTCAGTGAGAGGAGAGGTGGGGGGCCTTGGGGGGCGGGTGAGGTGTCTGGAGGAGCACAGATTCCAGGAAGCCACTGAGGGAAGACCCAGCTCCCACCCTGAGCAGCAACCGAGCATCACTGGCCAACTCTGTTGAGGGGGCAGACATATCATCCCGTTTCACAGAAGGGAAAACTGAAGCCCAGAGGAGGGTGTAGTCTGAGAGGGAGCAAAAGGGTCTTGAGATGAGGCCCTGGCTGCAGGTGGGAGGAGGCAGGACAGGGAGAAATCTGACCGAAACCCAAACCAGCTCTGAGTTCCATCCGGCCCTAGGGCAGGGGAAGGGCAGGACTTTCCAAAAATCAGAGCTGGGGGGATTGTGGGAGCAACACCTCCTTACCGTCAATGTCTTTAATAATAAATGTCATTGATTATTTACCAAGGGCCAGGTGCTGGCTACACACTCTCTAGGGATTATCCCATTTGATCCCCACAGCTGGGAGAGGTAAGGGACTCTTCTACCCATTTCACAGGCATGACAACTGAGACCTGGAGAGTTGAAGGCACTCACCCTGGGTCACATAAATAGGAAGCAGAGAGTTGAGATCTGAACCCAGGTCCCAGGACCACAGGGTGACAACTCCATAGCCTTGCCTGGGGATCCCCCTGCATTCTCACTGGGAGAAGAGGGAACAGCCAAACCTGGGTGAAAGTTCCAGCTCAAACCCCTAGCAGCTTGGTGGCCCAGAGTAAGTCACTTCCCCTCTCTGAGCCTCAGTCTCCCCCTCTGTACATGGGCCTCACAGTCTCTGCAGCATGAAGAGAGGAGACAACGTTCATGTTGGATACTCAATAATCGTGTGAGTGCTCCATAAACCTGGCTCAGGTGCCACTTCCCCTGGGAAGCCTGCCTTGCTTGCTCCCCCAGGGCCTGGTTGTCCAAATGTCCTCTACGTAACCCCTCAGCCCTGCTGCCGGAGGGCATAGTCACTGCTGTGTCCCCAAGGCACGCAGTAGGTGCTTACTCAACATCTGCTGGAATGAGCATGGTCAGATGGACCTGGGTTCAAATCCAGAGCTATTGCCTTGCTTCTCCAAGCCTCAGTTTACTCATCCATCGGATGGGATCAACAGCACAGGCCCTCGGGGATTTTGCAAGGATTGGCTGGGCAATGTCTAGTGTACGGTAGGTGCCCGGCCCACACGACTCCCCATCCTCCTCAGCTCTGGGCTTCCCCTGCCTCCCTGTGGCTCCTGGCCTCAGGGCCACATTCACGGAGCACCTGCTGTGTGCTCAGGGAATCACCTGCCCCCAGCCAGCCCGCCCCGGGTGGCTGTCCCCTGGAGAGGGCTGGAGCCTGGGAATGTGGGTGGGGCCCCCTGGGGCAGCCTGCCCCTCCCTAGCAGCTGCTGGACAGAGGCCTCAGTGTAGAGCTGCCGGGTCCTTTCACGGGCCCAGACCCATGACTGGACGTCTGAGAATGCCGCCCATTATCCGACTCACAGAGCACAAAGGGGCCACGCGGCGGCTCGGCAGGCCAGGCGCCCGGGATGGGTGCATGGGGGCCCCGGGTCCCCACCCCAGCCTGCCACAGCCGCTCCACAGAGGGCAAGCATGTGCCCGGAGTTGGGAGAGGGCATCTCTCACGCGCAGGAATGAGAACCATTTCCTCCAGCCCCACGGGGAGACAAAGACAGAGAGCAATGGCCAGGGGCTCGTCCTCACAGGCAAGGGCAGGCCACCCCTCCTGAGCCCCTCCCCATCCCATTCCCAGGGTGGCATCCAATGGAGGCAGGAGGGGTACACTCCAGAACTCCAAAGGGGGGTAAACCGCCCTAGTTTTCCATGGCATCTGCACTGGGGAAGCATCCACAGAGCCGCACCAGCAGCACCAACTGTCTATGATTCAAACACATTAGTGTGATGGGTACTGTGTCTCCTGTCAGCGAGGCCACTCTGGGGTCACCCTGGTCCCTCCTGGGCCACTGCAGTAGGACACGGTAGCCATGACAGGAGATCCAGTGTGGAGGGGCAAGGCTGGCTAGAGACGGGGCTGGAGTCACTTTGGGCCACAGATTTGCTGTTTGACCTCAGGCAGGCCTCTAGACCTCTCTGAGTCTTGGCTTCCATGTTAATGAGTAGGGGGAGACCCGGCAGAGGGTTAATTAAACAAGGTGATCTCGCGTGTCTGAGCCCTTAATGGCGCCCGCAAGACACAGCTGCGTGGTAGCTGCTATAGGGATGGTATCATTATCTGGGGCTGGCGGGGCTTTCCTGAGTCGGGTACAGATGATCGGTTCGAGGAGTCTGAGGGAGAGGATCCCATGTTCCAGAGCTGGAAAGGCAACCGATACTTCCTGACATGCTGGACAAAGGACATGCCTATGTTTTTCTATCCTCACAGCAGTCTTGTGAGGTGGATTATATTCACCTTTTCCAGATAAGGAAACTGAGGCTCCAAGAGAGGTGGCACCACCGAGGTCACACGGTGGTTAGGGGCTGAAGTGGGTCTGGACCTCAGGTCTCTCAGCTCCAAGGCAAGGAGTAGAGGGGCCTTGGTGGCCCCTCTACTCCTTGGGTCTGGAGGCCAGCAAGCTGTGTAGCTATGGGCAAGTGATGGCGGGGCGCCTGGGGGGCTCAGTCCTTAAGCGTCTGCCTTCGGCTCAGGTCGTGATCCCAGGGTCCTGGGATGGAGCCCCGCATCGGGCTCCCTGCTCCGCGGGAGGCCTGCTTCTCCCTCTCCCACTCCCCCTGCTTGTGTTCCCTCTCTTGCTGTGTCTCTCTGTCAAAGAAATAAATAAAATCTTTAAAAAAAAATAGGCAAGTGATGGTACCTTCCTGACCCTCAGTGTCCCCATCTGTGAAATGGGCATGATAAAACCTACCTCTTCCTTTCAGGGAGAGAGAAGATGGGTAAAGGCCCCTAGAAGCTGCAGTCATAGTTCCTGGCACTATCTAGGCCCATGCTGGGGGTGCTTGCTATCCTAGAGGCTTCTGCTTCCAGCACCTTCCTGCCACCAAAACAGCGTTCAGGGCAGTCAGCGTGTCAGGAGCATTTCCTGCAGGGAAAGCATTCTCTTAGGCCAGGCCCGAGGGACAGAGAGGCAAGAGGCTCCCCTCCCAGCACAGCCCTGGCCCTACTGTTATTTTTTCCAATTGAAGAAGAAAAACATTTCCTCCTCCTCCTCATGGCTCCACTGAGGATGGACAGGGCAGGATGGGGAAGCCCCCGCCTGGGCGGTGGTGGGAGCCCAGACCTGCCATCTGTGGGCGAGCCTGGTCAGCAAGCATGGGGTGTCCAGGCAAGGACCTGCCCCACCTGCCCCACCGTGTCCTCATCTAAAAAAGGTACTGGATGAAATCTGTGTTGCCCATCTTTCTGGTGTGTTGCACCACATGGATTACAACCTACTCTGTATTTGTCTTTAACGCACATCATTTTTAAAAGCTTCAATACATGCATTTATCAAGCAAGCTTTTACATCCTGATTGTACTTGGAAACCAGTATCACTTGCCAAAACCAGAACATAATTGCAAATTAAAGAAAATACGGAGCTGTAAGTAAATTCTAGAATCCTGGTGTCAACAGGACTGAGCTTAAGACCTTTTCTCTATTAAAAATGGACAATGGCGAATGTTAGAGAGGCATTAAAGGCACACTTAGCCCCAAATGGACACCTTCTCCTTGATGTGATTACAAGTCGTGAACAAAAACTGGAAAGGACCCGAGTCACGGTGTGATTCAGGATTAGCTGGTCGTCGGTCTAGAGTTGGTTAGTCGGGGCTAGTTAATTCCGAGTTAGTTAATGCTGGGTGTCACCTAAGCCACCCACCCGGGTTCCATCCATCTCTCCCCTTGGTTTCCTCTAAAATCTCTTCTGGGAGGACATACCTCCTGCATCTTAGCAAGACCAGGGAAGATGTGGGTTCTTTTGCTTGTTCCTTCCTTCCTTCCACCAAGAGTTACCAGCACCTCTTCTCTTCTGCCCAGCCAGAGAGGGGTACAGGGTGGCTGCCGTGTGACCCACGCTGATCTGAAGGAGCTCCCAGCTAATGGGAGAAGGGGAGTAAATCCACTATCTGGAAACAGATCTGGGCTCAAGTTCTCACCTTGCCAATGCCCTCAGTTTCTCCATCTATGAAATGGGCTCGATGACCCCGGCCTTGTCCGCTGGTGGTGAGGGTGGCACGAGATCTTGCAGGGCAGTGCTGGGTATAACACTTAGCCCTTGGTGGGCAGTGGCTCCACCAGTTGCTGTGGAACCCAAGGCTGGAAGTGGGGCCCGGTGAGCCACTGCTCAATGCAGGGGGAGAAACTGCCATTTGCCCCATGCCTGCCATGTACCTGGCACTGTACTTGCTGGTAGTTCTGTTGTTTACATCTTACAACCTCCCAGGGGCCTGTGTGCTATTATGATTGTTTTTGTTTGACAGACAAGGAAACTGAGGCTCAGAGAGGCCAAGTGCCTTGCCCTAGTCAACACAGCACTTTGAGAGGACACTTGGACCCTGCCTGGGCCCTCTGCAGTCTAACCTCGCCCTGCATACCCATACCCCCAGCTCAGGGTGGCTCCTGAGCCCCCAGCGCTCAGCTTTGCAGGTAGTTTGTGTCCAAAGTGCCAGGAATCATGAGCGCCAGGCTGAGCTGTGACAGCCCTGAGCATTTTCCTCAAGGCTCAGTGGGGGGAGCTGCAGGATGCGGCAAGAGGAGCCTGGAGACAGGAAGGAAGCTAGGAGGGGCCAGAGAGGGAGAGAGGGGTGGGAGATAGGGAGGGAGACAGGCAGAGAGACACAGAGAGACACAGAGATATGCACACAAAGAGACAGAGTGGAAAGAGAGGGGGGGTGGGAAGAGACTGGGGGAGAGAGAGACAAAGAGAGAGAGTAACCGGGAGGAGCAAGAAGGCAGACAAAAACAGAGATGGGGTGGGGAAGGCGAGAGAAAGATAAGAGCAGGAGGGAGGCAGACAGATGGACTGATGGGGAGGGCTCTGTGGGGGGGAGGTGCGCCCAGCACCCTGGTACCCCCAGGGGGTTCCCCAGTCCACTGGCGCAGGTGGAACAGCGGAGCCCTCCCCGTCTAGGGGTGGGGGGCATCCTATTGAGCTGTTCCTGGAGTGGCCTGGAGCCCAGGTGGGGACAGGACACCGGAAACAGAGCCTCCAATTTCCTAGAGCTGAACACTCCCCGCTGTCAAAGCAGGGCTAGAGGGGGCGGCTGAGGGGGCCAGGACAGAGCAGCATGAGGGGCAGCAGGAAGACAAGGTGCTGGAAGGAGGGAAGTGGAGGACAGCTGTAGGCCTGGCCTCTCCCGCCTACCCTTTGGGGCACAGAGAAACCCTCTTTCCTTCCTGGCCAGGTGGAAACAAAGGAGCTGAGGCCAGACCACCCTGAAAGCAGGGGCCTTGGGGTGCCCTGAGGCCCCTGATGGGAGCCCCCTGATTCTGAGCAGCCAGAGCGGGTGTGGGGCTGGGAGAGATCTGGGTGAGGCTCAGGGCCAACAGACTTTGGCTTTCAAGCCTTGTAGTTCTGCTCCAGGTGAGCTGGGCAGGTTGGGCCAGTCCCTTCACTTCTGGGGCCTCGGGTTCCAAATCTGTAAGGTGGGATAATAAGGGCAACAGCCTCAGAAGGCGTCTGTGAGGACTCAGTGTGTCCGTACACGTAAAGTACTTGGCATAGTGCCTGGCAGGGCACTGTTCGGGCACCACCATGGCCAGAGGCCGTGGATGCTTCTCATAGTGGCTCTGTGACCTCGGAACCATGGCAGCCCGCCTCTGACCTCAGTGCCTACCTGTTCCAGGTGGAAGAAGAAAGGCCCTAGGAAAGGAGAAGCAGGCCTGACTGCCCGCTCACTCGTGGCTGATCTTCCACCAAGTCTGGGAGGATTTTAGGTCCTTCCAAGAGTCCTGAGTAAGGGGCAGTGCCCAGCAAGATGCGTAGGGCCGGGTCTCCACAGAGGCCACGGTGGGCCTCCCGGGGCCACTCCCCTCTCCCGCAGGGCCAAAGCCTCACTCTCAGTGTCACTCTTCCAGCCCAGCCTGCACCACGGCTTGGCACATGCCTGAATAGTTCCTCTCTCCATGTTTCCCTGATGTATATGTCTGACCCTTGAGCTTTTCTCCCTCTGTCCCTGACACTTGTAAACCCTCCTTTATGGGGCTGAGGTTTTGGGGGCAGATCGTGGAGTCTGAGGAGGAGGTGCCCTGTGCCCAACTGGCCCAGCAAAGGCCTGGATGGTGTCGGGTGAAAGCGAGTGTTAGGGGAGAGCCTCTGAATGTGAGATGGGGAAAGCTAGCGAGGGCTGTGGATCAGGAAGGCAGAGACAGAGAGAATGGGGGCAGACAGAGATGGAGGAGAGAGGGACGCGGGAGACGGAGGGAGCCATGGAGAGACGGGGAGCGCCAGGGACACAAAAACAGAAGGGAGAGAGCGGGGAAACGGGTGGTTTCCCATAGAGCGAAAGCAAGTCCGAGAGAGGGAAGAGGAGCCAGAGGCTGAGCAAAAGAGGGAGACAACACACACGGAGTTGGGGGGCCATGAAGGGTTAGCCAGAGACACGGACACGGAGACACTGAGAGAGACAGAGACCCGGGAGAAAGAGAGGAAGAAAAAAGGATACAAGTCCGAGCCAGACAGGCCAAGCGGCCAAAAGGGAGGAACGAGCGAGAGGAACGAGCAACGAAGGCGGAGGCAGCGCCGGGAAAGGGAGCCTTGGGCCGCGGGCGCCGCGCGGGAGATTCCTGGAGGGCGCAGGGCGGCGGGACCCGTCGACAGCCCTGCGAAGGCCGGACGGCGGGTGGGCCGGGCGGGGCCGGCGGGCTGCCGGGGGAGGAGGCCCGGGGCGCTTGGGGAGGTGGGCCCGGGGCGGGAAGGGGGCCCGGGAGGCGGGGCGCGGCCGGGGCGGGGCGCGAGGGCGTGTCCGCAGCGGAGCCGCCCCCGCCCCGCCCCCGTGTTGCGCGGCTCGGCTGAGCCGGGCCGGGGCGCCGGGGCCGGGGGCCGCTGGCGCGGGCAGGAAGCGCCTCGCGGCCCGGGCCCGCCCCCCGCCTCCTGCCGCCTCCGGGCTCCCGGCTCCCGGCCGCGCCGCGCCCCATGCACTCGCCGCGCCGCGCAGCCCGCGCACGCCCGGATGGCTCGTCGCGCCGCGGGCGGCGCACCCCTTAGCGCTCGGGCCGCCGCGGCCAGCCCCCTGCCGCCGCGCCCGCCATTCCGGGCCCCGTCACCGTGCCCGCTGCTGCCGCTGCTGCTGCTCCTGGGGGCGGCGCGGGTCGGCGCCCTGGAGATCCAGCGCCGGTTCCCCTCGCCCACGCCCACCAACAACTTCGCCCTGGACGGCGCGGCGGGGACGGTGTACTTGGCGGCCGTCAACCGCCTCTATCAGCTGTCGGGCGCCAACCTCAGCCTGGAGGCCGAGGCGGCCGTGGGCCCGGTGGCCGACAGCCCGCTGTGTCACGCCCCGCAGCTGCCTCAGGCCTCGTGCGAGCACCCGCGGCGCCTCACCGACAACTACAACAAGATCCTGCAGCTGGACCCCGGCCAGGGCCTGGTGGTCGTGTGCGGGTCCATCTACCAGGGCTTCTGCCAGCTGCGGCGGCGGGGCAACATCTCCGCGGTGGCCGTGCGTTTCCCGCCCGCCGCGCCGCCCGCCGAGCCCGTCACGGTGTTCCCCAGCATGCTCAACGTGGCGGCCAACCACCCGAACGCGTCCACCGTGGGGCTGGTGCTGCCGCCGGCCGCCGGCACGGGGGGCAGCCGCCTGCTGGTGGGCGCCACGTACACCGGCTACGGCAGCGCCTTCTTCCCGCGCAACCGCAGCCTGGAGGACCACCGCTTCGAGAACACGCCCGAGATCGCCATCCGCTCCCTGGATGCGCGCGGCGACCTGGCCAAACTCTTCACCTTCGACCTCAACCCCTCCGACGACAACATTCTCAAGATCAAGCAGGGCGCCAAGGAGCAGCACAAGCTGGGCTTCGTGCGCGCCTTCCTGCACCCGCCCGACCCACCGCCGGGCGCCCCGTCCTACGCGTACCTGGCGCTCAACAGCGAGGCGCGCGCGGGCGACAAGGAGAGCCAGGCGCGGAGCCTGCTGGCGCGCATCTGCCTGCCCCGCGGCGCCGGCGGCGACGCCAAGAAGCTCACCGAGTCCTACATCCAGCTGGGCTTGCAGTGCGCGGGCGGCGCGGGCCGCGGCGACCTCTACAGCCGCCTGGTGTCCGTCTTCCCCGCGCGCGAGCTGCTCTTCGCGGTCTTCGAGCGGCCGCAGGGGTCCCCCGCGGCCCGCGCGACTCCGGCCGCGCTGTGCGCCTTCCGCTTCGCCGACGTGCAAGCCGCCATCCGCGCCGCGCGCAACGCCTGCTTTGTGGAGCCCGCACCGGACGTGGTGGCGGTGCTCGACAGCGTGGTGCAGGGCACCGGGCCGGCCTGCGAGCGCAAGCGCAACATCCAGGTACGCCGAGGGAGCCGGACACCCGCCCAGGGCGGGGGCAGGAGGGAGAGCGTGCAGGTGACCGGGCGGGTTGTGCGCTGAGCGGGACACAGGTGTGAATGTGTGGGACCCAGACGCGCGTGTGGAGACCCAGGAACGTACTCTGGGCCACAGGTGCATTTGCCGGGACCCAGGTGTCAGCCACGGTGGGGGCACTGGTGCAAATACGGTATAGTTGTGCGCCTGCAGGCACTCAGGGGAGTGCTGGGTTCCAGGTGAGCATGACTAGGTGTGCGGGAGGGGTCGAGGTTGCAGATGTGCGCTGGAGAGAGCCAAAGGCGCATCTATAGCCCAGGTGTGCGGGTGGTGGTCCTAGGTGTGTGCTGAGTGCCGAACAAGCGAGTGCATGTCTGCCCAAAGGTGGGTCCCGCGCTGGCTGGGTGAGCCTATCAGGGCTGCCCTGGGAGTTGGCCGATGTGTGCTTGGGTGTGGCTGGCTTGCAGGGAGGCATGCAGGTGTGCACCAGGGCCCTGCAGATGTGTGTGAGGGGCAGCAAGGAGGGAGTGACAGGGGCATATGCACCAGATTTGTGTGTCGCTCAGCTGGTCATGCAGGAGTGTAGGGCAGGTAGAAGTGTCCCAGAGGGACATGGGCAGCAGGATGGGCCTGGGTGTGCAGTGGGATGTGTGTGGCAGGGAACACAGATGTTTGGGAACCAGCAGGTACTCTGGGGAGACCACTGGTTGGCAAACAGGTGTGTTCCTGAGGCCAACTTTTATTCACTCATTCAACACATATATATATATATATATACTGGGCACTTAGCAAGTACCAGTCATGGGGGCTGTGGGCTAGCCGACCACATTTGTGGAATGCCCACTAAGTGCCTCATATGCCATAACTGGCTTGGTTCTCACAGCAACCCTCTGAGGTAGGCTCTACTCTCATCTCCATTTTACAGATGAAGAATAAGGAACAGAGAGGTTAAATAATTTGCTCAAGATCACACAGCTGGGAACCAGCAGAGACAGGGTTTGAATCCAGGCTGTCTGGCCTCATCTGTGTTTTTAACATCACTAATCCTTTGCTGCCTAATGGACACGGAGCTCAGAGTGTGTGTGTGTGTGTGTGTGTGTGTGTGTGTGTGTGCGCGCGCGCGCGCGCGCGCGCGCCAGTGTGTTGGAGGAGTGTCAGGTGGCTGGTGTGGGGAAGTGCCGGAGCCAGGGGAGTAGAGGGAGGTGAACAGCACTGTGTGCAGCCCTAGGGTATGCAGGGGGCGCAGGAGAGGGCCAGGGGCTCAGGTGGGAGTGAGGAGGGGCCAGGTGTGGCAGCAAACCGGCTGGGTGGGAATGGGGCCCAGGCCGCTGGGGCTGGGTTAGACCGAGGTGGGGGATCACTGTGGTGTGTTGACCTTGTGGGGGACATGACACGGGTGTAGAAGGGAACTTTGTGCAGGTCTCCTCAAGAAAGCTCACTAGAAAGGGGTCACTTCTTCAGGGGGCTTTGAGGGGTGGGACCCTGTGCCCTTTCCACACTCTGCATCCTTGTGTGAGGTGGGGGAGTCCATTTCAACACCTAGGAAGCCTCAGTTTCTCCCTCAGCCAGATGCTGAACTCAGCCTTTTCCTGGTGAGCCCTCCTTGGGGCCAGGCCCCCCATGGCCCTGCCCCGTCCCTTCTCCGTGGTCTTCAGGCTGCAGGCAAGAATCTCATGAGATTAATAATTCCCCTGTGGGTGTGCCCAACACTGGGGCTTTGAGAAAACACGGATTCCTTCTCCTGCTTTCGGGCTCCCACGGCTGCCCACCACCAGCTGGCTGGCCGCCCTGAAAATAAAGGTCACGGTGGGTGAGTGGGGCAGACTGCCACCCACAGGGGCCGGCCAGGTCAGGGCTGGCTGCCTAGCCCTGTGATTGGGACATCTACCATTCTCCTCCGCAGAGCCACATCCTCCAAAGGGGTGTGTTTGAGGGTACAAGCTTTGTTTGGGGGTCTCAGGGTCAGAGGAGGTGAGTGGGAAGTCAATCCCTGTTCTACAGAGGGAAGACCCTACTGTGGTGGCCCAGGCTGAGGTCAGGCCAGTGCCTGGGCCTTCCTTCAGCCTTTCCAGGGCCTGTGTGTCCATCCAGGCCCTTGGTGTGGGTTGATCCATGGGATTCCTCAGGCCGCCACTGCAATAACCCCCTCCCCCTCTGGCAGGAACCGGCCTGGTTCCCACGGTCCCCAGCCTGGCCTGGTGCAGTGACTCACTCTGCTGAAGGGGGTTGGGGCTTCCTTCTCCTTAGAGGGGCAGGGCCTCTCCAGGGACACAGCCCCAGGGACAGAGTGGCCATTGGCCTTCTCCCTACCCCAAGGTGGGGTTGATTTCTGGCCCTCCTCAGCCACTCTCCCTGTGTCCTCCACACCCCTCTCCCCTTCCCCTTGCCTAGTTGTGGGCACAGGACAGTGCTGCTGGGCCATATCTCCCAAATGTGTCCACGGCCCCAGGTCTGGGCCTCTAGCTAGCGTAGCCCTGGGTCGGGGTGGGGCGGGGCATGGTTATTCCAGCTCCCGGCTGTTGCCAGCTCCCCAGTGAAAGGCCAAGGACTTGGACTTTGTACCCTAGATTCAAATCTTCCTCTCACTTCCCAGCTGTGTGACCTTGGCAAGTGACTTAACCTATTTGAGCCTCAGTTTTCTCCTCCGTAAAGTGGGGACACTAAAAACAAACCCCTAAGGATTGCTTCAAGGACTAAATGAATGAGTTAATGTGAAGCACGTGGTGCCTGGAACATAGTAGCAGCTGGTAGCTGCCTGCTGTTCTTGCCAATACCCCAAGGGCCTTATTAACATCGCTCTGGGCTCAGCTCCGGACAGCGCTGACCCCTTTTGGCTTCTACAGCAGTAAATACCCCACCATTTCCCACCTCTAGCCTAGATGAAGGCCTCAGTAGACATTTCCTAAGCCCCTGCTGTGTTCCCCAGCCTGGCACTGTGTGCTGGAGACCAGTGGTGACTCAGTTTCTGCTCTTGTGGCCCGTGCAGGTGAGCAGAGGACAGAGGTGTGGCCAGGCACTTAGAGCCCAGGGGGCCAGGGGGCGGGTGATAAGAGAACATGGACAGAGGGAGCCCCAGGAGGGGACATCATAGCTTCTGGGGGAGGTGCTATCAACGTGGAGGTGGTTGGATGAGCAAGGGTTAGCCACATGAAGCTGGCACAGGAAGACAAAAGGGTCTCAGCAGAGGGAACAGCCTGTGTGAAGGCCTGGAGGTAGGAAACAGCAAGGTGGGCCAGAGCAACTGAAGGTGGTCCCTGCAGTGGGGGGTGGGGGGGATGTGAGAGAGGGGCTGGGGGAAGGGGGCAGGGCCTGCGGGTGTAGGGAGGCTGCATCGTGGAGTTGGGACTGTATCCTGGGGATGTGGGAGCCATGAAGGGTCTTAGCTAGAGGAGTAATGTGATCTGAATGAGCACCTCACTTTCCTCTTCTGTAGAATGGGAGCAATAAGAAGGTACACACCTCGGGCGCCTGTGGCTCAGTTGGTTAAGCGACTGCCTTCGGCTCAGGCCATGATCTTGGAGTCCTGCATCGGGCTCCCTGCTCGGCAGGGAGTCTGCTTCTCCCTCTGACCCTCCCCCATCTCATGCTCTCTCTCTCTCTCAGATAAATAAATAAAATCATTAAAAAAAAAAAGAAGGTACTTACCTCACAGGACTGTTGTGGGGATTAAAGGCGATAACACCTGTAAAGTTCTTAGTAGAGTGCCTGGTACACATGTTTGCAATTATAGTTGACTCTTGAACAACTCAGGGGTTAGGGGTGCCTACCCCCTTGCACAGTCAAAAATCTGCATATAACTTCTGACTCCCCCACAACATAACTACTAATAATAGCCTCCTGTTGACTGGGAGGCTTCCCAGTAACATAAACAGTGATTGATGTATATTTTGTATGTAATGTGTGTTGTACACTGTAACCTTATGAGAAAGAGAGCTAGAGAAAAGGAAATGTTATGAAGAAAATCGGAACAAAGGAAAAATACATACAGTGCTGTCCTGTAAAAAATCCACATATAAGTGGGCCCACACAGTTCAAACCCACATTGTTCAAAGGGTCAACTGTACTCTGATTATTTTTAATATAATTATTTTAGAAAGTCCCTAGGTGGCTAGTGAGAGGGAAGATGAGATGCAGGAAGAGTAGTTGGAGGGTTGGTGCTATCTTCCAGGCAAGAGATTCACTCACTTACTTGCAAATATTTCTTGAGCACCTACTGTGTGCCAAGCCCTGTGGTGGGCCCTGGGCGCGGTGGTGGAGGCGGCAGGTCCGGCCTTGTTCCCGGGGGCTGTGTAGGGCCTGGTCTGAGGGCATAGAGGGAAGCAGTGCGTTCCGGCCAGGTTGAGGTGCCAGGATGTAGCCCCAGAGGTGGGGTTGGACGGGGGGAGCAGGAAGCTGCCCAGTCTGGTCCAGCATCGGGATGGAAGTTGGTGCTGTCAGAGTAGGGCATGTGGTGGGGTGCCTCTGGGGGAGAGGATGGATTTGGTCTGGGGGTGTTGGAGGAGTTCCAGGCACCTGGAATCCCTTTCTCTCCCAGAGCCGTCTGGCCTGACTTCTCTAGCAGCAGGTGGTCTCAGTAGGGCTGGACCTGGGGGCAGGACCCTGCCCTTCCATGTGTTCTCTAGGGACATCTGACCCTCAAGTGAGGTGGCCAAGGTGGCCCTCTGGAAGCCCAGCCTCCTACTCTTGCTTGGGGAGTCTTTTGACCCCATAGGTCCAGCCCCTTGGTCAGAGTGATCTCAGACATTCCAGCTTCTCACCTGGAGGACTCTGTCCTCTGCCACCCACCTTTATGACAATGAAGCCTTAGCCTCTGCTGCCAACCTTCCATCCAGGAATCTGCTGGGGAAGGGAGAAGCTGCGGAGGTGCAAGGTCAGAAGCAGGGAAACTTGTCCACCCTGCCAGGCTTTGGAGGGCCCCAACTTTGTCCCTGATTATTTTTGGCATATGTGGGGCGGTTGCATGATTTTGAGAAAGAAAGTGAGTGCGAAAGTTATCCTCCATTGTGTGTAGCTTGGATCCCTTTCCTCAATTTATGTTTGAGGTGAAAGCCAGTTGGGAAGTTGCTGTGTGCTGTCGATGAGGGAAACTGAGGCACAGGCTTATCCAGCAAAGCGAGGGCAGGCCAAGTCTAATTCCCTGCCCAGAATCTTTCCTCTCAACCTTTCAGTGACTGTGATTTTTTTTTTTTTTTAAGTCAAAAGGAAAACCAACAGGGAAATGCCAATGCTGCATTTTCAAGGTGTCTTTTTATAGTAAAGGTGGAAAAAAAACCCTCAGGCTGTTTTAAACTGGCATGCGGTGGGTGGGTGCTCATCTTCAAGAAGGCGTTTTCTGAACCAATTTAGGGGCTGAAATGCTGGGTGGAGGTGGAGGGAGACAGAGCTTCCAAGATGGGCTTTACATTTGGAGTTGGGCTGGGGGCTGGGAGTGAGCTTCCTGTGGCCAAGGGTAAAAGCAGACACTTGGTGGGACTCAGGGGGTTCCAGCGGCATTGGCCAGGATAACCTTCTAGCCTAGAGAGACAGACAGACCTTGGGCCAGGCGACAGTTAATATCCCAGCCCACCCTGGGAATGTCACCAGTCCTGACTCGCAGTTACGAGACGTTGAGTCCCATTCTCCTGCCCGTATGCTGTGTGACCCAGGGTGAGTCATTTACCCTCTCTGGGCCTCATACTTCCTCACTGTGAAAGGGTACAATGTTTACCCCTGAGGATGTGGGCAGATTAAAATCTCGCATGCGGTACCCACAAAATGGCAGGTGGAGGTATTAATAACGGGAGGGAAAGCTACATCTGAGAAAAATGAGCTTAGCATGTGTCAAAGGGCCAGCAGAGCAGGGAGCGCACAGAGGAGGGGGGTCAGGCCCTTGGAGGAGATGGAATCACACCAGGTCCTAAAGGTGACTTGGCTGGGCAAGACAGAGGGGTGAGGCGGGGGTGTGTCCAGGGCCGCCCCACTGAGTGAGCTCAGAGGCAGGAAGACAGAGGCTGACAAAGAGAGAGGGGGCATGTTTTCACTGCCGTTGATGGGGCAGGCGCCTGGGCATCTGGTGGGCCTGAGGGGTGTGCGGAGGGTAGGTGCCCTGTCAGCTCTCTGGGGCTGAATAATAAACATTGCTGAGCTCCCAGTTCTGAGCGGGGTCACCATGTTGGCCCTTCACGAGCACCAGTGTGTTTGACTTCATAGCCCCCCACCATGAGGCAGGAAGGTCTGTTATCCCCAGCTTACAGATAGGGAAACTGAGGCCCAGAGTCACAGGGCTGGTTCACAGGAAGGGGGATCCGCAGACTGGCTAGCTGGCACCAGAGTCCATGGTGGGCAATGGCTAGTATTAGCTGTGAGCTCTCGGCTGGGAGTTCTGCTTACCCTGCCCCATGGAGACTTGGGCAGGGCCCTTTGTACAAAACCCTCTTCTGTGACAGCACCACAGGCCCCCGATGGCAGCTGGGAGCTGATGGGGCAGTGACTCAGTTCCAGAGTAGGGGGAGGCTGGCCGGGGCGTCTGTCAAGGCTGGGGCTGGCCAGGCCTTTTGAGGAAGTGGGGAAGGCAGGGAAGTACTAGTTGCATTCATGTCTAAAAATGTGATCCTCTGGATTCTGGAAGGAGTGAGCCTCCTGGCCCTTTGAGTGTGCAAGTGAAGGATGTGGTCAGTTTGTACGATGACTTGACAAATCTCTTTCAACACTGACCCCAGCCCTGGACCAGTGCTGGGTGGGTACTGGGGCTGGGAGGCTGCCTCCCCTCCAGGGCAGTACGGCGCCATCCAGGGTTTGCTAGGAGAGGGGATGGAAGATCTGTCCGGCCCTAGCCATACCCACAGTTAGGACCAGCCACACCCAGGCAGGCCCAGAGGGTGCATGAGTGCTGGACCCTGGCACCAACTCCCTGGATTCAAATCCTAGCCCTGTGCCTTCCTAGCTGTGGCCTCAGGCAAGTCACTTACCTTCTCTGGTCCTCCTTTTCCCCATCTGAAAAATGGATTCAGCATTGGGAAGAACGGGGCAGCCTGGTGTTCAGCAGAGGCTGTGTGAATCAGCATCAGCCCCTGCAAAAACACTACGAGAGTCAGATTTGCTGGCCCATGGCTGCTGCTTCTCCTGGACATGAAGGCCCGGTTCTGTGCTCGGGTTGCTGGAGGGAGAACAGACGTGGTGTGTATGGAGGAGGAGCATGAGGGCCTGAGCCCCAGGCCTTGTGGGGGCCCGCGCCCTTCCCGGACTTCAGTTTCCCGATCTGAGTTGGGCTGTGGGGTGGCAAGGAGGTGCCGCCTGCTGTCCTGGAACGGCTTCTCTCAGCGCCAGTGGGACCGCTGGTAATGCTGTTGTTGCTCGGGGGTTTGCGTCAGGCACATTGCAAAGCTCTTTATTTAGAGTCTTTTAATCGCCCCGGAAATGGAATGAGATGAGTGTTATCCCTAACCTACAAAAAGGGGAAACCGAGGCCCAGAGAGGTTAGGTCACACAGCGGGTAAAGGGTGGAGCCGGTGTCTAGCTGCAGAGCCTGTGCTCGTTCCCTTTACTCCCTGGTTCCTCCCGAAACATTGACTGAAGGGGTGCGATCCAGAGGGGCCCTTAAGGTCACAATGGGAAGAGGTGAAAGGGTCCATCCTAAAGGTGAGGAAACAGACACCCCGCGCAGCTCTGGCCTTGCTGGGGCTGCTGTGAGGAGGAGTGAGGGCTTCCCAGTGAGCCCCCATGCCCAGCATGGTCCCAGGCTTGGGGCTTCTGTCGCCCAGGACTGCAGGTGCCTCTGCCTTCACCCACCAGAGCCCAGCACCTCCTAGGCAGCATCCCCTGCCTGTCCTTGCTCTGGTGGAGGGTTCTCTAGAATGTGGCAGTAGAGGAGGGGCCCAGCTTTGTTACATGGCAGCCCCCAAAAAGGAATGAGTCAGGCTCTGCCCCTACCCTCCAGGGGCTCCCAGACAGTCAGGGAGGAGATCATGACAGAACATATGCCACAACCAGGGCTGCACACTGCCCAGCCTCTTCTGAGGGAGTCCAGGAAGGCTTCCTGGAGGAGGGGGATGTTGGAGCTGGACTTGGGCAGATGGGGCTGGGGAAGGCATTCCGGGCAGAGGCGAAGGCCCAGAGATGTGGTAGAACGTGGCTTGGGTAGCAGGCAGAGATGAAGCTGAGAGTGTGTGGGGCCTGGGGTGCAGGCCAAGGATTTGGATGCTGTCCTGTGGGCTGTGGGGAGCCAGCAAGGCTTCTGGGGAAGAGTGAGACATAGTCGATCTGGTTCTAGAAGGGACTGCATAGCTGCTGGCCCCTCATCCGCCCTGCTAGGTGCTGGCAGAAGCAGGAGGCGAGTTTCTCCCAGAGCCCCCACTGTGGCTGGACCAGGTGACTCCCGTGGGCCTCTCCAGCTCTGACAACGGTGTGGGGATTGCCATGGAAACCAGCCGGTGCCTTGTGGGGACGGGCCTGGAAAGTCTCCTGGCGCCAGCCACGTGCATTTGGATCTTGGCTACTCCCGGAGTGTGGCCATTCTCTTCTTTTCAAAGCCCGTGTTTGGTCCAGAGCCGAACCCAACAGGCTGCCTGGATGGGCCCCTGCACCACCCACTCTCCCGCTGACACTCGATGCCACCGAGATCTGAGATCCGCTGGGCCCGCAGGGCTGGCCCCTCCCCGTCCGCCATCCTTTACCCTGAAACACGATAAATCACACGCTAGAGGAGGGAGGAAGCTCGAAGCTCCATTATGAGGCCCAGCGAGGCCCCAGTGGGGCGTTAATCATGTAGTGCTTTCTGCTCTGATCGGTAAATAATGGGGGGGCAGTGGGCAGAGGCCTTGAAGTGGAGGCCAGGCCCGGGAAAGGAGCTAAATGGGTATCTGCGGTCACCTCCACCCCCATGCCCCTCTCAGGGCCCGTCCAACATCTGTATTTGAAGTGAACGAGCCCTCCAGAAGCGGCCATCTCCTTGATGGGCCTCAGTTTCCCTAGCTTGCCACCCAGGGCCTTTCCAGCTCCAGGCAGCCAGGCCCCCAGCAGCTGTTGGCCCTGCCCAGCAGAGCACTGGGGGGACAGGCTGTGGTTAAGGGCAAGGACTCCGGAGCCAGCCTGCCTAGGTTTCAGGCTCGCATCTGGCCATTCTGGCTGTGTGACCCTGGACAAGTCGCTGCTCTGTGCCTCAGTTTCCCTTGCTGTAAACTAGCACCGACTTATTAGGGTTAAATTGAGGCTATACAGGCCGGGGCACAAAGCCAACTTATTATTGTGTTGTTGCTACTACTGTATTGTTACTATTTTAAAAGCTGTCCCTTCCCGACTTGGGGGTGATCTCTGAACTGAGATGTGGGCAGCTGGAGAGAGGGACCCCTGTGTCACCTCCGTGTCCCCAGTACATGGAACCCAGCCCAGAGATGTTTGCTGGGGCCTCCAAGCCAGCCCTGTCTCCTCTGCTGTGCCCACAGTCAGTTATATGATGACTCTGGGAGGGAGGCCAGCACCCAGTGGACAGGGAGGAGGGTGTGAGTTCCAGTCCCTAGGGCTCCTTGGCCCCAGGAGGAGGAAGGCCAAATGTGCCCAAGAGAGGCAGCTGCGGCTCTCAGCTTCTCCTGGCCCACATCCCCTCTAGGGGAAGAGGCTGGGACAGAAACCGTTCCAGGGAAAGGAGGGGCTGGAGCCGCAGTGCTCTGCTGCCCCGCCCCCCATTAGAGCTGGTGGGGCAGAGAGTGACTACCCCAGGCAGGGAAGAGTTGCTGGCTGCCCATCCCACACTGGGCTCCTCTGGGACCCCAGGGGGAAGGGCTGGAAATGGGGCCAGGCTGGGCCAGAATGAGAAACAGCTTCAAGAAGGGGGAGCTGGGTGTCTGGGGGGGGGCCATGTCCAGCTAACAAAACAATGGCTGCTTGAGTCAGCAGCTGCGGTAGGAGTTCCCAGGCAGGCCTGAGCAGAGGGGGCTTCGGCCGGGCTCCCAACACGCGTGTCGTGGGTGAGGGTGGATGTGGTGGAGTGGCTCATCCTGGGCGGCTCCTGTGTGACCTGCCCAGCTAATGGGGAACGTTGACTGAGAATCTGCAGGGGTTAGTACCGAGGGCTGCTGTGAGCTGAGCCCTTTCCGGCAGCCCTTGATGGAGGGTGCAGTTATTGTCCCCATTTTACAGATGCGGAGACTGAGGCTCAGACAGGAAGCAGCATCCCATGGTGAGTAATGAGCCACGAGACTTGCTATGTCAGGAGCCTCAGTTTCTCTGTCTGTAACATGGGGACACAACAAGCGTGTGGCTGTGAAGTAGCTCTGCTCAGGGCCTACACATAGCACGTCTTCAGTCCAGCCGGACCTCTGACCTCAGCCTGGGGAATGTCCTTCCAGAGTGCAGCCAGCTTGGTGGCTGGGCCTGGGGTGCCAGTTGTGGCTAGACAGACATATCGTGCTCAGGATGGCCGGGCTGTCTGGTTCACACAACCCTTCTAGACGGTGCTCAGCTGGACTGGATGAATGCTGCCCGGTGCTGCCTTCCCACCCAGCTCTGGGGCCGGGTGACCCACCTTGCGCAGAGAGGGGATCAGGGAAACAGAGGCAGGCCTCTCTGAAACGCTGGAAGGGTCTACCCCAGCTGCCCTGTCCATTGCTACTTCTCGGGGCTCCCCCCGCCCCCACTGCCTGATTCAGGCAGCCTGGGGTCAGGTAGGGGATTATGGCGCTGTATGGCCTGAGGAAGCCTCTGCCCCTCTCTGTACCTTGGTTTCACCTGGGCTCAGAGCCAGGCCTCTTGGCTGTTGTTCTGTGGCCCAGTTGCATGCTCTGTCCCCGCCTACCCCTCCAGGAAATAAATGTCTTGATCACCCACTGGGAGGTGCTGGTATTTCCTTCCCAGGCAGCGGTCGGCTTCCTCCACGGTGTGGGGGCCTTTGCCGCTTGCCCCTTAGAGCCAGGTCCATCCTGTTTCCTCCCTGGGCTGGCGCACAGTAGGCCCACGGCTCTTTCCATGACTCAGTTTACTGTCAGTGGAGGTGTCCACTCAGGGGAGCCATAGCCCATTAGCTGCGGTTTCTGAGAAGCTGCACCGGCTAACGTGGGAGGGAGGAGTTTGGGTTTGGAGTCACAGGCTGACTGACCTGACCTGACTGAGTACCCGCGTGGTCAGCCACGAGGGTGACCTCGAGAATGCTTCCCCCTTTAACGTCAGGGCTTCTGAAGAAGGGTGGGGGAAGGACTGCTCACCTGGGCTTTGTGTGAGGCAACATTCCTGCAGAGTTTAGTGGTTCTTTTGTCTAGGCCTCCTGCAGACTGCCTGTCAGACCCCCCGTGACCACCCTACCTGATGCTTGCTTGTTCCCTCTCCTCTAGTCCTTGTCTCTGGGGCATTCTCCTGAGGGAGAATTCCTTGTCCTTGGCTGTCCAAGCTGCGGGAAGAGTTGGCAGGGGAGGGCGTTGAGGGGAGCCCCAGAGGGGGCAGGCCAGGTAGAGCAGGACCTTGAGGGCCCAGGAGCAAAGTTTGGGTTTATGGAGGGCACTAGGGATCCACTGATGGCTGTTGAGCCGCAGAGGGGACACAGACTGGTTTGTGGTTGCTTTTTTTTTTTTTAATAAACTTTTTATTTTGGAATACTTTTAGATTTACAGGAAAGTTATGATGGTAGTACAGATAGTTCCTGCATAGCCTTCCCTCCATTTTCCCCATTGCTAAGGTTTTACGTTCCCATGGTACATTTGTCAAAACTAAGAAACCAACATTAGTACTTTGCTCTCAACTGAACTCCAGACTTTACTCCACGAGTGTTCCTTTTCTTTTCCAGGATCCCATGTTGTACTTAGTGCCTTACACTTTTTTTTTTTTTAAGATTTTATTTATTTATTTGACAGAGAGAGACACCGCGAGAGAGGGAACACAAGCAGGGGGAGCGGGAGAGGGAGAAGCGGGCTTCCCGCCGAGCAGGGAGCCCGATGCGGGGCTCGATCCCAGGATTCCGGGATCATGACCTGAGCCGAAGGCAGACCCTTAACGGCTGAGCCACCCAGGCACCAACCAGTGCCTTACAGTTTTAAAAAGCTCCCTTTGGCCACTGTGGAGGGAGAGGAGGGGGCTTGGTCGAGTCCCAGCCCAGGTGTATTTTTTAACACCCAAAAGGGATGGTGTGTGCTTCCAGCTCCTCACGGTGAAATTTCACTTTCCTGGGATCTTGGTTCGATAACAGTCAAACACTTGAGGTGGGAAAGTGCCCTCAATTCCCGAGCACAAAGCCCCAACAGCTGGTGTCTTCTATCCCTGGGACAGAACTCCTGGGCCTTGCAGCCCGCCACCTGGCCTAACATTGCTGCCTCACCCTCCTCAGAGTGCCACCTGCAGTGGGGCTGAGGTTTGATGGGGTCTGCAGGCAGGATGCAGAGGCCTGAGAAATTGGGCTCTTGAAGCTCTTGCTCCAGCCGGCTTCTTGGGGAGAGAAAGTCAACACAATTACAGTTGGTAGTGAAATCAATATGTCAAGAGTTTTAATGGGAAAGTGGGCAGAGCTGAGCTTTGGCCCCAGGAGGCAGCTAGCTGAAGAGAGAGGGTGTGTCCTGCTCTCAGAAAAAAAGCTGAGACCCGCAGCAGCTATTGCTCATCCCATTTCAGAGAGGGATACACTGAGGTTCTTAGAGGAACCAAAAGTAGCAGCCCGGTGCTGCCTGGGCCTGAACGCCTGACTCCCCTATGTTGCCACACACATAGTAGGCATACAGTTGACCCATATGTTGCTCTAGTTCTCCAGCACCCAGCATGGCAGTATTGTTCTCAATCGCTGTTTGGAAAAGAAGCAGCTGAATATAGTCAATCACACTTTAGTCAAAATTAGTCTCCTTTCTTTAGTAAACAATCTTCCTAGAGCACAGTCTCCACCCTGCAGAAGCTCATGTTTATGCTACCATGATCAATGAAAGTGGTAACCAGCACAGTGCCGTCCAGAAGAGGGGAGATTTTTTTCTGAGTCACATCTTGAAAGCTGGTGAAAAACTTGCTGCCTGGACATGTTTGGCAAAGGGCCTAGCATGGGTCAAGACAAGGGAGACTGATGGGCCAGGGGAAGTATGAGGGCTCAGAGGTGTGGGAAGGGCATTGGCTGCTAAGGGAGTAACGGTTATGAAGGATCAGGAGCCCGGGTGGGAAGGTGTGGCCACACTGGAGGAATTGCAGAGGTTGGTGTGGTCGGAGCAGAGGGTTAGACAGAGGAAAAAAGCGAGACTTGAAGCCTGAGCAGCTGGAACCAGACCACAAAGGCCTTGAATGCCAGGCCTGATCCTGAGGGGAGCTGGGAGCTGGAGATGGGTTTGACGCCAGGGAGGAGTTAACTAGTTTTGTGCTTAGAAAGGTGGCTTTACTGGATTGGAGGGGGCTGCTGGGAGAGGTCAGCCCTCCCCTGCCTCCAGGGGAATTTGTGTTTTGAAAGACCTACGGAAAGTGAGACTTGAAGGAAGGCCGGTGCTAAGGGAGGAATTTCAGGCAGCGTCAGCCGGTCAGGGTGGTATTTTGGGCCCCTGGAGCTAACTGCCCCTGGAGACCAAGTTTGGTGGAGGCCACACTTGGGAGGACTGCTGTGTCCCCAAGGGCACTGTCCCCCTTTCCCAGGCCTGCAGCCCCCTCCCCCAGCAGGGGAGGCATTTCCCGCCTGCTCCGTGGACATGGGTCGCAGCTTCCACTTTTGAGCCGGTTCGAAGCCTTGTGATTTGATTTCCCCTGGCAGTCCAGAGTCAGCTTCCCCTCAGAGCACAGATCATCCAGAGCAGCTGACGGGGGGTTACTTCTCCTTTAAAATTTTTTTTTAGATTTTATTTTTAGGATAAGAGAAAAAAAAAGTTGGAGGAAAGGCTCTTTAGAAAATTCCTTCGGTACAGAATTAATGGCTTGTGAACGTCAGGGCGGGCAGGCGAGAGCTGGATTTCTGGCATGTTCCTGCCTCATTCTCTCTGCCGTGCCCGGCTCACAAATCACCCTCATCTGGGTGCCTCGTCCGGCTTTTCCTGGCTGGCTGGGGTCCCCCATTGTGGGGCCCAGGACAGAAAACCCTAAGGGTGTCATCCGGGGCCTCCTAGGTCTTCCCTCCCCCCGCCCCCCCCCCCCCCCCCCGAGCTCAGGGAGGAAAATCATGTCCTCCAGGCAAGGGTTTACAATTTTAATTTTAAAACAGCTTATTATTTCATGACGCAAGTAATCCATATTCAGTGAAGAGAAGTTATGTAACCCCTAGGAGAAGCTTCCCTCATGGCAGGCCTCAGGCCCAAGTGCCCGCTCTCCTGCCTACTTGCTGACAGAGCCCCCCTTACCTCTTCCCTGCAGCTGCAGGATGGCTGAGGGGTGGGCCCAGGACCAGGAGAGGCCGCTGGGGGAAATGGTCCAGCATCCCCTTTCCACAGCTGTCCGCCACCTCGGGCACACACAGAATGAAGTCAGGCAGGGTAGGTCTGAAGCTGCAGAACAAGAGGGAGCCAATTATGTGACAGTCTGGGGAATGACACTCTGGGCAGAGGGAACAGCATGAGCAAAGGCCCTGAGGTAAGACCCAGTGTTTGAGGAACAGAAACAAGCCTCCTGTGGCTGGAGTGGAGGAGTATGGGTGAGGAGGGTATGGGATGGGTTTAGAAGGGCTGGGGCCCCTGATGGGAGGATTTAGGATTCAGTGTTTATTCTGAGTGTTGTGTAAACCATCAGAGGGTATCAAGCTGGGGAGGCCTCTTTGCATTTTTAAAGGGCTCACTTGGCAGCTGTGTTCAAGGGGACATGTCGAGGTCAGAGCAGGCCCAGAAATGAGGGGCTGGGAGAGCCTCCCGGGTGAGAGGCTGCCTTAAGGGCTCCCGGGCAGTCCAGCTGGAAAGCTTTAGAGGTAGGCACGATTTGTCCCAAATTCCAGTTTATAATATTTGAGTGACAGTCCTATCTGAAATGGCAGCAGCATCAGCTAACACTTCTGGAGCATTTAGGCATAGTGCAGGCGCTTCCCGACGAATGATCTCATCCCACTTCTTGTGAGGGGAGTGCGAGAGATGCACCTACTTAATAGTTAAAGAAACGGAGGCTCAGAAAAGCGAGGTCACTTGCCTGGTCACCCCCGGCCATCCTGTGGAAGACCACCTACTCTCGGGTTCTGGCCCAGGGGCGGCCTCAGCCCCAGCCCACCTCTGGGCTCGGGGCCTGGACCCCCAGGGACGCTCTGGGATACAGGTCTCACCTAGAAGCCTGTGGGGCCTGAAACTGTGTTTATTCGCCCAAGGACAGGTGGACCTGATATTTATTGTTTGTTTTTGAAAACTAGCTGGGCTTTTGAGCAAACCGCATACAGGCACATCATCAGTGGCTTAGACTTGCAAAAAGCACAAATGAGAAATTAAAGAAAGAAAGAAAGAAAGAAGGAAGGAAGGAAGAAAGAAAGAGAAAGAAAGAAAGAGAGAGAGAGGGAGGGAGGGAGGGAGGGAGGGAGGAAGGAAGGAAGGAAGAAAGAAGAAAACAACAAAAAGACTGTCTAAGTCTGCTCCCTAAAGCTGGTCCTGATGCTACATTCTAGTGACCTTCTGAGTCCCTGCTCAGCTTCCGCTGCCCACGTTCCAGCGTCCAGGTGGCTGAGGGGGGCTCAAGTCTGCTGCTGGTTTCAGTCATAGAGGCATGACACTGCAACTGGTGATCTAAAGCAGGCTCCGTCCCCTCTGAACCTCAGTCTCCCCATCTGTGACATGGGACCTCATAGGGTGGCCAGGATAGAGGGAGTTGATGCCCAGGCCTGGTACAGTGTCAGTTCTCAGTAAACGCAGCCTGTTATTTTTTTTTTTAAGATTTTATTTATTTATTTATTTATTTGAGAAATAGAGAGAGAGAACACAGAGAGGGAGAGGGAGAAGCAGACTCCCCGAGGAGCAGGGAGCCCGACACGGGACTCGATCCCAGGACCCTGAGATCATGACCTGAGCTGAAGGCAGCTTCACCGACTGAGCCACCCAGGTGCCCCAAACACAGCCTGTTATGTTCACCATCATGACTATTATTGTGGATGCACCAGCTCTCCCAAAACGGCCCTATGACGCCCTGTGACTTTCCCCAGCCGGGTATCTTTGTGTCTCGATCCATACGGATTTATGGTGTCACTCAGTGTGGGGGCGGCTCTCCTGGATGATGTGCCATTATCTTCCTGCTCAATCCTGCAGGACCCTAAGGTTGTGTCCCCCTGTCCACTCTTCTAAACCATCCTTGTGTCTGTGTCCTTGTGGATTTGCACGATTATCTTCCCAAAGGTGCTTCCTGGAGGCCTGTTTGGTATTTTTGTGCAAATAGCAGAAGGAACCTTCAGAAGGACCAACAAGACCCAGGGAGGGGGTGGGAACAAGTCCAGGGAATGGCTGGGGGCTGGGGTCACTAGCTCCATTTGTCTCACTCCGACGTGTGCTGGGACTGATTCGCCGCTTGGAGTGGCGCTGGGCTGATGCGGATGGCAGGACTGTGCACTTGGACACGCCTTGCCTTGGTTTGCCCATCTGTAATGTGGGCAGATGAGGGGGATGCATGGTTGTGGGAGAAAGGGAGGGCCTCGGTGTGGGGAGGCCTCAGTCTGGGGTCTGGTGAGCTGCTGGGAATTTGGATGGTGGTGCTGGGGTCAGAGCAGGGGCCCTGGGAGTAGGAAACCCCCTGGTTGCTGTGGAGACCCAGCCAGGGCAGGAGGGACACCTCTTGGGTAGCAGCAGGTAAGCTGAAGGGGAGGATGGCCTCGGGAGGTCTGGTGTGGGCTTTTCTGCTCTGCCGGCTGTGGCCAGCTATGAGGGCCAGCTCCAAGTCCGTGAGGGTGTGTGGCCCTCACCCTGTCCTTACCTCACTGGCCTCCTGACCTTGTCCCTCTGCCAGCTCTTCTTGCCTCCATCACAGAACTTTTCCCGTATGGTTCCTACCTACCTGAAACGTCGTCCCCTTGAGGCAGCTCTGTGACAAATGCTGAGGTCAGGGGTCAGTCTACGGTCAGGGATAGGGTCCTGCTTGTGTTTGGGCCTTAGCCTGGACCTGGGCATGTAAAGCCGCAGCTGGACTTTAAAGCTCTGATGCTGAGGTCTGACATACACTGTGGGCAGGGAGCCAAAGAAGGTTCTAGAGCCAAGGTCTGACATCCTGCTTCTTTTGCAGCTGCAGCCAGAGCAACTGGACTGTGGGGCTGCCCACCTGCAGCACCCTCTGTCCATCCTGCAGCCCCTGAAGGCCACGCCTGTGTTCCGAGCCCCGGGCCTCTCCTCTGTGGCCGTGGCCATGGTCAGCAACTACACCGTGGTCTTCTTGGGCACAGTCAGTGGGCGGCTGCTCAAGGTAGGGCTGGGGGTGTCAGGGCTGGGGAGGCTGAGGGGGTGGAGGAGGTGAGGGGAGGCTGAGTCTGAGGAGGCTGTACATGTGGCCTCTGCAGGCCTGGTATTAGCCCTTGTTCTCTCCGGTTTGCCCTCATACCGTACGGTTTACAAAGCATCTTTCACATCCATTTCTTCTACTCTTGCTCATAACAAGAAGTGCCGTGTCCTGCAGAGGAGGGAAACCAGGCCTGAGAGAGGCCCTCCTCTTGGGGCTCTGGGACTCGGGCTTCGAAGCAGAGGGATCTCTATTTAGGTCTCTGGACTCTGCCACTGCAAGCTACTTGACCTTGGACAGTGCATTTTCTCTCTCTGGGCCTCAGTTTCCCCATCTGTGGAGGGTTGTAAGCCCTGCCTCTTGAGACAGTTGTTGGGCTTTGACAGGGGAAGACCACGGCCTGGCAAGTGGGGGGCTCTCGTTGCCATTTCCTCCCCTTACCCTGCTGGCCTCCCTCTGAAGATTCCCCCTCCCCCACCCACCCCAACCAAGATGACTGGGTTTCTGGAGGTAATGATTCCTGGAGCTGGTAAAGTGAAAGGACTCTTACCACCTTGGGGTAGGAAGGACTTTCCAGGGCCTGGACCAGCTTCCTCCCAGCCACCTCCCATCCCCTGCCTGTCAGGAAAGTCAGCTGCCTGGCACAGCTCCAGTGTATACCAGGCCCTGGCCTAATTGACTCAGATCTGATAACTCAATTCCCTCAGCTGCCCAGGCGGACGCCACGGGCTGGTTGGGTGGGTGGCGGGCTGGGGATCAGTGCCCTGGCCGCCTGGCCCCGGGGCCCTAGCTGGTGGGGGAGGTGCCAGGTGTGGGAGCAGGGTGGGGGCGGGGGGCACCCTTCTCAGCCTTTGAAGCCCCAGTGAGGGTCCTTAGGACAATGGGACTCATGTTTTGGGGTCAGATTCTTGGATTTAGATCCTGGCTCTGCTGGCCCCAGCTGTGTGACCTAGGGGTGGTTGCTTCTCACCCTGAGCCTCAGTTTCCTCATCTGTCATGGGGGAAATGAGCTGGACCATCCCAGACTGTGGTCAGAGTCTACTGTCCCCTGTGAGGGAGGCAGCGCCAGGATTCCCATTTCACAGATGAGAACACTAAGCTGCCGAGAGGGGAGGTGACTGCCCCAGAGTCACACGGTGAGAGCTGGGGTTGAATTCAAGGCCAGCTGACCAGGAGCCCACATGACCCCTCAACCCAGACCTCTGGACCCACCACCCTGCACTGTGCATTGTCTTCTCCCACCAGCCCTTCGCTGCTCAGGGCTTAGATTACAGCACGGGGCCCGGGCTCTCGAGCACAGTAGATGCTCAATAGATGTTTGAAGGAGTGGAAATTAGCTGAGTATCTGCTGGGTGCCTGAGGGGAAGGCTGGAGACTGAGCGGGGGCCAGGCTGCCTGGGCAGACTCCACCAAGAGGCCACCTGGGATGGACGATATCTCAGGGGCTGCAACAGAGCCTGTGGGAGGCTGGGAAGAGAGTAATTTCAATTTGGTGTGTGGAGAGCATTTGAGAAGCTCTTCTAGAGGAGGTACCGGGAGGGCAGATCTTCGCCGAAGGGAGAGGAAGAGAAACACTCCAGCAGGGAACACAGTGCGCACGAAGGCCTAGAGGCTAGAATGCCGGAGTTGGGTTGAGTGGGTGGAAATGAGCCTGGAGGAGTAAGTTGGGGTCTGTTGTTGGGGCCTCGAATGCCAGAACAAGTTTATTCCACAAGCAGGAGGGAGCTACCAAACGTTTGGAGCCCACAGAGGAGGGCTAGGCAGTAGGAGGCCCCTGGCAGCTGGCCCAGGGAGGCATCTAGACTGCTGGTCCCAACTCAGGGCCTGGCGGGGCCTCCAACAAGGCAGCATGCTAGAAATGTGAGGGGCCAGCCAAAAAAGAACAAAGTTTGGTGGAGCTCTGGTGGGCCTTGTCTGTTCTTAGGAGGACATGCAGAGGGGCTTTCAGAGCTAGAGGAGCTTCTAGGCGTCAGGTAGTCCTGGTCTTCCACCTGCCGGGGCCCTGGGCCCCACCCCCTCCCCTCATCCTTGGACTGTGGGGTCAGACAGGCCTGGGCTTGCACTGTGACCCTGAAGTGTCTTCATTTTATGACTCACCAAGCCTGTAGCCTCTTTGGGCCTCAGTCTCCTCATCTGTGAAATGGGCACAAGAGAGGAGGAATGAGAAGCGTGGCCCCATCAGCACTTTGCAGGCATCTTCTCCACGTGTGCTCACCACAGTCCTGAGGGGCGGGAGCCTTCGTGAGTCCCATTGGGTCAGGAAGCTGAGGCTCTGGCGGGGGGAGAGTGACAACTTGTACGTTTGTACAGCTTGTAAATGTCAAAGCCAGAATTCAAACCCACGTCCCTGCTCTGAGGCATGATGCCAGACAGCCTCCCAGAGAATCTTTTGTAAACTGTAAAGTCTGTATGTATTCACACAGTGGGATGTGTTGGGGAAGATCAGTCAGGGAAGGAGTTCCTGGTGGGGGGACCCAGCAGAGGCACAAGTGTAGAGGCTGGACCCACTGCCCTCCCTTACATGTCCGTGATTTCCCACTAGTCCTGGAAGGCCGGAAAGAGAATGAGGCTGAGACCCCAAGCCTGGGTCGGGTCCCCACCTGCAGGAGCGTATCCCCTGCTGTGGGCACCATCCTGGCGCACCATCACCCTGATGCCCCCACCCCCACCCCCCACAGATCAATCTGAATGAGAGCATGCAGGTGGTGAGCAGGCGGGTGGTGACGGTGGCCTACGGGGAGCCTGTGCACCATGTCATGCAGTTTGACCCAGCAGACGCTGGTTACCTTTATCTGATGACGTCCCACCAGGTAAGGCCAGAGCCCCAGCCTGACAGGGCCCCAGACATGCGAGCTTTCTTCCTCTTTTCCTCCCCACAGGAGCACCTTCCTTCCCCATCCCCTTTGTCGGCTAGCCCTTCCTCTCCCAGAGCAGACATCACCTCTGCAGGGGAAGCCCTGTTTCCCCACGTGCCCCCTGTTATAGCCTCGAGCCTCAGTTTCCCCAGCGTCTCAGGGCCCTGGCCATGGCTGATTCCCCATGGAGCTGGGCCCTCACCTCTGCCTCTAGATGGCCCGGGTGAAAGTCGCTGCCTGTGCCGTGCACACCACCTGCGGGGACTGTGTGGGGGCCGCCGACGCCTACTGTGGCTGGTGTGCCCTGGAGACACGGTGAGGCTCCCTGGGGCAGAGGCTGGGCACCGCGCGGCGGGGGAGGGGGGTGGGAGGGGAGCCCACTGGAGGCCTGACCAGCGCCCTGCCGCTCCAGGTGCACCCTGCAGCAGGACTGTGCCAACTCCGACCAGCGGCATTTCTGGACCAGTGCCAGCGAGGGCCCCGGCCGCTGTCCCGCCATGACGGTCCTGCCTGCAGAGATCGACGTGCACCAGGAGTACCCAGTGAGTCACGGGGGAGCCAGCGCTGAGCTCGGGGGTGACACGGGGTGGGAAGCCGCCCTTCATCTGGCCCCCAAGCCCTGAGAGGTAGAGACTCCTGCACATGGTGTCCCAGGGACCCAGAGGCGAATAATGAGAATGCCTGGGCTTTGCTGAGCTCTCACTGGGTGCTCAGCACTCACTCTGCCTGAGACGGTCACCTCTCTTAGGCCTCACACAACTCTGTGAAGTGGATGCTCTTAACATCCCCATTTTACAGATGAGGAACTTGAGGCACAGAGAGGGAAAGTGACTTGCTCAGGGTCATACAGCTAGGGATTAGGGGAGCTGGGATTTGAACTCAAGTGGGCAGGCTTTAGAGTCTCAGGAGGGGGGGCTCAAGTGGGAGGGTAGAAGGAAAGTGAGTCCCCAGCCCCCACCTCTTCCTGTCCCCAGTACAGGGAGGGGGCAGAGGGGCCACCAAGTGCCAGGCCACTATTTCTTGTTCTCATATGAATCTGCAGTGTGGAGGCCTGGAGCTGCCACAGCCCCCTCCCCAGCCATAGCGGGCGGTATGGGGACACGGGCTGAGGGACAAACAGGCCTGGGTCCTCCCCAGCCCTGCCCTCAGTGACTTCTCTGAGGCTGGGTATCCTCATCCATCAACAGGGGGAGATGGTGGTTCTAAAGGGCCAGATGGGGCCTGGGGCTCCTCTGCACCCTTCTCCCCATTATCATATATCACAGAGTCCTTCACATGCTTTATCTCATCAGGCAGACTGGGCATAGGTTTGTCCATCTATCCATTCATTCCATTCATGTATTCATTCATCACGTGTATTCTTGAGCACCTACTATGTGTTAAGTGCAGTTCTGGACTCTGGGGACACAGCATTGAACAAGACAGACAAAGCCTTGGCCCTTGAACAGCTGCTTGTGGGGGCTGAGGGAATAGGCAAGGTAGGCTGTCGAGACGGGGTGTGGGGGGGCGGGGGAAGTATGATTGTGAAAAGGGAAGCAGAAGAGAGAGGGGTGGAGAATGGGGGCGGGGCAGGGGAATCACTGACATTTTAGACCAGGTCGGAGCTGGCTTTGTGCTGCAAATGGTGCCTTTGAGCAACGCTATGAAGTAGGTGAGTCAGCTGGGTCTCTGGGAAGAGCATTTTGGGCAAAGGGAATTGCCCTGCGGTGAGAATAGATTGGTAGATTTGAGAGACTCTCAGGGGAGGGGGTCAGAGAAGTCACGGGGACCAGATCATGTAAAGCCTCCTCTACTGCTGTCAGGTGGTCCGTTTCTTTGTGCAGCTGGGGAAACTGAGGCCTAGAGAGCCCCAGGTAGGATATGGCCCCCTGGCCTGGAGTCCCGGACACCAGTCCCCCCCTTCTCCCAGGGTTGCTAGGGTGCGGGTGGGGCCGTGAGGGGAAAGGCCTGCTCCCCACTCCCCCAGCTGAGGAGCCCTGGCCCCCAGGGCATGATCCTGCAGATCTCCGGCAGCCTGCCCAGCCTCAGTGGCCTGGAGATGACCTGTGACTATGGGAACAACATCCGCACCGTGGCCCGGGTCCCAGGCCCGGCCTTTGGCCACCAAATCGCCTACTGCAACCTCCTGCCGAGGGACCGCTTCCCGCCGTTCCCGCCCCACCAGGGTAAGTGCCTCACTCACTGGGCATCCCACATGGAGGAATGTCAGGCATGGGGGTCCTGCTTTCACAGCCTCCGAGTGGAGATCCCCGACCCCTTTGTCCTTCTCTCCCTGGTTCCCTGGGTCCATTCTAGATCACGTGATTGTTGCGATGTCTGTGAGGGTCAACGGGCGGAATATCGTCAGAGCCAATTTCACCATCTACAATTGCAGCCGCATTGGACAAGTGTATCCGCACACGGCGTGAGTG